>NC_135236.1:130637955-130942846 GCF_051348905.1 Ranitomeya variabilis | reverse complement strand
CTCAATACTGAGCAAAGGGTCTCAATAGTTCTGACCATGTGATATTTCAGTTTTTCTTTTTTAATAAATTTGCAAAAATTTCTACATTTCTGTTTTTTTTCAGTCAAGATGGGGTGCAGAGTGTACATTAATGAGAAAAGAATTAACTTTTTTGAATTTACCAAATGGCTGCAATGATGTAAAGAGTGAAAAATTTAAAGGGGTGTGAATACTTTCCGTACCCACTGTATATACGCTATATTTTACATGTACAATAAACCTATCTGAATAAGACCTTATTCCCAGTACAAACCAATTCTTGAATATCTTGGCCATGTAGGGTTTTATTACTATTTTACTCACTTATAAAGCACCATTAATTATTAGTATTGAGCGATACCTTCCGATATTTGAAAGTATCGGTATCGGATTGTATCGGCCGATATCCGAAAAATATCGGATATCGCCGATACCGATACCCGATACCAATACAAGTCAATGGGACACAAATATCGGAAGTGATCCTGGATGGTTCCCAGGGTCTGAAGGAGAGGAAACTCTCCTTCAGGCCCTGGGATCCATATTTATGTGTAAAATATAGAATAAAAATAAAAAATAGGGATATACTCACCCTCTGACGCGCCCTGGTGGTAACCGCTGCAACCGGCAGCCTCCATTCCTAAGGATGAGCGAGTGAAGGACCTTCAATGACGTGGCGGCTTGTGATTGGTCGCGTGACCGCTCATGTGACCGCTCACGCGACCAATCACAAGACCGCGACGTCATCGCAGGTCCTTCACTCGCTCATTCTTAGGAACGGAGGCTGCCGGTTGCAGCGGTTACCACCAGGGTGCGTCAGAGGGTGAGTATATCCCTATTTCTTATTTTTATTCTTTATTTTACACATGAATATGCATTCCGATCCCGAGTCCCGATATCGCAAAAATATCGGAACTCGGTATCGGAATTCCGATACCGCAAATATCAGCCGATACCCGATACTTGCGGTATCAGAATCAGGGCTGCCACTAGAAATTTCGGGGCCCCATACTGGCAAAATTTTTGGGGCCCCCTTGAGACTCCGCCCAGGCTCCACCCCAGCCCCGCCTCCACGCTCCACCCCTCAAACTGTCCACAGTCCCACCGCTCTCTCTTGGAAAAACTCCACTTCTCACCAATCACACATTGAGGGTACGTGTCCACCTTCAGGATGGCCGGCGGTTGCGTCGGAGTGGCAAACCCGCTCGGCGCTAAGCCCCGCCCCCTACTGTGACGCGATGATGCCGGATGTGTTCATTGCACACATCCGGGATCATCGCACCCCACACATAGGGCCCTGTGTTATAGCTTGCGGCGGCGCAGCTGCCACAAGGAACACGGACATGCTGCGATCTTAAAAGAAGCGCCGCATGTCCGGAGTCGCAGGGCCGCCGGGTGCGTGTTACCACGCATAGTGGAGACGGGATTTCATAAAATCCCCTTCACTATGCTGGAACATCTGGACGCTGCGTGTTTGACGCTGTGGCCCCACGCAGCGTCAAACACGCAGCGTTTACTTAACGTGGACACATACCCTAACAGTTCCCATCACCAGATCACACATATAGCCGGCAGCTTTTGTTTTGGCCAAAAGATTTTGTAAGCCGCCACCATAACACGGTAGACTCTTTTGGTGAGGCCCTACTCTGCTGTAACCTATTAAATATTTGTTAAAATATGCAATACAATTTAGGTATATTTTTATTTATTTTTCAATTTTTAAAATGACCAATAATATCACATAAAAAGAACAAATACCGCTACACCATGACCAGATGACATATTACCACCACAGTGATCGAATAATATCACATACAAGGAACAAATACCGCAACACCATGTCCAGACCACATATTACCACCACATAGTTACTGAATACTACAATTCTGATCAGTAATTAAAAAAAAGCACCACACTATCACCATAAGTGCCATTATACACAGGAGATCTGTACTTAGTATGCAGTGTCTGTGTACAGATAATACAGTGATCACTAGTGAAATTATACACAGGAGCTCTGTATATAGTATACAGTGTATAGTGTCAGTGTATAGGTAACACTGACTTACCAGTGACGTCTCTAGGTGAAGTCCTTCATCTTTCAACCAGCACAGACCGCCATCATGTCTTCCAGCCAGGACTCGTTTCTGCAGGAAATAACACAGTTATCTCGAGCTCCGCTTGTAGAACACATTACTTAATTTTTCCCAACTTCTACATTACACCGCATAAAGAAAAAGAGGCGACATAGTGTCACTCTACACAGTAACAGGACCACCCCCTCATTTAAAACAGTGTCCTCAAGAAATAAATACATCACTGCAGTAATAATATCCCTTAATTAGTCCCTATGGTAATAATATTCCCCATCCTGGCCCCCGTGTGTCTCATTCCTGGCATCAGCCATATGTTCTCCCATCCTGCCCTCATGAGTATCCATCCTGCCCCATATGATCTCCCCATCCTGCCCCATCTGTCTCCATCGTATCCATCCTGCCCCATGATCCTGCACAATCTGTCTCCAATTCTGCCCCCAGTGTCTCCAATCATGCCTCCTGTGTCTCCAATCCTTCCCCATCTTTCTCCAGTCATGCCCCCATGTCTTTCATCATACCCCATATCTCCATTCTGCCCGTGTCCAGCATCTCTGCCCGTGTCCAGCATCTCTGCCCCTGTGTCCAGCATCTCTGCCCGTGTCCAGCATCTCTGCCCCTGTGTCCAGCATCTCTGCCCGTGTCCAGCATCTCTGCCCGTGTCCAGCATCTCTGCCCCTGTGTCCAGCATCTCTGCCCCTGTGTCCAGCATCTCTGCCCCCTGTGTCCAGCATCTCTGCCCCCTGTGTCCAGCATCTCTGCCCCGTGTCCAGCATTCTGCCCCCTGTGTCCAGCATCTCTGCCTCCTGTGTCCAGTATCTCTGCCCCAGTGTCCAGCATACTGCCCGTGTCCAGCTTTCTGCCCCAGCGTGTCCAGCGTTCTGCCCCGGGCTCCAGCGTGTCCAGCGTTCTGCCCCGGGCCCCGGGCCCCACCCCCCTGGGATCGCTGCTCTCAAAAAAAACAAAAACGAGTTCTTACCTGGCCGTGCGCTCCTGCGGCGGGGAACCTCACTTCCTCCACGCAGGTGAAGGACGCACTTGCCGGCGGCTGACAATGACGTCAGACACCGGCGAAGTGCGACTGCGCACTGCGGCCGCTCAAGTCAGCTGCCAGCCTCCGACTGGCTGGCGGCGGCTGTTAACTATTGACGTGCAGACACGGGCCCGCACGTCAATAGTGTCCCGCAGGCCCGCTATTAATTATACAACGCTTTACAGACATCATATTTTAATCTAAGTACCTGGGACATTGACTGGTTTCTATTGTATCTGTAAATGTCACTGATATATATGAGACAACTCACTTGATATGCATAAAAAATCATTTTATTATCTACACGTTTTCAGAAAAGTGTTGAGAGTTGATATTTTACAGTATAGCTAATATTTTTATACAGAATGTGTACAGTGTGAGCACAGATGAGAGCACCATCAGAGATATTGAGCAAGTTTGTCATATACCATCTATTTGGTGAAAAAAATGTGTTACAATGTATTTCTCCTCATGTTGCTTATCTTTTATGCATTTGGTTCTTCTTACTAATTTGTGTAGCATTTGCTAAGTGGAAATTGCATCTTTTATCCATTGTGATATAGCAATACACATAGAAAATAAAAGTTTTATTTAAAATCTTTTACCAAAACAATTTTTAGTTTGTACGCATTTATGTTTAGTATTGTTCTATATTAGTATATAAGGGACAAGATTTGCATTTGTTCATGAAAAAAACAGACCGCACTCAGACCAATGTAGTTCCATGGGGCAGTTCAGATAAGTCATTTAATTCAGTGACCGAATCTGAGTTTGAAAAAAAATCTCAGCATGCACAAGTTTCTTCCGTAAATTGGGTAAGACTCACCCATTCAAGTCTATGGGTGTGTAAACAAAGATCGGATGCCACACAGAGCATAGTACAGCATCTGACTTTTATGGATACATTGCAGTTCTTTAACATAGGAATCTGTAAATGATCTTGTCAATGATTAATAATAGCTGCTGTTATGAAAAAAATGGATTGTACAGTATATGGACTGCACATGGATGACAATTAAGAAAAAAAATCTTCCCTTTTTTCTGGATAAACGTCTAACCGATTTTTTATACGCTTGTGTAAACCTACCCTAAGGCGAATTCATACATTATTCTATTTCTCACATGAATGACACACATGACAAATTTTCATTAGTGTGCTAATTTTTATCAGTTTTTTTTTATAAATTTGACATATTTTACTCCAGCACACTCTTCCTCTAGACTGGCTTACGAAATGTCAGTCTTAATCAGTTGAGGTCGTAGTTTGTTTTTAGCATATCACCACTCTATAATCTAATGTTTTAAAATGATGGTCGGAATAAAATGTGTACTTGTGCTGAAGATGAGCAGTGACACCTGTATCACACATTCTTAAAAAGTCAATTTTTTTCTGTTCTCGATAGATAATCTTATCTCCCCCCAACCCCATTGATTCTCCATTTCAGATGAAGACATCTTGGTAGGATAAAATCATAGACCCTTCAGTTGGGCTTTGAATTACTGTTTCAAGGATTTGACTTCAGCATAAGGATCCTCAAACCCCGGTACTGTGGGCTTTGACAGAGATGAAGAGGGAGCGGGCCCTCTCTCTCCCCGTGTCCTGTCTCGCCCCTGCTGTGGAGATTCAGAATATTTTACTGTAACCTTTTTATTATGTGAAACACCTAGCTTTTTATTAAGTCCTCTCTTTTGATGCAATTTCCACATCTCGTCTGTGGACGCCATCATTTTTTAAGGCCATAAACAGATATTTCCGGGTAATACGAGCTCTAGGATTGTAATGACTTTTGACATCGTCATGCTACTCTTCAGAGGGTAAATTACCCTTTTGTTTGGGACCCCAATCACCCAGAACCCTTAACTGTCGAATTGCCTCCAATGTATTAGCGATTGTTTTCCCAGTCTGATTTACCATTATCATGATGATTCATGATATGTTTATAAGCTGGAGGGGCATTTCTAATACAATTTCAAACAGATACACTTACAACAACTTGCATATAATCATCATAGGTGCTTGCTGAAATAGCATTTTTCATGACCTCCTCCTTCAACCTCTGAGCACAATCTTTTAACATAAACCATGGTTTTTCATAGGGCGGCCAGTCCGCCTCAGATGGCTATTTATGCTGCAATGCCATAGCAATGACGTCAAGCATCCTACACACCACATGTGGTTGCTGGATTATCAAGGTACAGAATGCCTCCTTCACTACAGGTTCTTGACTGAGTTGAACAAATTTTGGGCAATCTACAGTATCCAGCTGTACTCCATGAGCCCCCATCTCCCATAATCTGACCGCCCAAGCTTCCAGGGGTTCATTTGGTTTTTGAGAAAAATGATCATGAAGGTCATTAAGCTCCTGCTGACTGTAATCCTCTACCGCATTCTCATTCTGTTTACCTGTTGCTGTCTCTACAACCCGTCTCCGATATATAGGATGAGCTTTCACTGGGTTAAGAGGAGGATCAATTTCCGTCTTCCCATGGAAATGTTCATCCTCAGACTTGTGATCGGTGATGTTTTCGGAGTCAGTTGAATTCCAAACATCACCATCTCACTGATCAGGGTTGCACTCTATCCCTTCTTTGGCCATGGCCAAATGTACTTTTATTCACCTTCCCTCGCCTCTTTATGCACTTATACTCTTCTACACGTACGTCAGTCTTCTCTGCAACATGCTTACATCCATCACATCTGTCCACTAATAACTTATTCTGACATTGTGCTATAACCAATGCATTCTGGGCCTCACACAACTGTTTTTCCAATTCCTGTACTTGTGATAACATACGTATTCTTAGGCTACTTTCACACTAGCGTCGGGCACTGCACGTCGCAATGCGTTGTTGTGGAGAAAAAAATGAAGCGCCCCCACTGCCGCAGGGCCGAGGGGTAACCGGTACCGGGCCTCTGAGTCTCTGCTCTGGGGTTGTCACGGCGGCTAGGCCCGGTCCGAGACCCTGCCGAGGGGCGTACGGTGATAGGTATGACGGATGGTAGTGGTAGTGAGGCTGTAGTGGTGCGGTGCAGTAAATAACGAGGACACCAGGTTGCAGTCTCTTTACCTCTTTACTGAAGATCTCTGGGTCCTCAGTCCAGAATCTGGATAACCAGGCTGCGCAAGTCCGGCCGGTCCAATGGCACCTCCAGAGTTCTCTTAGCAGGTGGAAATCTGTGCCTTCCTTCTAGCGCTATGTGTTGCGGTCCTTCCCTGCTGTGCTTACGGAAAGTCCCCACAACTGTTGTGTCTGTTTCTTAAGTTCCCTCACAACTCGATTAGATGATGTTCTGCTAATCCTCCGTCCCTCCCTGATGTTACGGTTGGGACGGCACCCGTTTGACGGGTAGGCTCGGAGCTCTTCCGGGACCCTAGAGTCGCCCCTCTCCACAAGTTGCCCCCCAAGACTGCATAGGTGATTTAAGTGAGACAGCCCGCCTTAGACTGACTATCCTGCCGCTGTTTGGAGTATCGCTTGAAGCTGGATGTTGTAATACTCCCTCGGCGTTCCGGACACCGGTAGTGCGCCTCAGCAGGGTGTTGCCTCGGTCTTACGGCACGACCCCTACTGGTATTCTCCTTATTGCTTGATCTCGTTTCTCACTCAGCACAATCTATCTCGCTTCTCGTCCTTCCTTGGGCACCGCCGCTATCCTGAGCAGGCACGGTCCCATTACATTCGCTCAAGTTGCCAAGCCTCTGTCAGGATCCCACCCCTGACAGAGACCCTACTGTATCTTCCCCCACAACACCCTCTGCCACAAGGTGTTGCCTGGTTCCAACCCAGTCAGCTTTCTGATCTAACTTCCTGCCTGACCCCCAGTTTACCCACTATGGTGGGGAGTGGCCTAGTGAATAGAACCCTTAGCTCCCCCTGGAGGCCCGACTGTGAATTGTATTGATGTCTGTGATACCTGATCAGATGAACTCCTTCAGTGCCATCAGACGTACCATAGCTCCCCTTAGTGGCGGAGCCACAGTACTGCAACGACCAGGACTCTGGGGCGCTGCACTCCCCCCTGGTTAAACACAGTACTCCGGGACTGAGAAGAAAACAACAATACAAGTTAGCAAAAAGACATACAGTTTTGTTGAGTGTGATAACAATAAGCATATTTAAACAGAGCTTCCCTTTATGGGAGGTGAGGACACTTGAACGTTACAAACATGGTTAAATATCATAGCAATATGCTATAACTAACTTTCTTTTACCCAACCGGGTATTCTACTAAGTGCAAAATTGTTGAACAATAATTTAACATCGCCTTTAAGGATGTACACTCTGAATCCGCTAAAGACCTTCTTATAATCACATTATAAGGCAATTTAACTTTTACATTCTCCTTCTTTAAATCTGCAGGACCGCCTGTCCTAACGGCACCAGACCTACTGCCTCTCCTTTCTTACAGGACCGCTCCTTTCAGCCCGAGCCTTCTGTCTTTTCAACTACTATACACAGTATAGAACATAACATTACTTTTAGTTTAAGAGCACCGAGCCATCTCTACATGACTCCTTGGAGGACTCAGGGTTCACCTTCTGTCCTCGTTATCTATCAACATTATCAAACATTTTCTATAGCACATTAAACCTTCTCCTAGCTTTCACTTTCTTTCAGGGAACATCATCAGCATTTCTTTACAATTAACTAGTTGGATACATATAACTTTCTCTCATAAACATTATCATCACGTTCTCTTTATCGAAACATTACTGCTATCTCTCAGTCTTAAAGCAATACTATTCTCTAAGTGCAACACATGAACGTCCCCTTTAAGAGGGGACCAAGTCTCTATGAGGTAGCATGTCTTCTCAAGCTACCAGTCCGTACTCAGCCAAGGTTCCAGTGTGGTATCTTCACAAAGAGTCCTTTTTGAAGTAAAACCAGTAGGGAGCACCTTTAATAAGGTGCAAACTATTTACAAAAAGTTTGTATCATGCACTGTTCATGATTGCGGCAGTTCTGAAAACTTGTGCAAAAACTTAGAAAACAAACCAAAAAGAAGCAGAAACAATAGGGATCCCGGGTCAACAAAGGGATCCCCTTTAAAAGTTAACCCTGAACGGGTTTAGCAGCAAAAAGCAGGAAAACAAACAGTTAACTATTTACAGGTTTCAGGTTTCCGAGGTTTATCCTCATAGCAGGTTGCAAGACATCAGCCGATAGTGGACATCTCCTGACTGTACAGGCTTCGGCCCCTGGCCCGCGGCCGATGTGGTGTCAGTATCGGTGGTTGGTCTCTTGGGTGCAGTCAGGTCACCCAGGGTTTGGATTCGAATGTCAATTTTGGTAGTAAGTTCAGTGGTAGAGATAATGCACTCTGTAGTAGTAGTGCCGGAACTCGTCGGTTCAGAGGTAGTCTTAGTCAGGGCAGCAGGTAGCGCTGCTGCAAGATCAGTCACTGGAACGGAGTCAGGAGCGGTGGCACTAGCAGTCACTGGAGTGGTGTCAATCATCAGGGCAGGGTCGTTCTTCCTACCTGCTTCAGATGCGGTTCCTCTGGTGCCGATCTGCTCCGCCTCCGCTGGGGTCTGGAACGCTAGCTGCAGGGCCTCGTGCTGCGACGTTGTCATCTCTGCTCGCAGCATCTCGCTTTCCGGCAGAGCCTTGCTTTCTGGCTCCGGAGCGCTGGAACTTCTTTCCTGCTCCGGACCAGACGAGGCTGCCGACAGATGTCTGGTGAGGCTCCCGATGATGGTCTTCTTCCACCCGCCCTCAGTGCTCAGCGGCGTCCGCAGGAGTTGGTGGATCAGCTCGTCCGCTCCGGTCTGCAGGAGGTCAGCGCCAACTGTGGAGGTCTGGCTACGGTGCCTCTCTGGGTAGCTGGGGGAGTCCTCGGCTCCGACCCCACACTCCGGCTCCGGGCGGCTGGCCATGGCGTCCTCCATGTCGCTGACTTCTTCTTCCTGGTCCTTTTCCCGCTCTCTCCTTCGTGGGCGGTTTCGTTTTCTCTGTCTCTGCCCACCATTGAGGATCAGGAGGCGGATCTCGGCTGCTGACGGACACATCCTCAAGGGGCCGAGATATTTAGACTGGGCGGCCATTGTCTTTCGCGCTCTTCAGCTTGCTCACGCCCACTTCCACGCCCTTCTTCTTCTCCTGCGCTCTCCCCAGCGCTGCAATGGCGGCGGTTTTGGCGGGAACTTTTGGCGGCAAGCGGCAATCCACAGTCTTTGCAATAAAGCACAGTCCAAGCACAGTAAATCACAGTTCCAAGGCACACATGACCTGATTCTTCAGGCTTAAGTAGATCCTGTTCGTGACGCCAAAATGAAGCGCCCCCACTGCCGCAGGGCCGAGGGGTACCCGGTACCGGGCCTCTGAGTCTCTGCTCTGGGGTTGTCACGGCGGCTAGGCCCGGTCCGAGACCCTGCCGAGGGGCGTACGGTGATAGGTATGACGGATGGTAGTGGTAGTGAGGCTGTAGTGGTGCGGTGCAGTAAATAACGAGGACACCAGGTTGCAGTCTCTTTACCTCTTTACTGAAGATCTCTGGGTCCTCAGTCCAGAATCTGGATAACCAGGCTGCGCAAGTCCGGCCGGTCCAATGGCACCTCCAGAGTTCTCTTAGCAGGTGGAAATCTGTGCCTTCCTTCTAGCGCTATGTGTTGCGGTCCTTCCCTGCTGTGCTTACGGAAAGTCCCCACAACTGTTGTGTCTGTTTCTTAAGTTCCCTCACAACTCGATTAGATGATGTTCTGCTAATCCTCCGTCCCTCCCTGATGTTACGGTTGGGACGGCACCCGTTTGACGGGTAGGCTCGGAGCTCTTCCGGGACCCTAGAGTCGCCCCTCTCCACAAGTTGCCCCCCAAGACTGCATAGGTGATTTAAGTGAGACAGCCCGCCTTAGACTGACTGTCCTGCCGCTGTTTGGAGTATCGCTTGAAGCTGGATGTTGTAATACTCCCTCGGCGTTCCGGACACCGGTAGTGCGCCTCAGCAGGGTGTTGCCTCGGTCTTACGGCACGACCCCTACTGGTATTCTCCTTATTGCTTGATCTCGTTTCTCACTCAGCACAATCTATCTCGCTTCTCGTCCTTCCTTGGGCACCGCCGCTATCCTGAGCAGGCACGGTCCCGTTACATTCGCTCAAGTTGCCAAGCCTCTGTCAGGATCCCACCCCTGACAGAGACCCTACTGTATCTTCCCCCACAACACCCTCTGCCACAAGGTGTTGCCTGGTTCCAACCCAGTCAGCTTTCTGATCTAACTTCCTGCCTGACCCCCAGTTTACCCACTATGGTGGGGAGTGGCCTAGTGAATAGAACCCTTAGCTCCCCCCGGAGGCCCGACTGTGAAATGTATTGGTGTCTGTGATACCTGATCAGATGAACTCCTTCAGTGCCATCAGACGTACCATAGCTCCCCTTAGTGGCGGAGCCACAGTACTGCAACGACCAGGACTCTGGGGCGCTGCAAAAACGCATCCTGCAAAGTTGCCCGCAGGATGCGTTTTTTCTCCATAGACTTTAATTAGCGACGCATTGCGACATATGGCCACACGTTGCAACCGTCGTGCGACGGTTGCGTCGTGTTATGGCAGACCGTCGGCACAAAAAAACGTTACATGTAACTTTTTTTGCACGTCGTGTCCGCCACTTTAGACCGCGCATACGCGGCCGAAACTCCGCCCCCTCCTCCCCGGACCTTACAATGGGGCAGCGGAAGCGTCGTAAGACTGCTTCCACTGCCCACGTCGGGCATTTTTTTCACAGTATGCGTAGGTACGTCGGGCCGATGCAGCGCGACGGCCCCGTACTGACGCTAGTGTGAAAGCAGCCTTACCTCATGCTGTTTTTTATATGCAGACAACAAGATTCATCCATGCCTACTAACAGCGCCCAACTCTTTACCTTTCTGCACTTTCTGTAAATATGCAACTTCAAATATTTGTCCCATGCTTCACCCAAACCAGCACTGTGCAAACACTTGGTTACCAAAATATGATAAGAAGCCTATTCCCAACCTGGAATCTCAATAGACTCACTCACAGCCTTGCTCTCCATCCCACCCAGAGCTTGTACTTTCTGAGCTTTGTAACTCTGACTAGACTTTCTGTCTGACTGTTTCTGACTGATTGCAACCCGGAAATATTTTCTATATAACCTCATCTATCCCCTCCCAAACTGTGGGCTAATCCCAACTTTTTTTTTAACTATCTAATTCCTAGTGTAGTGCAAACTGTATCCCTATCTACTGTATGGTTCCCATAATGGATAGACCTTCCGCTTTGGTTCCCATAATGGATAGACCTTCCGCTTCCCAGGAATGGCCTTAGGCATAGCCTGTAGGAGAACCGAACATACAACACCAGCCACAGGTATAAAATACAACATTACTTTTATCACACAAATAACAAATACATAAAACTTCCCAACAACCCCTCTGTTGCCACAACGTAAAACTTCCCAACAACTCCTCTGTTGCCATGACATCTTCTTCATCTCAGCCTCCCCCCTACACAAGCATCCTCGGGACTGGATGGTAAGCTGATGTCCCCCATGCGAGTTCACACCATCATGATACCAGTGGTAAATTCTCTCGTAGTTCACCACTGAACCACTCTAAACAGGAATGCAGTGCAACAATTGACCTCCCAAAAAAGAAGGCTCACCCTCTGCTGTCCTAGCATTTTTCCTTCACTACAGCACTTTCCTCCAACTATTCTCCATGACACATCATCACTGCATACCTTTCTCTGTATTGTATCTGGCCACATAATGTTTACCACCCTAAAATGTGAATCTCTGTTCTGTTACTGAACTGCAGTGATGTACTGCCTAGCATGTGAAACCAGATCCATGTACTCCTTTAATTTGTATTTCTGGTATATGTGATCAGACATATCTGCTATATCAGACAGTAAGATAGAAAGGATATTATTTTGATACCATTAGCGTCAGAATAACTTTTTTCCAGTTCAGGTTATGTGCATTAATCCTCTTGTTCTATCACTTCTCACTGGGAGGCTTGCAAGCTGTTCTCAAAAGAATAGAGTAAACATCAAGTCAAAATGGAAATATGGAGCTTGGCATCAACAGCCCTCCCACGGTTCAATAGGGGTTCTGGCACTGCTGCCTAGCTGCCAGCCGGTATGTTAATAGAGCACTTGGTTTAAGAGTATATTAAAAGGAATCTGACACTAGATTTTAGGAATAATGCATTAGCAGCTTGAAGACTTGTACCTACTTTAGATATTTTGAAAAGAAAAAGATATACAACTTACAAATATGCATGAATTAATAAAAGTGCCCCAATATCAACACGGATCTTGGCTCCTAGTAGCTTCACTTCTGACTTTGTTTCAACAGAAAAGAGATATTCCACTGTTATTAGCCAGTGCCAAGTGAGAAGAGGCTGGAAGACTGGCTTGTTTCAATAGTTATGAAGCATACCAGCCCACATCCCAACACCCCCACTTCTCCATCTATGCATCTGTTGAGACAGATAAGGGAGGTGGCTTAAAAATTTAAATTGGATAGTCAGCAAGTTCCCTTTAAATATAGGTCTCAAGTCAACACGAGAATCTTCTAAAGTCCACCCTTCTCCCGTACCTGCAGACCATCCTATATGGTCGCAATAATGCGACCCTCCAATGAGATGCTGGCAGAGAATGGTCATATTTCGCTAGCTGCTATACATACCTTCATTCCAGTGAGGTACGTGGTTCAGAACGGTGACAGTGCTTCTGTTTTGGTCTGCTCAGTGATCTTAGCCTAATGAGACTTGTTGTACTACCACAATCATTGTCCTGTGGCTGCTGAGTGCTGTTCAAAGACGTACATCACTTATCAGCATCTGTGCTCGTTTTTAAGATTTTATTTTTTTTTTATTTTCTTTTTAACTTGTGTGACTTTGTTGCCATTTTATCAACACCACTTCTGTGTGTGCAAGCTATGGCCGCAGTGCTCTGAGTCTGCTGCAGGATATCTTTTTTTCAAAAAGGGTAAAAAAAAAAAAAAGAGAACAAAAAATATAATAGTGTAGATTTAGGTACAGCAAATGTTGTGTGCACCAAACTGCTAGTATCACTGGGTGCTATGGAAAATAGCCGTTTTGTGCGACCGAACGGAAACTAATTCAGAGTTGCCTGAGTCACCAATGAAGGTGAGGCCGCTGAGACTAAAGCAGGACCTGATTTGCTATCTGGGAGAAACCTTGTTATTGCTTTGCATTCATTGGAATGCAGAAAAGTACTCTGGAACATGCTGTCAAAGCTTTCCTAACTGTCTTTGAGATGGTGGCAGACAGGGAGAAACTGCCCCCAGACCAATAAGCAGAGATCCTAGCTCCGTACCCTACTGGGAGACCTTGCCCTGCAGGATGCCAAGGAATATGGCAAGCTGCATGCGGAGATTATGATGACACATTTGGGCGTTACTCTGGCCTTTACTCTGGCCGTCACATGCACTACCAAAGGGACAAGCCTCCCGGGTCTCAGATGTTTGACCTGTTGCACCTGGTGCAAAAATGGTTAAAGCATGAGACTTGCTGTCTGGCACAGATGGTGGAAAGAGTAGTGGTGGGCCTATTTATCCACTCCCTACCTAAATCTGTGCAAACCTGAGTTGCTCAAGATCCCCAGAAAGCAGATGACCTTGTGAACCTCGTGGCAAGATACTTGGGTGTGGAAAACTCCCTGAGCAATCAAAGAAGCCTGAGATCACCTTTGTGGGATACCCAAAAGAATGGGCCCAAGACCACATCTGTGGGGCAGCCAGCTGCCTAGGTGGGGTAAGAGCTGAATTCAAGTTATACATCTCATTGTCGGTTGGCGATGCCCCAGGTCATATATCAGTCCATTGGCTGTTGGTCTCAGAACCAATGGACTGTAAGATAGCCCAGCGTTACTTCTACTTCGCCTATCCTGCCTGCAGTGCTGTTCCACATCCCGACATTGGACCTCATTCATGCCAGGTGACTGTGAACGGAGTCCAAGTGACAGAACTCCTGGGCTCAGGGAGTTTGGTTACCTTTCTAAGGCCACACTTCCAAATGTGCTAGTTCCCAGGAAGGAAGTTGGGGAAGGTGGAAAACCGCTTTGTGACCTGTCTCACCTGTCCCTGACCTGTCTGACTGCTCTGCAGGAATCCTCACACTAGTTGAGGATTCCTGCAGAGCGGTCACACGGACAGATCCCCTCCTGTGCTGGGACTTGTGGTGCCACAGTAGCCTGTGACACCACAATTCTTACTAAAGAAAGAAGACCGAAGAAAGGGGCAGCACGGTGGTGCAGTGGATAGCACAGCAGCCTTGCAGCACTGGAGTCCTGGGTTCAAGCCCACTAAGGACAACATCTGCAAAGAGTTTGTATGTTCTCTCCATGTTTGTGTGGGTTTCCTCCAGGTACTCCGGTTTCCTCCCACATTCCAAAGACATACTGATAGGGTATTTTAGATTGTGAGCCCCAACGGGGACAGCGATGATAATGTGTGCAAACTGTAAAGCGCTGCAGAATATGTTAGCGCTATATAAAAATAAAGATTATTATTATTAAGAAAGAAGACAGAAGAAAGAAGAGAGACTACAACCGTAAGTGTTGATCCCCGATCCCTGCCTGATCTCTCTTCATACCCCCATCCCCCATTCCCCTTCCCCCTCCACCCCCACCTTGCGCCGCCTCCGTGACCATATTTTGCAGCCGCCAAGCGTTGGTTGGTGACGCAGTTCACCGATCAACACTCGTGCTCGCTTTTCTTTTTCACCCCTTAGCGCCGCTGAGCATTGATTGGTGACATAGTCAGCTGCGTCTAACCCGTGCCTTCCGTTTTCTTTTTTTTTTCTTCACATCCCCGTGTGCACACCCAGCGGCCACGTCTAACCCGTGCCTTCCATTTTAGTTTTTTTTTCTCCACATCCCCATGCACGCACCCAGCAGCCGTGTCTAACCCGTGCCTTCCGTTTTCTTTCTTTTTTTTTCCACATCCCCGTTCGCACACCCAGCAGCCACCAAACTTTGATAAGAGACGCGGTTCACTTATCAGAGCTCTCGTGCCTGCCGTTTTCCTTTTTTTTCACATCCCCGTTTGCACACCCAGCAGCCGCCGAACTTTAATAAGTAACGCGGTTCACTTATCAGATCTAGGGCCTGCTGTTTTAGACTTCTTTTCACAGGCATTTCTTCTCCCTATTTGCTTTTTTTCTTTCAGCTTTTTCTTTTTCAGACAAGTTTGCACCAATCACTATCCCCCTACACACACACAGTTATAAATACAGTACACCCAAGCACCATATTCACACGAAAAAATGTTCCGCCCGTCACGTTCATCTCAAAAAAGCTATTCATTGGAGGAGGCATATTCTTTCATTGCCTCCGACACTGATAGCGAGGGAGAGGATCCCACATTCCTTTACTCTTCAGATTCTTCCTCCTCCTCCTCATCTTCCTCCTCAGGCCTTGCGGAACCGCCACGCTGATGTCGCAGGACAGAAGCAATGCCCACCATAGATGAAGATGAAGATGAAGCAGCGCCCACTCCTGAAGATGAACCAGGGCGCCCCTCTTCGGACCCCGTATGGACCTCGCCCCCCGAAAATTACGAGCCACTGAATCCTGATTTTGTGGAAGAGTCAGGAATCAAGTTTGACACCACCAGCCTCACAGAAATAGACTTTTTCAAAATCTTTTTCTCTGAGGATTTTGTTAACCTCATGGTGGAGCAAACTAATTTGTACGCTCGGCAATTTTTAGAACAAAACACCGGTTCATCATATTCTAAATGGTCTCCTGTAGACACAGTTGAAAAGATGCAGTTTAGGGGCCTGATCCTTCATATGGGGCTCCTGAAGAAGCCAGAAATTCTGCAATATTGGAGTGTTGATATTTTATACAACACTCCAGTGTTCCGAATGGTCATGGTCCGGACGTGTTTTGAGGTCATCCATAAGTTCCTGCATTATTCCGCAGCGCCCAGCACGAGATGACCCCAACTTTGACCATCTGTTCAAAGTTCGGCCTGTCATCGAACACTTCAGCAAAAAGTTTGGTGAAGTGTATGTGCCCAAAAGAAACATCTGCATGGATGAGTCCTTGGTTCATTTTAAGGGGCGGCTCAGATTCTGTCAGTACCTGCCAAGTAAGAGGGCCTGGTATGAAATCAAACTCTACAAGCTGTGTGAGAGTATGAAAGGAAGGACACCAGGATTTAACCCCCTGAATGTCCCCCTGTCCTGGGAGTCAGTGGGAAAATTGTGAGGGATTTGGTGCACCCACTGCTGGATAAAGGTTATCACCTCAACACATAACTTTTATTCCAGCATCCCACTCTTCAAATCCCTCTTTGCGCAATGTATCACAGCCTGCGGTACTGTCCGCAAAAATCATAGAGGCCTCCCAAAAACGCTACTTGGGCAGATGCTCAGAAGTAGTGACAGGAGAGCCCAATGTAGCGACCACCTGCTGGTGGTCAAGTACAAGGACAAGAGGGATGTCATTCTCTTGACCACCATACACGGTGATGGCAGGGCCCTTGGCACTGTAAGGGGTACCTCTACACAGGTCAGCAAACCGGACTGTGTACTGGGGCACAACAAAAACATGGGGGGCGTTGATCTCTCTGATCAACTCCTCCAACCGTACAGTGCTTTGAGAAAGGCCAAGGTATGGTACAAAAAGCTGTCCGTGTACATCGTACAAATGGCAATGCTCAACGCTTTCCTGCTGTCACGATGTGCACACCACACCAATACGTCGTACCTTCAGTTCCAGGAGGTAGTGGTTAAGGCCCTGATATTTGGCACGAGGAAGGAGTGGGCCCCAGTATTTCCGGAACTGAAGGTGCTTGTATCGAGCCAGGTCAGCATTTCCCGGGGGAGGTCCCGCAAACTCGAAAAAGATGTAAGTTGCCAAAAAGGTGCCGAGTGTGTTACAAAAGGGAATATGCAAGGACACCATTTATCAATACGACACCTGCCCCGAAAAACCTGGCCTGTGTATGAAGGATTGCTTTAAATTGTACCACACCTCCATGCACTACTAATTTACTTTACAGGAAACAGTAGATTAGTTCCAAAAAGGGGGCACATCTAGATAAGTTCATTGGGGGTCTAGTTTACAAAATGTCACTTGTGTTTTTTTTTTACTGTTTAGGCACATCAGGGGCTCTGCAAATGGAACAAGACGCCCGCAGACCATTCCATCAAAGTCTGCTTTAAGAAAGGTCACTACTTCCCTTCTGAGCCCCGACGTGTGTCCAAACAGTATTTTTTTCCCACATATGGGGTACCAGCATACTCAGGACAAATTGGACAATAACTTTTGGGGTTCAATTTCTCCTGTTACTCTTGGGAAAATTAAAAATTGGGGACTAAAACATCATTTTTGTGGGAAAAAATATGATTTTTTATTTTCACACCCAGGCATTATATACTTTAGTGAAACACTTGGGGGTTAAAATTTCTCACCACACACCTAGATAAGTTCCTTAGTGGGTTTAGTTTCCAAAATGGGGTCACTTGTGGGGGATTTCTACTGTTTAGGCACATCAGGGGCTCTGCAAACAGAACATGATGCCCGCAGACCATTCCATCAAAGTCTGCTTTCCAAAACGTCACTACTTCCCTTACGAACCCCAAAGTGTGCCCAAACAGTAGTTTTCTCCCACATATGGAGTATCAGCATACTCAGGACAATTTGGACAACAACTTTTGGGGTCCAATTTCTCCTGTTACCCTTGGGAAAATTAAAAATTGGGGACTAAAAGATCATTTTTGTGGGAAAAAATAGGATTTTTTATTTTCAGGCACGGGCATTATAAACTTTAGTGAAGCACTTGGGGGTTCAAAATTCTCACCACATACCTAGAAAAGTTCCTTAGGGGTCTAGTTTCTAAAATAGTGTCACTTGTGGGGTTTCCACTGTTTAGGCACATCTGGGGCTCGCCAAACGCGACATGGCGTCCGATCTCAATTCCAGCTAATTTTAGCTTGAAAAAGTCAAACGGCGCTCCTTCCCTTCTGAGCCCTGGCATGCGCCCAAACAGTCGCTCCCCCCACATATGGGGTTTCAGCGTACTCAGGACAAATTGGACTACAACTTTTGTGGTCCAATTTCTTCTGTTACCCTTGTGAAAGTAAAAAATTGGGGACTAAACGATCATGTTTGTGGAAAAAATATGATTTTTTATTTTCACGCCCGGGCGTTATAAACTTCTGTGAAGCACTTGGGGACATGGCGTCCAACAGTGGTTACCCCCCCACATATGGGGCATCAGCGTACTCCGGACAAATTGGACAATAACTTTTGTGGTCCATTTTCTCCTTTTACCCTTGGGAAAATAAAAAAATTGTTGCTGTAAGATCATTTTTGTGACTAAAAAGATAAATGTTCATTTTTTCTTTTCACGTTGCTTCTGCTCCTATGAAACACCTGAAGGGTTAATAAACTTCTTGAATGTGGTTTTGAGTACCTTGAGGGGTGCAGTTTTTAGAATGGTGTCACTTTTTGGTATTTTCAGCCATATAGACCCCTCAAAGTGACTTCAAATGTGAGGTGGTCCCTAAAAAAATGGTTTTGTAAATTTTGTTGTAAAAATGAGAAATCACTGGTTAACTTTTAGCCCTTATAACTTCCTAACGAAAACTTCCAAAATTGTGCTGATGTAAATTAGATTTGTGGGAAATATTATTTATTAACTATTTTGTGTGACATACAGTTATATGAAAAAGTTTGGGCACCCCTATTAATCTTAAGCTTAATGTTTTATAAAAATTGTTTTTTTTGCAACAGTCTTTAGAAATACCCTGGTTTAGGGAAAAAAGGGAAAAAAAGAGACAAGTGCAGCGCTTCCTCTGAGCGTAATACGTTTTTACCAACAGTTAAAAAAAAAATTATTTTAGTTGTGGTTATGCTCACCTTCTATCGGTAAGAAATGCACGTTGAGATTCTCAAGGAATCAATTCTTTAGGCAACTCTTCTCCGTATGTTATATAATCCAATAAGGTGTGCAGCTTACTTTGGAGAACTATGTGTTGATCTTGCTTCGGATCCACATAGGTGGCAAATTCAAAGGGAAAATAAACTCCAAGCAAATGTGGCGCTAAGCACCTACAGATTTTTTGAATGCATCCACTTCCAGTGAAAAATGTTAATAAAAATTCATTTATTTTCTCAAAATAAAAAAAAATATATCTATATATATTTGTAAAATATTTTTAAAATACAGTACAACGCGTTTCGGCTGCTATTTTTACAGTGCAGCCTTCATCAGGTAGCAAAAAAAACAACAAGAACAGACATACAATAAGCACTATAAAGTGATGTTACAACCTCCAAGTTTTCTTATTTATGAGGGTTCCTAGAAGGGATTAGCAGGGGCGGGACCGGGGATCAGGTTCTCCTTTCCTGAAGAATATCTACATGGTAGCCTCTAAAGAGACTCATTTTTCTTATATATGTATATATAAAAGAGCAATTTAGTACTTCTATTCTATCCAAAATGAGCTTTTAAATACATGGTGTTACATTGTTATGAACAAACATAACATAAGTATAGGTATGGGTATACACATAATTATAAATATGATTCGCTCTAATACTTTATCAATTTTACTACTATCATCTCTACATGAATCAATTCATCCCATAAAAAATAAATAAAAAAAATACATAAAAAAACACAACAAAAAAGTCCTTTAAAAAAATTCAAAAGAAAAAAAATAAATAAAAAAATAAATAAATTAATTAAAAAAAAAAAAAAGGATTTTGTTGTTATATTAACCCATGTGCAATTGACTGAGCTATTTATGACAAACCTTTACACATTCTTTACTACATCATTAAGTCCATTTGGATAAAGGCTTTGTAACCTATATATCCAATATGACTCCTTACGGTTTAATAATTTGTTCCTGTTATTAGCCCCTTTTGTATATTTGTATATGCTCCAACGGTGTGACCGTGATGCAGAAGCATTTATTGTGCTTCAGCAAGAGGTGACGGGACAGACTATGTTTAATCTGCCCGTTCTTTGCATTATAGCGGTGATTATTCATCCGGGCACTCAATTCCTGGGAAGTTCGTCCCACGTATTGGAGCCCGCATTTGCAAGTCACTACGTAGATGACAAAATCCGTTCTACATGTGAGTCTCTGCTTAATCTTAATTGTTTCCCCAGTAGTATTAGATTGAATACTCCTAGCTCCATGGTTAATGATCTTACAACATTCACATTTGTTTGAAGAGCATCTATATACTCCTGTATTTACCTTCCCTCCATTCACATTGGTATTGTTTCCTATCATATTTTCTATTTTTGGAACCTGTCTTAATTTACTCTGAGCTACAATATTTTTCACTGTCGCCCCTCTCCTAAAAGTTAGGCCGGCGTCACACTGGCGAGTTTTACGGACGTAAGAGCGCAGAAACTACGTCCGTAAAACTCGCATTACATACGGCACAATTATTCTCAATGGGGCTGCTCCTATTAGCCGTATATTACGGTTCAGTATTATACGGCTTTCTACGGCCGTACAAAATCGCAGCATGCTGCGTTTGTCAGCGTATTGCGCTAATAATACGCCAATGAAAGTCTATGGGGGTGAGAAAAATACGGATTCCACACGGACCTGCAGTGTGACTTGCGAGAAATACGCAGCGGTGTTAGTGAAAAGTCGGTAATTCAATTGCCGGCTTTTTCCTTCTCCTTCACAAACCCGACATGATATGAGACATGGTTTACATACAGTAAACCATCTCATATCCCCATTTTTTTTGCATATTCCACACTACTGTTAATAGTGTGTATGTGCAAAATTTGGGCACTGTAGCTGCTAAAATAAAGGGTTAAATGGCGGAAAAAATTGGCGTGGGCTCCCGCGCAATTTTCTCCGCCAGAGTGGTAAAGCCAGTGACTGAGGGCAGATATTAATAGCCAGGAGAGGGTCCATGGTTACTGGCCCCCCCCCGTGGCTAAAAACATCTGCCCCCAGCCACCCCAGAAAAGGCACATCTGGAAGATGCGCCTATTCTGGCACTTGGCCACTCTCTTCCCACTCCCTGTAGCGGTGGGATATGGGGTAATGAAGGGTTAATGTCACCTTGCTATTGTAAGGTGACATTAAGCCAGATTAATAATGGAGAGGCGTCAATTATGACAGCTATCCATTATTAATCCAATTGTAGGAAAGGGTTAAAAAAACACACACACACATGATTAAAAAGGATTTTAATGAAATAAACACAGCGGTTGTTGTAATAATTTATTGTTCTCGCAATCCATTTGCAAACCCTCGCTTGGCAAAATAATAAACGCACAATATACATACCTTCTGATGTCAGATCACGTCCCACGATGTAATCCATCTGAAGGGGTTAACTAATATTACAGGCAGGAGCCCTGCTAAATGCAGCTGTGCTCCGTGCCTGTAATCCCCCGGCGAATGAATGAAATGTAGGTCAATGACCTACATTTCCTTCAGTCGCGGTGATGCGCCCCCTGGTGGATGTCCTCATATGACCTGGAGCGTGGGAAAAAGTTCCCAGGCTGCAGTTCATGAGAACATCCACCAGAGGGCGCCTCACCGCGACTCAATGTAAGTACAGATCACTGCTTTCCTTTCAGCACCCGGGGATTACAGGCACGAGCGAGTGGTTTATCGCAGCTGTGCCTGTAATATTAGTTAACCCCTTCAGATGGATTACTTCGTGGGACGTGATCTGACATCAGGAGGTATGTATCTTGTGCGTTTATTATTTTGCCAAGCGAGGGCCTGGAAATGGATTGCGAGAACAATAAATTATTACAACAACCGCTGTGTTTATTTCATTAAAATCCTTTTTAATCATGTGTGTGTGTGTTTTTTAACCCTTTCCAACAATTGGATTAATAATGGATAGGTGTCATAATTGACGCCTCTCCATTATTAATCTGGCTTAATGTCACCTTCCAATAGCAAGGTGGCATTAACCCTTCATTACCCCATATCCCACCGCTACAGGGAGTGGGAAGAGAGTGGCCAAGTGCCAGAATAGGCGCATCTTCCAGATGTGCCTTTTCTGGGGTGGCTGGGGGCAGATGTTTTTAGCCACGGGGGGCCAATAACCATGGACCCTCTCCTGGCTATTAATATCTGCCCTCAGTCACTGGCTTTACCATTCTGGCGGAGAAAATTGCGCGGGAGCCCACGCCAATTTTTTCCGCCATTTAACCCTTTATTTCAGCAGCTACAGCGCTGAAATTTTGCACATACACACTACTAACATTAGTAGTGTGGAATATGCAAAAAAAAGGGGATATGAGATGGTTTACTATATGTAAACCATGTCTCATATCCTGTCGGGTTTGTGCAGGAGAAATGAAAAGCCGGCAATTGAATTACCGGCTGTTCACAGATATCGCGCTGAATGAAATCTAAATACAGAATATATATATATGTGTCTCAATGACATATATATATATATATATATATATATATATATATATACTGTATATATGTTTTAATGAACATTTGAGCACATAAATCCATTAGATGTCGGTTTTGCAAGCCTGCGCGAAAATCTCGCAGTACGGATGCCATACGGATTACATACGGAGGATGCCATGCGCAAAATACGCTGACACACCCTGACTACGGATCACTATTTTGGGAACATTTCTCCGTATTACGGCCGTAGTACGGCCGTAAAAAACGGACCGTATTGTCTTACGCCGAGTGTGACGCCGGCCTTACTCCCGGTTCCCTTGGAAGCATTTTCCCAAGAATCATATCTTTTTTTAAAATATACCAATATTTTTTTTAAATTCTCCTTATCAATACATTCCCTTTATTATAAGTTGTTATAAAATTAAACTTCCAAAGGTTTCTCTTATTCTCCTCATTGCTTGCTGGCCGTTCTTTCCCTCTAATTTCCTCTGCATTACAATCTTTTCCCTTCCTACTTTGGAGACAATCCTCCTGTACTTTGTCCAAATTCTTTCTATATGCTGCCTCGATTAATTTTTCTGGATATTTCTTATCCCTGAACCTTTTCTTCAGTATCGCTGATTGGGTCACATAATCTTTGGTGTTTGTACAGTTTTTTCGTATTCTTAGGAACTGGCTGAATGGTACATTAGTTTTCCACTTTTTATAATGTGCACTTCTAAAGTCCACGTAGCCATTCGTATCACAGCTTTTGAAGTGCGTTTTTGTTATAATTTTCCCCGCTTTATGCCCTAATTCCAGGTCCAGGAACACAATTTTGTCCCTTCTGATGCACGACGTAAAGGAAATGCCCCAGTTATTGCTATTAAGAGAATCTATTAATTTACAGGCTTCTTCCTCCGTCCCGGCCCAGAAAATTATCAAATCATCTATATATCTACGGTATAATAATATTTTTTCTGACCTGATGAAGGCTGCACTGTAAAAATAGCAGCCGAAACGCGTTGTACTGTATTTTAAAAATATTTTACAAATATATTTTATTTATTTTTTTTTATTTTGAGAAAATAAATGAATTTTTATTAACATTTTTCACTGGAAGTGGATGCATTCAAAAAACCCGTAGGTGCTTAGCGCCACATTTGCTTGGAGTTTATTTTCCCTTTGAATTCGCCACCTATGTGGATCCGAAGCAGGATCAAACACATAGTTCTCCAAACTGATGAACACAGTAATGTTTCTGCCTTGAAATTAGGTTTATTGTACTAACAGAAAATGTGCAATCTGCATTCAAACAAAACTTGACAGGTGCATAAGTATGGGCACCTCACCAGAAAAGTGACATTAATATTTAGTAGATCCTCCTTTTGCAAAAATAACAGCCTCTAGTCGCTTCCTATAGCTTTTAATGAGTTCCTGGATCCTGGATGAAGCTATTTTTGACCATTCCTCTTAACAAAACAATTCCAGTTCAGTTAAGTTTGATGGTCGCCGAGCATGGACAGCCCTCTTCAAATGATCCCACAGATGTTCAATGATATTCAGGTCTGGGGACTGGGATGGCCATTCCAGAACAGTGTAATTGTTCCTCTGCATGAATGCCTGAGTAGATTTGGAGCGGTGTTTTTGGATCATTATCTTGCTGAAAGATCCATCCCCTGCGTAACTTCAACTTTGTCACTGAATCATGAACATTATTATCAAGAATCTGCTGATACTGAGAGGAATCCATGAGTCCCTTAACTTTAACAAGATTCCCGGTGCCGGCATTGGCCACACAGCCCCAAAGCATGATGGAACCTCCACCAAATTTTACTGTGGGTAGCAAGTGTTTTTCTTGGAATGCTGTGTTTTTTTCCCGCCATGCATAACGCCTTTTTGTATGACCAAACAACTCAATCTTGGTTTCATCAGTCCAGAGGACCTTCTTCCAAAAAGAAATTGGCTTCTCCAAATGTGCTTTTGCATACCTCAGCCGACTCAGTTTGTGGCATGCTTGCAGAAGTGGCTTCTTTTGCATCACTCTCCCATACAGCTTCTCCTTGTGCAAAGTGCGTTGTATAGTTGACCGATGCACAGTGACACCATCTGCAGCAAGTTGATGCTGCAGCTCTCTGGAGGTGGTCTGAGGATTGTCCTTGACTGATCTCACCATTCTTCTTCTCTGCTTTTCTGATGTTTTTCTTGGCGCTGCCACTTCTGGCCTTAACAAGAACTGTACCTGTGTTCTTCCATTTCCTTACTATGTTCCTCACAGTGGAAATTGACAGGTTAAATCTCTAAGACAGCTTTTTGTATCCTTCCCCTGAACAACTATGTTGAATAATCTTTATTTTCAGATCATTTGACAGTTGTTTTGAGGAGCCCATGATGCCACTCTTCAGAGGAGATGCAAACACGAGAACAACTTGCAAGTGGCCACTTTAAGTAGCTTTTCTCATGATTGCATACACCTGGCTATGAAGTTCAAACCTCAATGAGGTTACAAAACAAAAAAAAGTGCTTTAGTAAGTCAGTAAAAAGTAGGTAGGAGTATTTAAAACAAGAAAATGATAAGGGTGCCCATACTTATGCACCTGTCAAATTTTGTTTGAATGCAGATTGCACATTTTCTGTTAGTACAATAAACCTCATTTCAAGGCAGAAACATTACTGTGTCCAACAGTTATTAGATATATGAAACTGAAATAGCTGTTGCAAAAAAAAAACAATTTTTATAAAACATTAAGCTTAAGATTAATAGGGGTGCCCAAACTTTTTTATATAACTGTATTTCTCTGTTGTAAGGGCATAAAAATTCAAAGTTTGAAAATTGCTAAATTTTCAACATTTTCACCAAATTTCCGTTTTTTACACAAATAAACACAAGCAATATTGAAGAAATTTTACCACTAACGTGAAGTACAATATGTCACGAGAAAACAATCTCAGAATTGCCAAGATATGTTGAAGCGTTCCAGAGTTATTACCTCATAAAGGGACAGTGGGCAGATTTGTAAAAATTGGCCCGGTCATTAACGTCCAAACAACCCTCGGGGGTAAAGGGGTTAAGAGAGTTACTGATGATATTGAGAGACCTTTCAGAAGGCGTTATTGGATAAAATTCTGAGTAACGGGAAACCAGAGAGCTGGATAGTGCTGAATTTAATGGCCCTAAAGAGGACTGAGAGTTTGGGACTAGTGCGGATCCCGGGCAGAAGATACAAAACGTCCATAGTGATAGAATGTGGAACCGCTGAACGAGTAGAGAGAAACTCACTGAGCAGGACTGTGGCCTAGAAGCTGGGTTGTGGGGTTGTAGAGACTAAACAGATAATCTGCAGAGCCCTAGATTAGCGTACAAAGGAAGGATACAGTTGGAATAAAAAGGTAGAAATGTGAAGGAAACTTGCTTAGGACTGTGTACCTGCTATCCCTTGTATATAACTGTTATCAAGTTCAGTAAAGTCCTCATGGTTGAACGGAAGTCTTCCTTATTAATCTGTGAAATTAGTGATCATTGCCAGTCAACACTGTCTGCTAAAGGCAGCCTGCATGGATGCAAGGTCCACAGAACGCTAACACCAACATTCAGTGGGGACCCTTTCTTTCATGTAGGTCACCGGAGTATGACAGGAGAAGACCAGTCCCTCCTTGGCTACCGCTCCGCGCCGCATTACAGTTGAATGTGTAATAATGACGTTTTGAGGCTTTGTGCTTCATATGAGATTAGTGATGAAGCCAGAACTTAGGCAATATTGGAGAGTTATTGGATAAACCGTTATTGGATAAAACATTGAGTCATGGGAAACCAGAGAGCTGGCTAGTGCCGAATTTAATGGACCTAAAGAGGACTGAGAGTGTGTGACTAGTGGGGATCCCTATCGGAAGATACAGAGCGGCCATAGTGATAGAATGCAGAACCGCTGAGCGAGTAGAGAGAAGCTCACTGAGCAGGACTGTGGACTAGAAACTGGGTTGTGGGGTTGTAGAGATGAAACAGATAATCTGCAGAGCCCTAGAGTAGCCTACAAAGGAAGGATACAGTGGGAATGAAAAGGTAGAAATGTGAAGGAAACTTGCTTAGGACTGTGTAGACACTATCCCTTGTACATAACTCTTATCAAGTTCAGCAAAGTCCCCATGGTTGATCGGAAGTCTCCTTTATTAATCTGTGAAATTAGTGATCCTTGCCAGTCTACATTAATGACTAAAGGCTGCCTGCATGAATGCAAGGCCCACAGAACACTAACACCAACACCCAGTGGGGACCCTTTCTTTTATATAGGTCACCGTAGCATGACAGGAGAAAACCAGCCCCTCTGTGGCTACCGCCCAGCACCGCATTACAATTGCAGTAGAAATAATTAAGTTTTGAGGCTTTGTACTTCACATGGTGTTAGTGATGAAGCCAGAACTTTGGCAATATTGGAGGATTGATGCTTTATTTGATGTTTGATGTTGATTGAGGGTTAATGTTTCCCAGAAGACTGGAGAAGATCAAATATTGTCCCTATTTTCAAAAAGGGGAAGAAGGTGGACCCAGTGAACTATAGGCATGTGAGCCTTACTTCTATACCAGGAAAGATCATGTATGTAAGTACCTGGATTAGAATGAAGTGATTAACCTGAGCCAGCATTGGTATATAACTAAAAAGCCATTTCAGACTAACTTAATTTCCTTCTATGACAGAATCACTGACTGGGTGGATCAGCAAAATGCAATAGATATAGTATATCTTGACTTCAGCAAAGCATTTGACAAAGTATCTCATACCATCCTTATTGAAAAAATGACAAAGTATGGAATGGACGACACAACTGTTCATTGGATTCATAACTGGCTTAGTGATCAAACCCAAAGTGTGGTCATAAATGGCTGCACATCCAGTTGGAAGAATGTCTCAAGTGTGGTACCACAGGGCTCTGTCCTGGGCCATGTGTTGTTCAACATCTTTTTCAAAAATTTAGATGAAGGAGTTGAGGGTAAACTGACTACATTTGCTGATAACATAGTAACATAGTTATTAAGGTTGAAGGAAGACTTTAAGTCCATCTAGTTAAACCCATAGCCTAACCTAACATGCCCTAACATGTTGATCCAGAGGAAGGCAAAAAAAAAACCATGTGGCAAAGAGTAAGCTCCACATTGGGGAAAAAATTCCTTCCCGACTCCACATACGGCAATCAGACTAGTTCCCTGGATCAACACCCTATCAAGGAATCTAGTATATATAACCTGTAACATTATACTTTTCAAGAAAGGCATCCAGTCCCCTCTTAAATTTAAGTAATGAATCATTCATTACTACATCATACGGCAGGGAGTTCCATAGTCTCACTGCTCTTACAGTAAATAATCCGCGTCTGTTATTATGCTTAAACCTTCTTTCCTCCAGATGTAGAGGATGCCCCCTTGTCCCTGTCTCAGGTCTATAATTAACCTCTTAATCCCATATGACATACTATCCCGTCAAGGTGACCTGGGACTTAATTCCCAGTGACGGGATAGTACGTCATATGCGATCGGCCGCGCTCACGGGGGGAGCGCGGCCGATCGCGGCCAGGTGTCTGCTGACCATCGCAGCTGACATCCGGCACTATGTGCCAGGAGCGGTCATGGACCGCCCCCGGCACATTAACCTCCGGCACACTGCGATCAAACATGATCGCAGTGTTCCGGCGGTATAGGGAAGCATCACGCAGGGAGGGGGCTCCATAGGTTTGCATTAGCGACGCATTGCCGCACATCGCATCCGTCGTATTTTGGCAGACCATCGACACAAAAAAATGTTGCATATAACTTTTTTTGTGCATCGTGTCCACCATTTGCGACCACGCATGCGCGGCCGAAGCTCCGCCCCCTCCTCCCCAGACATTACAATGGGGCAGCGGATGCGTTGAAAAACTGCATCCGATGCCCCCGTTGTGCTTCTATTTCACAGTATGCGTCGATACGTCAGCCCGACGCACTGCGACAGGCCGATGCCGACGCTAGTGTGAAAGTAGCCTTAGGGCTAGGGTTAGGGTCGGGGCTAAAGTTAGGGTTAGGGTTGGGGCTAAAGATAGGGTTAGGATTTGGATTACATTTATGGTTGGGATTAGGGTTGGCATTAGAGTTAGGGGTGTGTCAGGTTTAGGGGTGTGGTTAGGCTTACCGTTGGTATTAGGGTTAGGGGCGTGTTTGGATTAGGGTTTCAGTTAGAATTGGGGAGTTTCCACTGTTTAGGCACATTAGGGGCTCTCAAAACGCGACATGGTATCCGATCTCAATTCCAGCCAATTCTGCGTTGAAAAAGTAAAACAGTGCTCCTTCCCTTCCGAGCTCTCCTGTGCGCCCAAACAGGGGTTTACCCCAACATATGGGGTATCAGCGGACTTGGGACAAATTGGAAAACAACTTTTGGGGTCCAAGTTCTCTTGTTACCCTTGGGAAAATAAAATTTTGGGGGGCTAAAAATCATTTTTGTGGGAAAAAAAGGATTTTTTATTTTCGCGGCTCTGCGTTGTAAACTGTAGTGAAACACTTGGGGGTTGAAAGTTCTCACAACACATCTAGATAAGTTCCTTGGGAGGGTGTAGTTTCCAATATAGGGTCACTTATGGGGGTTTCTACTGTTTTGGTACATCAGGGGCTCTGCAAATGCAACATGATGCCTGCAGACTAATCCATCTAAGTCTGCATTCCAAATGGCGCTCCTTCCCTTCCGAGCTCTGCCATGCGCCCAAACAGTGGTTCCCCCCACATATGGGGTATCAGCGTACTCAGGACAAATTGGACAACTTTTGGGTTCCAATTTCTCCTGTTACCCTTGGGAAAATACAAAACTTGGGGCTAAAAATAATTTTTGTGGAAAAAAAATATTTTTTATTTTCACGGCTCTGTGTTATAAACTGTAGTGAAACACTTGGGGGTTCAAAGTTATCACAACACATCTAGATAAGTTCCTTGGGAGGTCTAGTTTCCAATATGGGGTCACTTGTGGTGGTTTCTACTGTTTGGGTACATCAGGGGCTCTGCAAATGCAACGTGATGCCTGCAGACCAATCCATCTAAGTCTGCATTCCAAATGGCGCTCCTTCCCTTCCGAGCTCTGCCATGCGACCAAACGGTGGTTCCCTCCCACATATGGGGTATCAGCGTACTCAGAACAAATTGGACAACAACTTTGGTGTCCAATTTCTCCTGTTACCCTTGTGAAAATACAAAACTGGGGGCTAAAAACCATTTTTGTGAAAAAAAAAAAGAATTTTTATTTTCACGGCTCTGCGTTATAAACTGTAGTGAAACACTTGGGGGTTCAAAGCTCTCAAAACTCATCTAGATAAGTTCCCTGCGGGGTCTAGTTTCCAAAATGGTGTCACTTGTGGGGGTTTTTAATGTTTAGGCACATCAGGGGCTCTCCAAACGCGATATGGTGTCCCATCTCAATTCCAGTCAATTTTGCATTAAAAAGTCAAACGGCGCTCCTTTCCTTCCGAGCTCTGCCATGCGCACAAACAGTCATTTACCCCCACATGTCGGGTATCAGCGTACTCAGGACAAATTGCACAACATCTTTTGGGGTCCAATTTCTTCTCTTACCCTTGGAAAAATAAAAAATTGGGGGCGAAAACAAGCTTTTTTGTGAAAAAATATGATTTTTTATTTTTATGGCTCTGCATTATAAACTTCTGTGAAGCACTTGGTGGGTCAAAGTGCTCACCACACATCTAGATAAGTTCCTTTAGGGGCCTACTTTCCAAAATGGTGTCACTTGTGGGGGGTTTCAATGTTTAGGCACATCAGGGGCTCTCCAAATGCAACATGGCATCCCATCTTAATTTCAGTCAATTTTGCATTGAAAAGTCAAATGGCGCTCCTTCCCTTCCGAGCTCTGCCATGCGCCCAAACAGTGGTTTACCCCCACATATGGGGTATCGGCGTACTCAGGACAAATTTGTCAGGGAGAGACTAGGTGAGCGAGAGCTAATAATCTGGGCCCCTGCAGTTTCCCTCAGACTAGGGAAATCCTGACTGACCCTCTACTGTTGTGAGTTCCGTTCTCGGGCTCCCTCCTGTGGTCGTGAATGGTACTTTGGTGAGTTCTGTCCTTGGGCACCCTCTGGTGGCTTTGAGTGGAACTGCTGATCTTTGAGGTTGGCTTTCTCAGCTGCCCTCGTTTATTGCTGCTGCTGGCTTCCCTATTTAACTCTGCCCAGGTCATTAGTTCATGCCAGCTGTCAATGTCTCAGTACTGGTTCAGATCTCTCTTGGATTTCTCAGATGACCTGTCTACTCCAGCAGAAGCTAAGTCCTTGCTAGCCATTTGCTGTTCATTGGTTTTTGAATATATTTTTCAGTACATGCTATGTTTCAGTCCAGCCTGCTTTTATGATATTTCCTTGCTAGCTGGAAGCTCTGGGGGTGCAGAGCTGCACCTCCACACCGTGAGTCGGTGTGGAGGTCTTTTTGCACACTCTGCGTGGTTTTTGTAGTTTTTTATACTGACCGCATAGTTCCCTTTCCTATCCTCTGTCTATCTAGAGAAGATTCGGCCTCCTTTGCTAAAATCTATTTCATTCCTGTGTTTGTCACTTCCCTCTTAACTCACAGTTATTATTTGTGGGGGGCTACCTTTACTTTGGGGAATTTCTCTGAGGCAAGGTAGGCTGCTATTTCTATCTTTAGGGGTAGTTAGCTCTTAGGCTGTGAAGAGGCATCTAGGGAGAGTTAGGTACGCTCCACGGCTATTTTTAGTGTGTGTGATAGGATTAGGGATTGCGGTCAGTAGAGTTACCACCTCCTCAGAGCTGGTCCCAGGTTTTCTGTTTTAACCATCAGGTCACTTCGGGTGCTCCTAACCACCAGGTCCATAACACTCTACCTGGAGTTTACACTGAAGGTGTGCATGTCCAGGCCTCAAACCTAACCCTGTCTCCTGAGCTCAGCCCTAGGCTGAAACCTCCGCCCACCACCCAGTGAAGATGTTATTCCCCAATACCCACAGTTAGCACAGACAAGGATAAAGGAAAATATACACCACGCCGCAGTCACTCAGGAATACACTATAAATGTGCAGGGCAAAATAAATACAAATATAAGAAGGAGTAAATAAGACAAAGGAAAATACACCACCAGCAATGAATCTCCAACCACCAGCTCTCCTCACCAGACCGAGATAACAACGCACAAGACAGAAGCTATAATCGGCGACGCCCAAAGATCAGGAGAACTATTTAAAGGCAGTGGGCATGGCCCAGCTTCCAATCCAAGGATTAGGTAAATTAACCCCGGAACAGCTAGATAAAATCTAGCAGACGCCAATGAGCAAATAGTGGTCAAAAGCGGAATTACCGCTGTCTGTCGGACGACCTGGTCTGAACAGCGTCCGACATGACAAAATTGCACAACAACTTTCAGGGTCCAATTTCTTCTCTTACCCTTGGGAAAATAAAAAATTGGGGGTGAAAAGATCATTTTTGTGAAAAAATATGATTTTTTATTTTTACGGCTCTGCACTATAAACTTCTGTGAAGCACTTGGTGGGTAAAAGTGCTCACCACACATCTAGATAAGGTTCATAGGGGGTATACTTTCCAAAATGATGTCATTTGTGGGGGGTTTCATTGTTTAGGCCATCAGGGGTTCTCCAAACGCAACATGGCGTCCCATCTCAATTCCAGTCAATTTTGCATTGAAAAGTCAAATGGCGCTCCTTCCCTTCCGAGCTCTGCTATGCACCCAAACAGTGGTTTACCCCCACATATGGAGTATCAGCATACTCACGACAAATTGTACAACAACTTTTGGGGTCCATTTTCTCCTGTTACCTTTGGTAATATAAAACAAATTGGAGCTGAAATAAATTTTGTGTGAAAAAAAGTTAAATGTTCATTTTTATTTAAACATTCCAAAAATTCCTGTGAAACACCTGAAGGGTTAATAAACTTCTTGAATGTGGTTTTAAGTACCTGGAGGGGTGCAGTTTTTAGAATGGTGTCACACTTGGGAATTTTCTATCATATAGACCCCTCAAAATGACTTCAAATGAGATGTGTTCCCTAAAAAAAAATGGTGTTGTAAAGATGAGAAATTGCTGGTCAAATTTTAACCCTTATAACTCCCTAACAAAACAAAATTTTGGTTCCAAAATTGTGCTGATGTAAAGTAGACATGTGGGAAATGTTACTTATTAAGTATTTTGTGTGACATATCTCTGTGATTTAAGGGCATAAAAATTCAAAGTTGGAAAATTGCGAAATTTTCAAAATTTTCGCCAAATTTCCATTTTTTTCACAAATAAACGCAAGTTATATCAGAGAAATTTTACCACTATCATGAAGTACAATATGTCTCGAGAAAACTTTGTCAGAATCACCAAGATCCGTTGAAGCGTTCCAGAGTTATAACCTCATAAAGGGACAGTGGTCAGAATTGTAAAAATTGGCCCTGTCATTAACGTGCAAACCACCCTCAAGGCTTAAGGGGTTAAAAAGATCATTAGAAAGGTCTTTGTACTGTCCCCTCATATATTTATACATTAAAATAAGATCACCCCTTAGCCTTTGTTTTTACAAACTAAATAGCCCCAAGTGTAATAATCTATCTTGGTATTACAGACCCCCCAGTCCTCTAATAACCTTGGTCGTTCTTCTCTGCACCCGCTGTAGTTCAGCTACAGTATGTCTTTCTTATACACCGAAGAGCAGAACTGTACACAGTATTCTAAGTGTGGTCGAACTAGTGACTTGTATAGAGGTAAAATTATGTTCCCCTCATGAGCATCTATGCCTCTTTTAATGCATCCCATTATTTTATTTTCCTTTGTCGCAGCTGCCTGACACTGGCCGCTAAATGTGAGTTTGTCATCCACCCATACACGCAGGTCTTTTTCATTGACAGTTTTGCCCAGAGTTTTAGAATTAAGCACATAGCTATCCATCTTATAATACAAAGCTAGGATGGTTGCTAATACTAGAAAAGATCTAAAAAAGATCTAAACAAACTGGAACTATGGACAGCAACTAACAGTATGGTTTTTAGCAGGGAGAAATGCAAATTTCAACGTGTTCGCAAGAAAAATGAAAAAAGTATATACAGAATGGGTGGGATAAGGCTAAGCAAAACCAGATGTGAGAAAGATTTGCATATACTACAAATCCCTGGTTAGACCACACATGAAGTACTGTGTACAGTTTTGGGCACCGCTGCTCAGGAAGGATATAATGGAACTAGAGCGAGTGCAAAGGAGACCTTGAGTCTTTAGTGGCTTTGCTATTTAGTTTAGTGTAGGACTCGTAAGCGGGGGGACCCTTGGCATGGGTTACGAGCTTTTGTATTTTGGCCAAAATATCAACCAATACCTCACTATTTTGTATATTTTTTTTGGACTTTATTTTTTAGGTTGCAGCCAAGCCCAAACACATTTGGTCCCTAATCAAAAAGTAGGGGCGTAACTAATAGGCTGTGAACCAGACACTATGCAGTACCATTGTGTGAACAACGCCCTATGTGGGCCTTCATTGTGCAACTGTATATTGGGCAGTTACCCCCTCCAGGAGTGGGTAGGTGGAGAGTGGCTGTTGATCTAGTATTTTGCACCTGTGTTGCTAACATCTTGCTTCATGGGCTGGCTGCACCCTGTAATGCATTTGTTCCAAGATCTGGGCAGGTAAGTGTTGCTGCCTTTTTTTCTGCTGTTGTAAATTGAATTTTTGGAGACCTTGAGTCTTTAGTGGCTTTCCTATTTAGTTTAGTGTAGGACTCGTAAGCGTGGGGACTAGTGTTGAGCGATACCTTCCGATATCGGGAAATATCGAATCGGATTGGATGGGACCGATACCCCAAAAATATCGGGCATCGCCGATTCCGATACCGGAAACCAATGCAAGTCAATGGGACACAAATATCGGAATGAAAATAAACCCTTTCTTTCCTTACACATCCAGTTCGGGAGAGGGGAAGAGTGTGGGCGGTGTGTGGGCGGAGACTGTGCGTGTCTGTGTGTGCGGGCGGGGTCTGTACGGGCCTCTCGGGGGTCTGCGTGGGCCTGCCGGAGCCTGTACGGGCCTCTCGGGGGTCTGTGCGGGCCTGCTGGGGCCTGTACAGGCCTCTCGGGGGTCTGTGTGGGCCTGCCGGGGCATGTATGGGCCTCTTGGGGGTCTGTGCGGGCCTGCCGGGGCCTGTATGGGCCTCTTGGGGGTCTGTGCGGGCCTGCCGGGGGTCTGTATGGGCCTCTCGGGGGTCTATGCGGGCCTGCTGGGGGTCTGTATGGGTCTCACGGGGGTCTGTGCGGGCCTCTCGGGGGTCTTTGTGTCTGTGTGCAGGCATCGTCCGATGGGACTACAAGTCGCATCGGGCTATGCCTGCTACAATGACAGTGATTGACACATTAGCCAATGATGGGACAGTAGTAGTCCCATCATCCGGCTAATGTGCTGAATGTAAAAAAGACAAAACACAAACATACATGCTACATACATATATACATACAACATACTATATACTACATACATACTACATACATACATACAACATACATACAACATTCCACATACATACAACATACATACAACATACATACATACTACATACATACATACAACATACTATATACTACATACATACCGCATACATACATACATACAACATACTACATACATACTAGATACATACATGCAACATACTAGATACATACTCCATACATACATACACACTACATACATACATACAACATACATACAACATACTACATATATACAACATACATACCACATACATACAACATACATACTACATACATACTACATACATAATACATACATAATACATACATACATGCACACAACATACTACATGCATACTACATACATACATACTACATACATACATGCATACAACATACTACATGCATACTACATACATACATACTACATACATACTACATACATACAACATACTACATACATACTACATACTGTACATACATTCATACATACAACTTAGTACATACATACTACTGTACATACATGCAACATACTACATACATACTACATACAATACATTCATACATTACATGCAATACATACATATAGACATACAGTACATATAACATAGAGTACATACTCACCATCATTTGTCACTTTGATCCCCAAATCCAGTTTCATCTGTAAAAAATATTAAAATAACAAACAACCAATATACTCCCTGATCCGCAGAAATCCACGAGTGTCCCATGACGATCTCCCGTGGAGAACAGCAGAATCAGCTGATGCGACCGCTGTTGTGTATCCGCTTTTTGGGCTCCCCTGGTGGTTGCTGGTGGTACTGGTGACTTGTTTGCACTTTGCTTCTTCTGTTCACCTGCTTCCATCAGTGTTTGGGAGTTTCCTATTTAGCCTTGCTCTCCAGTCATTTCCTTGCCGGTCATCATTGTAACCAGAGCCTTCGGTTGCATGTTCCTGCTACTAGTCTGCTGATCAGCTAAGTGGACTTTGTCCTTTTGTTTTGTACCTTTTGTCCAGTTTGCAGTTTTTGTAATTCTCTGTAGCTGGAAGCTCTTGCGGGCTGAAATTGCCACTCCTGTGTCATGAGTTGACACAGGAGTCTTAAAGTAATTTCAGGATGGTTTTTGAAAGGGTTTTCAGTTGACCGTGAAGTCCTCTTTTGTATCCTTCTGCTATCTAGTAAGTGGACCTCTCTTTGCTAAATCTACTTTCATACTGTGTATGTCTTTTCCTCTTAATTCACCGTTATTACATGTGGGGGGCTGCTATCATCTTTTGGGGTATTTCCCTAGAGGTAAGCCAGGTCTGTTTCTTCCTCTACCAGGCATAATTAGTCCTCCGGCTGGCGCGTGGCATATAGGAAGCCGTAGGTATGCTCCCTGGCTACTGTTAGTTGTGTGGTAGATTTAGCTCACGGTCAACTCGAGTTTCCATCACCCGAGAGCTCGTTCATTACTTATGTGTTTTTTACGTTCCCTTGCCATTGGGAACCATGACAGTATGACCGGCCTTCAAAGTGTTAATTGTTTGGGCTGAAGCAGGAGAAAAAGAAGTGTTGAAGGGAAATTTTTTTTTTCTTTCCCTCAGAGTTTTGCTGCCTAGCCCTTAATTGCTGTCTAGCTGCTTCTTACCTCCTCTTAACCCTTGAATGGCTCTGACCTTAGCTGTTTAACATGGATGTCCAGAGTTTGGCTGCAGGTTTAAATAATCTTGCTACGAAGGTTCAAAATTTACAAGATTTTGTTATACATGCTCCTATTTCTGAACCTAAAATCCCTACACCAAAGGTGTTTTCCGGAGATAGATCTCGGTTTTTGAATTTCAAACATAATTGTAAATTATTCCTTTCTCTCAGACCTCACTCCTCAGGAGATCCTGTCCAGCAGGTTAAGATTGTAATCTCTTTGCTGCGAGGTGACCCTCAAAATTGGGCATTTTCATTGGCACCAGGGGATCCTGCGTTGCTCAATGTGGATGCGTTTTTCCTGGCTTTAGGGTTGCTTTATGAGGAACCTAATTTGGAGATTCAAGCTGAAAAAGCTTTGATAGCCCTATCTCAAGGGCAAGATGAAGCGGAGATATACTGCCAAAAATTTCGTAGGTGGTCTGTGCTTACTCAGTGGAATGAGTGCGCCTTAGCGGCAAATTTCAGAGAGGGCCTTTCTGATGCCGTTAAAGATGTTATGGTCGGGTTCCCTGCGCCTACAGGTCTGAATGAGTCCATGACAATGGCAATTCAGATTGATCGGCGTTTGCGGGAGCGCAAACCCGTGCACCATTTGGCGGTATCTTCTGAAGAGACGCCAGAGAAAATGCAATGTGACAGTTATGTCCAGAAGCGAGCGGCAGAATTATAGGCGTAAAAATGGGTTATGCTTCTATTGTGGTGATTCTGCTCATGTTATATCGGCATGCTCTAAGCGTACTAGGAAGGTTGACAAGTCCATTTCAATTGGCACTTTACAGTCCAAATTTATTTTGTCTGTAACCTTGATTTGTTCATTATCAGTTATTACCGTGGATGCCTATGTGGACTCGGGCGCTGCTCTGAGTCTTATGGACTGGTCCTTTGCCAGGCGCTGTGGGTTTGATTTAGAGCCTCTGGAAGTCCCTATACCTCTGAAGGGTATTGATTCTACACCTTTGGCTTGTAATAAACCACAGTTCTGGACGCAAGTGACTATGCGTATGACTCCAGACCATCAGGAGGTGATTCGCTTCCTTGTGTTGTACAATTTACATGATGTTTTGGTGCTTGGATTACCATGGTTACAGTCTCATAACCCAGTCCTTGACTGGAAGGCTATGTCTGTGTTAAGCTGGGGATGTCGGGGGGCTCATTGGGACACTCCTATGGTGTCCATTTCGTCATCTATTCCATCTGAGATTCCGGCATTTTTGTCTGATTATCGTGATATTTTTGAAGAGCCTAAGATTGGTTCACTCCCTCCTCACAGGGATTGTGATTGCGCCATAGATCTGATTCCTGGCAGTAAATTTCCAAAGGGTCGTTTGTTTAACCTATCTGTACCTGAACATGCTGCTATGCGCGAGTATATTAAGGAGTCCCTGGAAAAGGGACATATTCGTCCTTCTTCATCACCTTTAGGAGCCGGTTTTTTCTTTGTCTCTAAAAAGGATGGCTCTCTGAGGCCTTGTATTGATTATCGTCTCCTGAATAAAATTACAGTCAAATATCAGTATCCGTTGCCTTTGCTGACTGATTTGTTTGCTCGCATAAGGGGGGCTAAGTGGTTCTCTAAGATTGATCTTCGTGGGGCGTATAATTTGGTGCGAATTAAGAAGGGGGATGAGTGGAAGACCGCATTTAATACGCCTGAGGGCCATTTTGAGTATTTGGTAATGCCTTTCGGCCTTTCTAATGCACCTTCTGTCTTTCAGTCCTTAATGCATGATATTTTCCGGGAATATTTGGATAAATTTATGATTGTGTACTTGGATGATATTTTGATTTTTTCTGATGACTGGGAGTCTCATGTTCAGCAGGTCAGGAGGGTTTTTCAGGTTTTGCGGGAGAATTCTTTGTGTGTAAAGGGTTCAAAGTGTGTTTTTGGGGTTCAAAAAATTTCATTTTTGGGGTATATTTTTTCCCCTTCTTCTATTGAGATGGACCCTGTCAAGGTTCGGGCTATTTACGACTGGACGCAGCCTACTTCTCTGAAGAGTCTCCAGAAATTCTTGGGCTTTGCTAATTTTTATCGTCGATTTATAGCTGGTTTTTCTGGCGTTGCTAAACCTCTGACGGATTTGACTAAAAAGGGTGCTGATGTTGCCAATTGGTCCCCTGCTGCCGTGGAGGCCTTTCGGGAGCTTAAGCGCCGCTTTTTGTCTGCCCCTGTGTTGCGCCAGCCTGATGTTTCTCTTCCCTTTCAGGTTGAGGTCGATGCTTCTGAGATCGGAGCGGGGGCGGTTTTGTCGCAGAAAAGTTCCGACTGCTCAGTGATGAGACCTTGTGCGTTCTTTTCGCGAAAATTTTCGGCCGCCGAGCGAAACTATGATGTTGGTAATCGGGAGCTTTTGGCCATGAAGTGGGCATTTGAGGAGTGGCGTCATTGGCTTGAGGGTGCCAGACATCAGGTGGTAGTTTTGACTGATCACAAGAATTTAATTTATTTGGAGTCTGCCAGGCGCCTGAATCCTAGACAGGCACATTGGTCGTTGTTCTTTTCCCGGTTTAATTTTGTGGTCTCATACTTACCGGGTTCTAGGAATGTGAAAGCAGATGCTCTTTCTAGGAGTTTTGAGCCTGACTCTCCTGGGAATTCTGAACCTGCTGGTGTCCTTAAGGATGGAGTGGTTTTGTCTGCTGTCTCTCCAGATTTGCGACGTGCTTTGCAAGAATTTCAGGCGGATAGACCTGATCATTGTCCGTCTGGTAGACTGTTTGTTCCTGACGAGTGGACCACTAGAGTCATCTCGGAAGTTCATTCTTCTACTCTGGCAGGTCATCCGGGAATTTTTGGCACCAGAGATTTGGTGGCTAGATCCTTCTGGTGGCCTTCCCTGTCTCGAGATGTGCGTGTTTTTGTGCAGTCTTGCGATGTGTGTGCTCGGGCCAAGCCTTGTTGTTCTAGGGCTAGTGGGTTGTTGTTGCCCTTGCCTATTCCGAAGAGGCCTTGGACGCACATCTCTATGGACTTTATCTCGGATCTCCCTGTTTCTCAGAAGATGTCTGTCATCTGGGTGGTGTGTGACCGTTTTTCTAAAATGGTTCATTTGGTGCCATTGCCTAAGTTGCCTTCCTCATCTGAGTTGGTCCCTCTGTTTTTTCAAAATGTGGTTCGCTTGCATGGTATTCCGGAAAACATCGTTTCTGACAGGGGTACCCAGTTCGTGTCTAGATTTTGGCGGGCAGTCTGTGCCAGGTTGGGCATTGATTTGTCCTTTTCGTCTGCATTCCATCCTCAGACCAATGGCCAGACGGAGCGAACTAATCAAACTTTGGAGACTTATTTGAGGTATTTTGTGTCTGCGGATCAGGATGATTGGGTTGCCTTTCTGCCGTTGGCGGAGTTTGCTCTTAATAATCGGGCTAGTTCTGCCACTTTGGTTTCTCCTTTCTTTTGCAATTCAGGGTTTCATCCGCGTTTTTCATCTGGTCAGGTTGAATCTTCGGATTGTCCTGGAGTGGATGCGGTGGTGGATCGGTTGCATCGGATTTGGGGACAAGTGGTGGATAATTTGGAATTGTCCCAGGAGAGGACTCAGCAGTTTGCTAACCGTCGTCGTCGTGTTGGTCCCCACCTTCGCGTTGGGGACTTGGTGTGGTTGTCTTCCCGTTTTGTCCCTATGAGGGTTTCTTCTCCCAAATTTAAGCCTCGGTTCATCGGTCCTTATAGGATTTTGGAGATTCTTAACCCTGTTTCCTTTCGTTTGGACCTCCCGGCATCTTTCGCTATCCATAATGTGTTCCATCGGTCGTTGTTGCGGAGATATGTGGTTCCTTCTACTGAACCTCCTGCTCCTGTGCTGGTGGAGGGTGAATTGGAGTACGTCGTGGAGAAGATCTTGGACTCCCGTATTTCCAGATGGAGACTTCAATATCTGGTTAAATGGAAAGGCTATGGTCAGGAAGATAATTCTTGGGTAACTGCCTCTGATGTTCATGCCTCGGATTTGGTTCGTGCCTTTCATAGGGCTCATCCAGATCACCCTGGCGGTTCTTGTGAGGGTTCGGTGCCCCCTCCTTAAGGGGAGGGTACTGTTGTGTATCCGCTTTTTGGGCTCCCCTGGTGGTTGCTGGTGGTACTGGTGACTTGTTTGCACTTTGCTTCTTCTGTTCACCTGCTTCCATCAGTGTTTGGGAGTTTCCTATTTAGCCTTGCTCTCCAGTCATTTCCTTGCCGGTCATCATTGTAACCAGAGCCTTCGGTTGCATGTTCCTGCTACTAGTCTGCTGATCAGCTAAGTGGACTTTGTCCTTTTGTTTTGTACCTTTTGTCCAGTTTGCAGTTTTTGTAATTCTCTGTAGCTGGAAGCTCTTGCGGGCTGAAATTGCCACTCCTGTGTCATGAGTTGACACAGGAGTCTTAAAGTAATTTCAGGATGGTTTTTGAAAGGGTTTTCAGTTGACCGTGAAGTCCTCTTTTGTATCCTTCTGCTATCTAGTAAGTGGACCTCTCTTTGCTAAATCTACTTTCATACTGTGTATGTCTTTTCCTCTTAATTCACCGTTATTACATGTGGGGGGCTGCTATCATCTTTTGGGGTATTTCCCTAGAGGTAAGCCAGGTCTGTTTCTTCCTCTACCAGGCGTAGTTAGTCCTCCGGCTGGCGCGTGGCATATAGGAAGCCGTAGGTATGCTCCCTGGCTACTGTTAGTTGTGTGGTAGATTTAGCTCACGGTCAACTCGAGTTTCCATCACCCGAGAGCTCGTTCGTTACTTATGTGTTTTTTACGTTCCCTTGCCATTGGGAACCAGGACAGACCGCTCTCTAGGGGCTCCAGGAATACAATGACGGGAGGAAGGTATCCTTCCGCACTGTATTCCTCCGCCACTGTAAAAAAATAGTCCCTAGTCTCACTTTTGGCATTGCTGTGTGAGAAAGTTCCCACACAGCTTTTGCCATAAAGTGAGTCCAGTGAACTATGGTAACCTCTCAGTGATGCACTGCAGGAGCCATTGTCTCCTGTCAGTGTGTCACTGAAGATCCTATAGAGCAGTGACATCACCCGATGTCACTGTTGTATAGGGGAGATCGTCGTGGGACACTCGTTATTAATTGGACTGCGTTGGACAGGGAGTATACGGTTTATTATTTTACGCTTTTTGCAGGTGCTGAAGTATGGTAAGGAGGGTTAAATGAAGAATATTAAAATACTTTTTTCTGGCTGTGTCTATATTTTTTTTAACTCTTTCAGTACTGTAGGATTAATAATGGATAGGCGTCTTATTGATGCCTCTCCATTATTAACCCAGCTTAATGTCACCTTACAATAGCAAGGTGACATTAACCCCTTATTACCCCATATCCCACCACTACATGGGAGTGGGAAGAGAGGGGCTAAGTGCCGGAATTGGCGCATCTTACAGACGCGCCATTTCTGGGGTGGCTGCGGACTGGTATTTGTAGCCGGGGGGGGGGGGCAATATCTATGGCCCCTCTCTAGGCTATGAATATCTGCCCGCAGCTGTCTGCGTAGCCTTTCTGGCTATAAAATATAGGGGGACCCCACGTCATTTTTTTGGGGGTCCCCCCTATTTTAATAGCCAGTAAAGGCTGCGCAGACAGCTGCGGACTGATATTCATAGCCTGGGAGGGGCCATGGGTATTTCCAGGCTACAAATATTGGCCCCCGGCCGTCGGCTTTCCCCCTCTGGCGCAGAAAATTGTGCAGGAGCCCACGTCGTTTGTTTTCCTGTTTTTTTCTTTATGTTCATTTATCAACATCGGCCTATCTATGGATATATCTATCTATAGATATATCTATAGATACAAAGATGTTTCTATCCATATATCTATCTGGCTAATTTCACACATCAGGTAATTGCCGTCAGGCACAATCCGGCGAGTTTTGAAAAAAAACGATCCGTTTTTTTTCTGCTGGATCCGTTTTTTCTCATAGAGTTGTATGAGCGCTGGATTGCGCCTAATGGCCACCGTAAATAGGGTCTTATCTGAGAAATACAATGAGCTTAAAACTCAAATTAAATTCACCTGTTTCATCTGTAAAAACAGCATATAATGTGAAGTCAGCTGCAGCAGATCCATGGGTCAGCAAGTAAGCATCAGACATCAAGAGGTAAAAAGGAGTTAGTGGATAATCTCTGCTCTGCCGACAAGATCAAGATGTGTTTCGAAGTACAGTTACTTCTTTTTCTGGAAAAAAACCACATGATACAGAAATTGCATAACAGTGACATGCCCCATTCCGGTCTGGATAGTACAGCTGAGCGGGAAGCCTTGGCAGTGCTGAAGGAACTGTTGAAGGAACAAATTTCTAAAAAACAAGGTATGCTCCCTAAAAATATTCTGCCCAGATTGACGAGGTTTCCCTGTTTTGTCACTTTGCCCAGAAGTTGAGCTATTCACGGGACTCTTCATTGACGACTTTCGGAAAATCTCACCACAACATTGACACAATAACCTCAATAAGCAAAAATAAAAAACTAGAGAAACACAGCCAGCTCACTGATCTACACAGGTGCTTGGAACTTCATCTCGGACCAGGATGAGTTAATGTAACAGCGATAAGAATAGGCGTTCCAGCTCCATAAAATTTCAATGCTTTATTCGTCCATTTAAAAATTAGTGCAACATAGTGAATCCTTGCCTCTATGCGAATGTCCCAGTACAGAGTACATGCGACGCGTTTCGATCGTACCCGATCTTAATCAATGCATGGTTTCTTGGAGATTGCGGTGATTGTTATCAAGTGTTCACGGACCAATCCTATGGACAATTCAAGTCACATGACTGTTACCGCAGGTCCTGAACACACAATCTCCACCGCAGCTGCAAGAATTACATCTAACTGCGGTAAGATAGCAATAACCGACAGAATATTTCTAACAATATATACAAATAAAAATACACTAATGCAATAAATAACTAACAATAATGATACATGATTTCATTTTTTCGATTGAGACCAAGTGGATATCTGGTTCGCAGGTTATAGATCCAGAAAGCTTCTCTAGTTAGAAGCTGTCTTTTAACATTTCCACCCCGCTGAGATAAATTAACATGCTCTATGCCTTGAATCGTCATCGTAGAAGTGTCTCCTGAATGGTGCATGGTAAAATGTTTGGCAACAGCTGATAAGTTCCTATTTAGAGTATTGCTACTCCCCAGATCCCTCAAATGCTCCGATATTCTGGTTTTCAACTTTCTCGTGGTGCATCCTATGTATGCTACATTGCACTTGGTACAGTCAATTTTGTAAACTACATTGCTTGTGTGGCAATTAATAAAGTTCTTAATATAAAAGGTTTTGATTTTGTCCTTATCCTGAAACGTGTTTTATCGGTGCGTTTCGACAAGTGCTACAAGCAGTAACACCACACTTGTAAAAGCCCTTACATTGGAGGATCTTCAGGATCTATCCACACAGGGTGCGACAGGATCCTCACAAAACAAGGAGGGGTATGCATAATAAAAACAAGTACAATAATCTTAAACAATACAAGTCACAACGGGTACAGGAGGAGAGAGGACCCTGCCCGCGAGGGCTCACAATCTACAAGGGATGGGTGAGAATACAGTAGGCGAGGGTAGAGTTATGTTCCCTTTCACCAAACCTTCTCTCAGAATACTGCTCTGGCTCTACAATACCTCTTTCTTTTGGTTAAATGGGCAAGACTCATTTTAAGAGTACGATCCTACGATTCTCGTGCTAAACCAAACATGTGGACATGATGCAGAGCATAGGACTGAAACAAGTCTTGTTTGGAATATTGGGTTCTCATTTAAATGACAGATAAATGTATAGCATGGTGTGAAATTGTTATAGAAAGAAAATCTAATATTTCCTCCTGAAGGATGAGAGTGCTACATTCTGTGACAGAAATGATGCAAAAATCTGCAATCTATATCCTCTGGCTGATGTCCATGTTACCTTGAAAGTCCAACATCAGCATTCTCCTCTGAGCTAGGAGGACAATGCTGAGTCATGCTCTGACCTTACAGAGCTTACAGACTTAATATTCACAGGCTTGGTGATGCATGGGTAGTGACAGCTACAAATTACAACTTCACATTTTTCTCCTTTACCAAATTATCTCAGAGGTTAAGGTTTTGTACAAAATTACATTGTATCTTGCAAAGAATGTATTTCTATCAGTCAGGCCCTAATCAATTGGATAAGGACAGGGCGGTTTGGAGACAGTTTGCTGCATAGAATAAACTGTACTTGCCAATTCTGCCAAAAGGGAAGTTTTCTTGGACTGCTGGAAGAGTAGACAACTTTTCGGATGCAGCAAGCTGTGCATGTTCATTTAGAGGGCATGAAAGAAAAATGCACTAAATGTATGCGAAGAGGTAAGTAGCTACTAGTGATGAGCTAGTATACTCGTTGCTCAGGTCTTCCCAAGCACGCTCGGGTGGTCTCCGAGTATTTGTGACTGCTCAGAGATTTAGTTTTTCTTGCCGCAGCTGTATGATTTGTGGCTACTAGACAACTTGATTACAAGTGGGGATTCCCTAGCAACCAGACAACCCCCACATGTACTCTGGCTGGCTAGTAGCTGTAAATCATGCAGCTGTGTCAACAAAAACTAAATCTCCAAGCAGTCTCAAATACTTGGAGACCACCCGAGCATGCTCGGGAAAACCCGAGCAACGAGTATACTCGCTCATCACTAGTAGCTACATATCTGGTCTGAAGTCCATATTGTTTAGGGTCCAGAATATGATGGCGGTGGATGTGGAAGCATTAGGCCAATGGATAGGCTTACCCTGGAAGGGTGTAACCAAGTGGTCACCTGGTCTTTCCTAGAGCCTCTAGTGGTGAGGATAGGCTTAAGCTGTTAGGGTAGCCACCAGGTGCCAATGGCAGCCAGTGTCTGAGCCTGCAGCAAACTGACCTATGGGTTAGAGGCACAATATGAAGCACAGAGAGTGTAGGAAGATGGACCGGGCTAGTGGTCCCTCTTGTGTGTCTGGGTCAGAACTGTTGGGGCTGTCACCATTGTTGCCGGATGAAAGACTTCCTGACTGGAGCAGACCTTTGCACCTGACTGATGGGAAGGTTCTCAGATAAAAGGGACTGAGCGTGTGAGAATGGGGCTTCTGGCAGGTACCCAGCATGTGCGACAAGAAAAATTGACTCCCTCTCTGCTGACGGACGCCAATTGACAGGTCCGCATGATCTGACTACGGTCCCCGCTCAGACAGACCTTGCTTCCGAAAGGGACATTTCCTCGCCACCCTCTGACCCCAAAAGTGTTTACCGGACTGTGCTTCTGACAACCGCAGACGTGCCGCGCAGTACCGATCCCGCGGTGTACGCTGAGTACAGGAGTGAGATTGCAGCCTACTCTCCTGGACTGTGCACTTCACCAGCGGTGCTACAAACTTGCTCGCGAACAGAACACAAAAAGTTAAATGTTAATTTTTTCCTTCCACATTCCAAAAATTCCTGTGACGCAACTTCTCGAATGTTGTTATGAGCACCTTGAGTGGTGTAGTGTTTAGAATGGTGTCAATTTTGGATATTTTCTGTCATATAAACCCCTCAACGTCACTTCAAATATGATGCGGTCCCTAAAAAAATTATGTTGTTGGAAAAATTTGAAATTGCAGGTCACCTTTTAACCCTTATAACTTCCTAACTCCCCAAAAAATTACATTTATTAACTATTTTGTGTGATGTGACGCTCTGATTTAAGGGCATAAAAGATAAAAGTTTGAACATTGCTCAATTTTCACCAAATTTCCATTTTTTTAAAATAAATAAACGACTCACATCAAAACATTTTTACCACTACCATGAAGTAAAATATGTTAAGAAGAAACTTTCTCAAAATCAGTGGGATCCGTTGAAGCGTTATAGAGTTGTAACCGCATAAAGTGACAGCGGTCAGAATTGTAAAAATTGACCTGGCCATTAACGTGCAAACAGCCTTGGGGGTAAAGGGGTTAAAAACCAGACATAATCCAATAATCATGTTGTTTTAAGGGGTGAAAAACAGACTGTGTTATATCCTGAATGAGCCCTTAAAGTTATTATTTTGGAATTATAACACTAATATACAAAAGTATAAATGCTAAAATATTATGATTTATCAGCAATATCTTACAACAGCTCTGTACAAATCCATTAAGGATTACAGTATCGATATACCGTAGTTCATATAAAGAAAAAATATGGTATGTTTTATAACAACCTATTCTCATGTAGAAACATTTCTTATAGGCACCATAGGACAGCACAGAGTGGCAACTAGGGTTGAGCGAAACGGATCGTTCATATTCAAAAGTCGCCGACTTTTGGCAAAGTCGGGTATCGTGAAACCCGACCCGACTCCAGAGTGGGATCGGCCACGTGGTCGGCGATCTTGGCGCCAAAGTCGCGTTTTGTATGACACCTTCCCCGCCATTTTTTCAGCCAATAAAGGAGTGTGGGCAGCGTGATGACATAGGTTCCGGCCAGCGTCATAGAGCCATATTACCGTTTGGGCTGCAGTGATTTCCGCAGTCAAACACAACACATGCTTTGCACGGAGGAGAGAGAGAGAGAGAGAGAGAAAATACACATTGACTTGCATTGGGTTTCGTGTTCCGGTCCGGAACCCGACTTTACAGTAGAATCGGCCGATTTCACGCGATCCGACTTTCGAGAAGGTTGGGTTTCACAAAACCCAACTCGACCCTAAAAAAGCAAAAGTCGCTCAACCCTAGTGGCAACGGCTCCGTGTGCATAAAGCTGAATTTGGCAGATAAACCCATTTTCCTATTTGTTTATTTTTTATTTGGATTTATACCATTGACATCTAACATCCTGTAAGAAAATGACTAACTATAGAAACAAGTTTTGTTCTATATTTTGTCCACAGTTTATTTTTTTGCATTTCTCTGTTCATTTACATTTTAACTTGCTAGTTATTATGCCGCTTGATGCAAATCCTTTCGTTATACATCACAGATGGCTACATTGACCTTTCGGTTTTCTTTTCATTTGCTGGTACAATTTTATTTCCTTCATTGATTGCAAGTCATCCAAGTCTCAAGGCTAAAAACAACCTCCATTACATTAAATGAACAAGCAATGGTTGAAATGCAATGTATTCTAAACCTAACTTTTTTTAGTTTAATGGAAGTTTACCATCCCCAAAATACATATTGAACCAAATATACAGTTATATAGGGGACTTAGCCCCTATAAAAATCATACTAGCACTGCACATTTTAGTGGTAATGTTACCGAGGAAACTAATTTTAATTCAAATGCAAATGAGGGGGCTTTAATGCATCCATGAGGCCAAGAGCTTAGTGTGTAGTTATGCCATCTCAATTAGCATTTTGGGGATTTCCCTCACTTTGGATTTATAACACTCGATAAAGGGTTGTGACTTGTAGGATCGCTACTTCCAACAGGTGGCACTATAGAGTTAAGTCCTCTTTTTCTCAGAAGAGACAATTTGCATATTTAATTTCCCAGAAGAGCATTGCACGGCGACTAAGCCTCCTTACCTTGACAAGCCAGCTGGTATGTCACTCTCCATAAGGAGAAACGTTACCCCTTAGACCCAAGTCCAGAGCCTCTCATCTAGCCATATCAGTTCTCATGCTTCGCACTGACGAGGGCCAACAGCCCGAAACACCAAGTCTGCGAACTGAGATACTGATTTGGCTTTTATCCTAAGTCATATTGCACGACTCGTTAAAGGGTTGATTGTGACTTGTAGGATCGCTACTTCCAACAAGTGGCGCTATAGAGTTAAGTCCTCTTTTTCTCAGAAGAGGCAATTTGCATATTTAATTGAGAGGTGTAATTCGTAAAATAGGGTCACTTATGGGGGGTTCTGCTGTTTTGGCACCTCATGGGATCTCCCAGTAGGTCATGGCACCTGCAAATCATAACAGTAACATCTGGCGCTCCTTCACTTCTGAGCTCTGCCATGTGCCCAAACAGTGGTTTACCCCCACATATGGGTTATCAGCATACTCAGGACAAATTGCACAATAACTCTTGGGGTCCAATTTCTTCTGTTACCCTTGGAAAAATAAAAAAATTGGAGGCAAAATGTTCATTTTTGTGGAAAAAATATGATTTATTTTTACAGCTCTACGTTTTAAACTTCTGTGAGGCACTTGGGGGTTCAAAGTGCTTACCACACTCCTAGATAAGTTCCCCGGGGGGTCTAGTTTACAAAATGTGGTCATTTGTGGGGGATTTATACTGTTTAGGCACATCAAGGGCTCTCCAAACGCGACAGGATGCCGGCAGACCATTCCATCAAAGTCTGCATTCCAAAACGTCACTACTTCCCTTCCGAACCCCGATGTGTGCCCATACAGTAGTTTTCTCCCACATATGGGGTATCAGCGTACTCAGGACAAATTAGACAGCAACTTTTGGATCCAATTTCTCCTGTTATCCTTTGGAAAAAAAATTGGTGACTAAAAGATCATATTTGTGGAAAAAATATGATTTTTTATTTTCACACCCGGGTATTATAAACTTTAGTGAGACACCTGTTTGTTCAAAGTTCTCACCACACATTTATATAAGTTCCTTGGGAGGTTTAGTTTCCAAAATGGGGTCAATTGTGGGGGATTTCTACTTTTTAGGCACATCAGGGACTCTCCAAATGCGATATGGCATCCAACCTCAATTCCAGCCAATTATGCATTGAAAAAGTCAAACGGCGCTCCTTCCCTTCCGAGCTCTGCCATGCGCCCAAACAGTGGTCCCCCCTGACATATGGGGTATCAGCATACTCTGGACAAATTGCACAATAACTCTTGTGTCCAATTTCTTCTGTTACCCTTGGGAAAATAAAACATTGGGGCAAAATATCATTTTTATGATTTTTTATTTTACGCCGCTACCTTATAAACGTCTGTGAAGCACTTGGGATTCAAAGTACTCACCACACATCTAGATAAGGGGGTCTAGTTTCCAAAATACCACTTGTGAGGGGTTTCCACTGTTTAGGCACATCAGGGGCTCTCCGAATACGACATGGCGTCCGATCTTAATTCCAGCCAATTTTGCATTGAAAAAGTCAAATAGCGCTCCTTCCCTTCCGAGCTCTGCCTTGCGCCCAAACAGTGGTTTAAAGAAGACCAAGAAAAAAGGATATGCATAACACTGGGATCAACCCTCAAAAAATAACAACTTTATTAATACATAGGCATATCAAAACAAGACATACATTTAAAAACATTTAAAAAGCCAAAAAACAGCATATGGCTAGTAAGCCACATGCCACCCCCCCAGACAAATGGAAATAAATGTCACTGAGCACCACACACTGTGTAATATCAATTCCAAAATAACGCACACATATATGAATTCAAGTATGCATACTCATCCGCTACCAGCTATGCTCTATGGGCTTAAATTACAACAATTGCAGAACCTTATCAACAGTAACAAAGTAAATAGAGTATTGCCAAAAAATCTGGGACTAGGATAACTCCGTTTTAGATCAACGTATGCCCCACAAAGGAAACCATCCAATTACGAAAAAACATATAACCCAGGACTCGGGGATAAAGACAAGTCCAAGAGACCTAGAGTCCAAGAAAATAAAAAAATAAAAAAATATATATATACCAGGTAGGGATGCGAGAATGCAATATAAGGTGCTCGTGCTGGGGGGGACTAGAACCGTTACAAGAGCGTCTTCCTCAGGGGAGATGTAGAATGAGCAACCGAAGCTTATTTTAATACAGCCAGGTAATGAGATGTAACGAGTCTCACCTGTGGGCATGCACTGGCGTGCAGAAATCTGGAGGCATATGCGGACCAGCATACACTTCCGGTTCGCCGAGTGACCTCACCGCAGCTGCGCAGTGGATAATCACTGCTGTGTTTCCGGGGCTGCAAAGTCGTGCGCGCAGTCCCGGGCCAGAAGTAACCATAGGAACGATGATGCTCAATTAGTTTAAAAGGAGCGCCTGCGCAGATAGAGCAGGCAAAAAGGAAAGCTCACTGGGAGTCAAGGAGACACTGGGCAGTAAACAAATAAATACAAACACAAAAGCGGCACGCATACTGCAGGTTGGTCCCAGGCTCTTACATAATAAGGAGTTACTGCTAAGTTACTGCTGTATTATCAAGGCTGAAAAATGATATACACAGTCCCGGTTTTAGAGGTTGCCAAGGGAACGGCGACGCAGCGATGGTTCAAAAAAGGCGCCTGTGCACATGAAGCAGACAAGGCAGAAACTCCCACACGCCTAGGGGGTAAACACAAAGCGCCTGCGCAGTGCAATTATCTTGCTGTGTGAGTCCATACATATTAAGACGCATACATCACTGAGAGATGAAGGGTATAGATCAAAAGCTACATTGAGCAGCTAAGAGAGCACATGTAAAACGGTATACCTGGGATACGATCGAGGGGATATAGAGGAGTATTCCTCCTGTCTTTATTGATTGTAAAAGTAAGAAGCACAATCCCGACTTATCAGTTATGATACATGTGACAGCTCAGAATAAAAGCAGAGGCTGCGCCCACGCGTCTGTACCAAGCAGTAAGGGTCAAACTCCCATCAAGTAGGAGGCCTTGAGGAAAAGTAGATGGATGCCCGCGCGATACAACAAGCTCACACTATGAAAACGCAGGCGAACCAATGTATTTAAAATTTGAGAAACTCATTCCCATTATAGTATCCGCACGGTGCAAAAAATCCACCCAATGAGTGCATATGTAAGAATGATCCATGAGCGCACTCAGTGCTAAACTGAGATGGTATACCTATTAGGGATTAGTATCAGGAGGGGACATAATATATGTAACAGTGCCAGAGCGCACACAGCACACAATATTGAACTACATCGGTATACCCATTAGTGGTTAATATCAAAGAGAAACATAGAAAGTAAATGATGTGATCCTCATAATACATGTATATTATTTATTTTCCTGAGAAGAGTACAAATCACTGACATGCTATAAACCATCAACAGAATACAAACTAACCAGGGATACCAAAAAACAGGGCAAAGCTGGCAGCAGACATAAGATTACAATGAGCAAGGTGTACAATTAATAACTAGATGACCGAGGCCAACGTTCCAAAGGATGAAAGACCAGTAGTTCTGAGGGTCCATAATATTTCTTCATCTCCTACCTAAGGAAAGAGACGTTCAAAAGATCTAAAATGGGATATAAAAAGAGAGACAAGGGTAAACATTAATAAAGGAAGGAACCCAAACTCTCACCGTGGCTCTCAGACACCCCTAGGATGGTGGCCAGGAGGTCTCGTAACCTTAGGGATGAGCTTGTGTCAAGCCATTTCAGACATATAACTACTAGGACTAGGTCGCCGTTCCCTTGGCAACCCCAAAACCGGGACTGTGTATATCATTTTTCAGCCTTGATAATATAGCAGTAACTTAGCAGTAACTCATTATTATGTAAGAGTCTGGGACCAACCTGCAGTATGCGTGCCGCTTTTATGTTTTTATTTATTTGTTTACTGCCCAGTGTCTTGTCTCCTTGACTCCCAGTGAGCTTTCCTTTTTGCCTGCTCTATCTGCGCAGGCGCTCCTTTTAAACTAATTGGGTGTCATCATTCCTATGGTTACTTCTGGACCGGGACTGCGCGCACGACTTTGCAGCCCCGGAAACACAGCAGTGATTATCCACTGCGCAGCTGCGGTGAGGTCACTCGGCGAACCGGAAGTGTATGCTGGTCCACATATGCCTCCAGATTTCTGCACGCCAGTGCATGCCCACAGGTGAGACTTGTTACATCTCATTACCTGGCTGTATTAAAATAAGCTTCGGTTGCTCATTCTACATCTCCCCTGAGGAAGATGCTCTTGTAATGTCGATACGCGTGGGGTTCTAGTCCCCCCCAGCACGAGCACCTTATATTGCATTCTCGCATCCCTACCTGGTATATATATATATTTTTGTATTTTTTTCTTTTCTTGGACTTTAGGTCTCTTGGACTTGTCTTTATCCCCGAGTCCTGGGTTATATGTTTTTTCGTAATTGGATGGTTTCCTTTGTGGGGCATACGTTGATCTAAAACGGAGTTATCCTAGTTCCAGATTTTTGGGCAATACTCTATTTACTTTGTTACTGTTGATAAGGTCCTGCAATTGTTGTAATTTAAGCCCATAGAGCATAGCTGGTAGCGGATGAGTATGCATACTTGAATTCATATATATGTGCATTATTTTGGAATTGATATTACACAGTGTGTGGTGCTCAGTGACATTTATTTCCATTTGTCTGGGGGGGTGGCATGTGGCTTACTAGCCATATGCTGTTTTTTGGCTTTTTAAATGTCTTTAAATGTATGTCTTGTTTTGATATGCCTATGTATTAATAAAGTTGTTATTTTTGGATGGTTGATCCCAGTGTTATGCACATCCTTTTTTCTTGGTCTTCTTTGAATGGATTGTCTTATATGCATATGGTTGATCCCTGATTCATGTATGGTTGTGGTGCCCGCTACCTTGTTTGTACACAAACAGTGGTTTACCCCCACATATGGGGTATCAGCATACTCAGGACAAATTGCACAACAACTTTTGGGGTCCAATTCCTCTTGTTACAATTGGGAAAGTAAAACATTGGGGCCGAAAAGATCATTTTTATGATTTTTTATTTTATGCCGCTATGTTATAAAAGTCGTTGAAGCACTTGGGGGTTCAAAGTGCTCACCAACATTGTATATTTGGATTTGTGTTCAGATTCCCGAGCATTTTTCATCAAAATCAGCAAAATTTTACCAAAGCTCGTGAACTCATAGAGATTCCACTAATGTTTTTGTTAGGACTTTGGCTAGGATAGTGGTGCTGTATGATGAGTGGGGGGACGTGATTGATGAGGGGAAGGGGTGGGGAGATGTCAAAGTTTTTTTATTACCATAATGTGTGGAGATTCTGGCAGCCAATCAGGATGCAGAAACCATCCACAACATCCAGACACAAGGGCTTCTGTCATTGGCTGTCGAAGTCACATGTCCCTCTCCATATAAAATGCGGATGTTGTTTTAGCGCCAATTTGTCAGTGTAAAAGTGCAGAAAGGCTGCTCCTGCAAGTGGTCAGATAGTCAGATAGGCAGTTTATTGACAGCTTGTTCAGCTAGATTGGATCCTGTGTCAAATCAACCTACCAGCATTTAAGTAATTTGTGCTAATAGTGTGGTGCAGCAAGGAGAGTCCACATTTCATAATCTAAATCGTTTGTGCTAATAGTGTGGTGCAGCCAGGAGTCCACATTTCAGAATATAGATAGTTTGCGCTAATAGTGTGGTGCAGCCTGCAGTCTACATTTGAGAATCCAAATCATTTGTGCTAATAGTGTGATGCAGCCAGGAGTCCACATTTCAGAATCTAAATCGTTTGTGCTAATAGTGCGGTGAGCCAGGAGTCCACATTTCAGAATATAGATAGTTTGCGCTAATAGTGTGGTCTAGCCAGCAGTCAACATTTCAGAATCTAAATAGTTTGTGCTAATAGTGTGGTCTAGCCAGGAGTCCACATTTCAGAATCTAAATAGTTTGTGCTAATAGTGTGGTCCAGACAGCAGGCAACATTTCTGAATCTAAATCCTTTCTGCTAATAGTGTGGTCTAGCAAGGAGTCCACATTTCAGAATCTAAATAGATTGTGCTAATAGTGTGGCATAGCCAGCAGTATACATTTCAGCATCTAAATCATTTGTGCTAATTGTGTTGTCCATTCAGGAGTCCACATTTCAGCATCTAAATTATTTGTGCTAACTGTGTGGTCCAGAGATTAGTCCACATTTCAGTATCTAAATCTTTTGTGCTAATTCTGTGATCCAGCCACACTATCTCAGCAAATACAGATTGTTAATTTACTGACAGGTGACTGACAGGTGTGTGCCTAGGACTGTGAAACTTCTGGTTAATAGTGGGGAAGGTTACATCCAACAAGAGTGGGAAAAAGTGAGGATATGGTGGAAGGGGGAATAGGCTTGGTGTTCGAGGTGTACGTGGGGTAGGCGGTAATGTTACTGAAAGCTCTACTGAACAAACACTGGCTCGTCTTATCCAAAGACAACTGACAACTTCTGTAACTGGAAGGGCTACTCGACTTGAGATGAATCATAGAATGGTAGAGTTGGAAGGGACCTCCTGGGTCATCTGGTCCAACCCCCTGCTCATAGCAGGATTTACTAAATCATCCCAGACAGATGTCTGTCCAGCCTCTTTTTGAAGACTTCCATTGAAGGAAAACTCACCACCTTTCATGACAGCCTGTTCCACTCATTGAGCACCCTGTCAAAAAAAATTCTAATATCTAATCTGTGTCTCCTCCCATTCAATTTCAACTGTTGCTTCTAGTCTTTCCTTGTGGAAATGAGAATAAAGATGATCCTTCTACAATGTGACAGCCCTTGAGATATCTATAGACAGCTATTAAGTCTCCTCTCAGTCTTATTTTTTGTAGGATAAACATATCCCAAATCCTAACCATTCCTCATAGAACATGGTTTGCTGACCGGTCAACATTCTGGTCGCTCTTCTCTGAACTTGCTCCAGTTTGTTGATGTCTTTTTTAAAATGGTGGGGCCCAAAACTGGACACAGTATTCCAGATGAGGTCTGACCAAAGAGTAGAGGGCAACAATGACTTCACATGATCTAGATGTGGTGCCCCTGCGGTTCAGCTGCCACAATGGTATTACCTCCCTAACCAGTGGTGGTATCATGTATGGAAGTAAATGGAGCTCCCTACACCAGTAAACAACACATCCACACACAAGTCTGATCCCTGACCAGAAGGGGGAGCACAAGCCCCTAGTTTGTAGGGTGACTGTCCTTTTTGGCTGGGGGAGGAGTTAGAGCAGAGGAGGGCAGTGTATTGCCAGGAAGGGAAGATTGAGCACATGCAGCTTCCAGGGTTTGGAGCTGTGGAAAGCTCACCCTAGGATTACAATGAAACCAGGGCACCAGAGCCATAGGCTACCAGGGATTGCAAATCCTGGGAGCAGAATCTGGAGACTGGAGGAACTGCTGGTCCTCTGGTCACCCCTGCAGCACGAGAAGCAACACATTACAGAGAGTTCAGAGCTGGAACTGAGAGTACAGCTTCCAAAGGGGCTTGCAATGTATGCTGCCTGGAGCTGCTGTAGAATAGACAAGCAGGGAGAACAGATCAGCTCACAAGCTGCTGAATCTCCAAAGAGACAGACACAGAAAGGAAGACTTAGTATACCCACTTGGTGGAGTGGACTCCAGTTGCTTCCAGATCGGTCGGAGCTTGTTCTTAGTGACCAGTACCCCTTGATTCAACCTGCAGCCATCATCAGTAAAGGTAAAGACCGAATTATTTTGCCTCCTTGCTTCTTTTTGCTGCACTGCTCACTACAACCCCCATCATTTCTCCAGGGACAAACTCCTGCTGAGGGGAGTGATCATTCTTGCTGCATTACCATCTATCCCCTGGGGACCCCACTTGCACCGCAGGCCAGACACATCAGCTGGTTTCACGATACAACCATAAACTATTATCCCCTGTAAATATTCCTCTTTTCATTTGCTCTGTCAGAGCCACTGTGCTGGGCAATCACCACTATGGCATCCCTGATAGACTCCCTGACTGGCTACCGAGTACCCCCAGCCCGCGCTACTGTGGCATAGACTTTATGCTTTTGTTAATACATCCCAAAACTGTATTTGCCTTTTTTGCTGCTGCATCACACTGTATTCTGGGGTGTAATGCATCTGGACCTGGTGACTTGAATTCATTTATGTTAGCTAAGTATTCCCTCACTATCTTTCTGTTTATAGATAGCCTGGATTCTTCTATTCCTTTAATTCCTTTAATAGGACATGAGAAAGAGCATGTGCTCCAGTGGATGGCAAGAGCTGCATCAAGGGGCCTCTCCCCTTCTTCCTCCACCTTAGCATCACACACAGTACAGTCCTCAGAGGTGGCACCCCAATTATCCTTGTTCCTCCTGTATCACAACTCTCCAACTTCTCAACTGACCCAGAGTATAAATAGTATAATTGTGCATCATGGATGCATGGGACAGGGCCTGGGACAGGGCTTGGACCAGCATTTGTAGCTTAAACATTAATCAGTAACAGGTGCATGAGTGACAGGTGTAGGCTTGGGGCTCTGAGAGCCCTGCCAAATTCAGGGAACACACGTAAAGGAGACCCAAATTGGAGTCCAAACCTTTCTAAAAATTAGGGGCAGACACCAGGAAAAGTGGCATCAATTGACCCACAGTAGAAATGGTATAATGTCACAGCAGCAGTCAGCCATGGGCCATTTATGAGCTAGGATATGGGCAGGCATTTACAGCTTTGAATTTAAATTCAAGGGTGAAGAACTAGGCCTGCTGGGCTGTGAGTCCTGATACCTAATGCAACAGCTCAAACTACTTTTCTGCTCAATCACTGTCACGATCCCACTGGGGGTCAGTCAGCGGATGGCACAACACACACTCAAGGGGATGGTAAAGGGGAGAGGAAGGCGCTAACAATAGGGAATGAGGGATGGGACAGCTCCTGAGCTCCAACCTAAGCCTGTCCCTGCACTCCCTTGTCCCTCACTGTCACCTCACACTTCAATGGCTAGTGCACTGGCCGGCAAGGGTGCTAGCCTCTCCACTGCAGATGGTACAAACACAGTGGCTAGTGACAAGCATGAGACAGACAAGGTAAAAACACAAAACTTAGCTCCGGGCACCGTTGCCAAGCTGCACACCGCAGAGGACACGGAAACAGGACCCTGAACTCCAGAAATAGCTGATACAGCGCTGACACCAGAGCGCTGCACACTCCAGGGCTGGTCTCCATAGAATAACTCTATCACCAACAGTCAGCTGCTGCATCAAGTGATTATTTAAAGGATGGTGGGAGTGGTCACCACCCATATCAGCTGACTTAGCAATTCAGCAGCTGCAGCAAGCTGCCAGCAAGGAGAACTGACATTAACCCCTGCTGACCTGAAAGGAAAAAAAGCTACATTTAAATTATAGTGGAAGCAGAGCTGCCATAAATCCAAAAACGGATCATGACAGCCACACGGTCACAAATATCAGCTTCATAGACTACTATTGTTTAAAAATGTAAGGATGGTAACACAGGTAGTCGACTGAAAGTAAGCGCAGGCTTGCTGGTCTGGGAGCCCTACTGCTACAGGCAACACACATTAAGGAAACCCAATATGGAGTACAAACATTTACAAAAATTAGGGGCAGACACCACTAAAGTAACATCAATTTCCCCAGAGTAGAAATAATACAATAAGGTTCTAACACCCCTTCCACTACATGCAACCCACCAGATGGAGACCCAATTTGGAGACTCCACGTTTCGAAAAATGTTTAGTAACATAAGCAGAAGTAGCAACAGCAAGCACAGAAGCCACAACAAAAGTGTCACAGACTGCATAATGCGAAATCAATGCAGCACACTAAAAACTATACCATCCCCTAGTCTGCCCAGTCTGTGATTGGGGTGCAAAAGCCATTGGAGATCCATGAATAGTTCATCTTGATGAAAGTTAGGCATTCTACAATTATAGTGGACATTTAAATTGGAGAAAAACGAGTCAAACTTGGCCCAAATATATAAAAATGTTATTTATTGAAAATCACTAAAAAACATACAAAGTATACAATGAATAGTAATTCACAAGGTTAGTGTAAAGTGGCTAATCCGTGGGTGCAACCAATGTTCCAGGTTACAGAAAGGACACTAATACCTAAAATAGCAAAGGGTGTCCAGTACGTACCCATAAATAGTGGCAAGCTCAGTATATGGCACATAAAAAATTATAATAGTCCTTACATGGCTATACAGCCAAAACCAATGCTACCACTGTGCACCATATTAATACAGCCCATAATACATGAGTTAGATAGAAGGGTGAGCGTACTAATTACCCATATCTCACGGAGTGTCCAGACTGGATCCTGGTCCCGTACCCCAAGGCACGTTTCGCGTTCACGTGTTGCCGCTTCCTCAGGGGGCGTGGCTAAATCCGGCTCTCCATCCGGTTTAAATACAATTTGTTTCCGATCACGTGTAAAAGTTAAAAAATGTGCGCTGCGGTGAACCGCAAGTGACTGTGCCATATTGCGCCTCACACCTCAATCTCGTCAGGCAAGGCCGGGTCACATGAGCGGGTCGGCGCCACGCCCACACCACATGACATCGGACCGCCGGCGAGAGAGTGGAGAAGAGAGGCAGGTAACAAGTACCAATAATGATGTTACAATAATGAAATAAAGTATAAATATTAAAGAGGGGAGAATACTAAGTATGCATAACAAGTATGCATACAGACGCTCAAAAAATGAAAGTGCAAGTGACTACTGATTAAAGTGACTTGTGCAGAACGTGCAAAGTGAACCGAGTGAGTCAAAACATTGTACAGACAATATACCAACTTTATTTCATTAATAAGTTACAGTATAATATAAAATATACCAATGGCGCACCCAATAGATATAAAGACATTGGAAGCATAATAGGGCGATAGGATTATATAGTAACCATATAGCACATTATTACCAAATACAAATACAATGATATAGCTTATCAAGATTACAACACCCATTATATAGATCTATCGGACGTAATAAACTAACTATCTATCCTAATCATAACCCATTTTTATTCATACATTTCTTATAGATAGAACGATCCATTGACACTGATCTTCCTCCATCGCCATCGGGTAAGCAGGATCCTTCCATCTTCTATTTTCACCCATATGCACATCAACGTCAACTATCATATGAATGCAGACATAAGTATAGCAGCACTAAAATTAATAAAAAAATAGAGACACCAAATTAAAACAGAAGATCAGTGACAGGGACAACACAGCAAATCTATCCATCAGACAAAAGTTAGAGAAATGAGGAAAAACCATGCACCTCATTGAGGCCTTTAGGTGTCATGGTTCCCAGGGTAGAGATCCAGCGACATTCTCGTTGTGCCAGGATGCGCCTAATATCACCGCCACCGACATTGAGAAGGAGGCACTGATGGCACTGGAGGATCTCCTGGAGGAACAAACATCTGGTACGGTGAGTACTTTCCCACTAGATTGTCGCCCCAGGTCAACCACATTTCCTCCCTTGTCTCTGTGTCCAGCAGTAGAGATATTTACCAAGATGGTTATTCAGGACTTCCAAAAAATATCTACAAAACGTATATGTGATAACCTAACAGCAATTCAAAGATTGGCTCTGGAACAACTTAGGAGCTATAAGGACATAGTTATAAAACCAGCAGACAAGGGGGAAATGTGGTTTTATGGCCCAGTACTCTCTATGAGAGGGAAGCTAACAAACATCTAAGGGACAAAGAAACATACAAAAAACTTGACTCCAATCCAATTGACAAATTCTCCTGTGAATTGGAGAGTATTTTGGTTAGTGCTTATGATAGGGGCATAATTCCTAAACGTGTGTTGGATGGTTTACTTACTAGATCCTCTAGGGTTCCGACATTGTACTTTATCCCTAAGATCCACAAAAATCCCATTGACCCGCCTGGGCGTCCGATAGTCTCTGGCATGGGAGGCCTGAGCGACCCCATATGTAAATTTGTAGACTATTATCTCAAACCCTTGGTTGAGTCGCTCCCCTCTTATGCCAGGGACACGTCGGATGTCTTGCGTCGGATCAATGGGATTCAGCTGGAGGACAACATGTGCCTTGTTACGGCAGATATACAATCTTTGTATACCTGCATTGGTCACAATGATGGGTTGGAGGCGGTCCGCTTCTTCCTGGGTGCGAGCAACTGGGATGGTGCCATCTGTGAGCTGGTCATAGAATTGTTGACATTTATACTGACAAAAAACTTTTGTTTTCAGGGATGTTTTTTATCTGCAACAGCGTGGCACTGCCATGGGCGCGGCCTGTGTGCCCTCCTTCGCCAATCTCTTCCTGGGGTACTGGGAGAGAGAGATTTTTGGTGGGGGGGGCTCGCGGGCCGCGGACCATGTGCAGTGCTGGTTAGGCTACATTGATGACCTGTTCATCATATGGCAGGGACCTGATGACGCATTGCATGAGTTCATGCAACAATTGAATGACAATACATATAACATCAAATTGACATATCAGATGAGCAAGACCGAGGTGGACTTTCTGGACATCAAAATTGAGGTAGATGGTGAGCGGTATATACAAACAGATGTATTCAGAAAGTCCACATCGGTCAACTCTCTTTTGCATGCAGATTCGGGTCACCCTTATAATACCATCAAAGCCATCCCAGTTGGTCAGCATCTCAGGATGAGGCGGATCTGCTCCTCAGCCACTAAATTTGAAGCGCAGGCGTTGGATCTTAGGTCTAGATTTCAAAATAGGGGTTATAGTAACCAAAACATCAAGAATGGCTATTTAAGAGCCAAATATACATCACGTGAGGAATTATTGTGTCCTAGGAATAGTTGCAGCACAAGGAAGGCAGAACAACAGGACTTAGTCAGGTTTATTTCTACTAACAACAGTGAATGGCTCACGATGAGGAACGGTCTCCAAAAACATTGGGGCGTCCTCAGAAGTGACCCATCACTTTCTAAATGCCTTAAGGAGTATCCTTCAATGACTGCTAGACGGAGTAAAAATCTGAAGGACTTATTGGTGTCTAGTCACTATGTCCCTAAATTGTGCGAATATAGTTTCGGATCTAGGGGCCCAGTGAAGGGCTGCTTCCCATGTGGTAATTGCATCTCTTGCCCCAATATTAGTCGCACTGCCTCTTTTGATGCAACTAACGGTGGAAGGACTTTCACTATCAACCACCACATAACCTGCAATACCACACAGGTTGTGTATTATGCTGTGTGTAGTTTTCCAAAAGTGTATGTTGGACTTACTTCTCACCGCCTCGGTACACGCATACGCGAACATGTGCGTGATATAATGGCTGCAACAAAGGAAATTGATATGGCAAAGCTCACAGCCATACCGCGCCATTTTAAACAATTCCATGGCTGTGATCCTAGGTCATTCATGGCCCGGGGGATTGATCATGTACAGTGTGGTGTAAGAGGCGGTGATATTAGGCGCATCCTGGCACAACGAGAATGTCGCTGGATCTCTACCCTGGGAACCATGACACCTAAAGGCCTCAATGAGGCGTATGGTTTTTCCTCATTTCTCTAACTTTTGTCTGATGGATAGATTTGCTGTGTTGTCCCTGTCACTGATCTTTTGTTTTAATTTGGTGTCTCTATTTTTTTATTAATTTTAGTGCTGCTATACTTATGTCTGCATTCATATGATAGTTGACGTTGATGTGCATATGGGTGAAAATAGAAGATGGAAGGATCCTGTTTACCCGATGGCGATGGAGGAAGATCAGTGTCAATGGATCGTTCTATCTATAAGAAATGTATGAATAAAAATGGGTTATGATTAGGATAGATAGTTTATTACGTCCGATAGATCTATATAATGGGTGTTGTAATCTTGATAAGCTATATCATTGTATTTGTATTTGGTAATAATGTGCTATATGGTTACTATATAATCCTATCGCCCTATTATGCTTCCAATGTCTTTATATCTATTGGGTGCGCCATTGGTATATTTTATATTATATTGTAACTTATTAATGAAATAAAGTTGGTATATTGTCTGTACAATGTTTTGACTCACTCGGTTCACTTTGCACGTTCTGCACAAGTCACTTTAATCAGTAGTCACTTGCACTTTCATATTTTGAGCGTCTGTATGCATACTTGTTATGCATACTTAGTATTCTCCCCTCTTTAATATTTACACTTTATTTCATTATTGTAACATCATTATTGGTACTTGTTACCTGCCTCTCTTCTCCACTCTCTCGCCGGCGGTCCGATGTCATGTGGTGTGGGCGTGGCGCCGACCCGCTCATGTGACCCGGCCTTGCCTGACGAGATTGAGGTGTGAGGCGCAATATGGCACAGTCACTTGTGGTTCACCGCAGCGCACATTTTTTCACTTTTACACGTGATCGGAAACAAATTGTATTTCAACCGGATGGAGAGCCGGATTTAGCCACGCCCCCTGAGGAAGCGGCAACACGTGAACGCGAAACGCGCGTTGGGGTACGGGACCAGGATCCAGTCTGGACACTCCGTGAGATATGGGTAATTAGTACGCTCACCCTTCTATGTAACTCATGTATTATGGGCTGTATTAATATGGTGCACAGTGGTAGTATTGGTTTTGGCTGTATAGCCATGTAAGGACTATTATAATTTTTTATGTGCCATATACTGAGCTTGTCACTATTTATGGGTACGTACTGGACACCCTTTGCTATTTAAGGTATTAGTTTCCTTTCTGTAACCTGGAACATTGGTTGCAATTGCACCCACGGATTAGTCACTTTACACTAACCTTGTGAATTACTATTCATCGTATACTTTGTATGTTTTTTAGTGATTTTCAATAAATAACAATTTTATATATTTGGGCCAAGTTTGACTAGTTTTTCTCCAATTTAAATATTTTATGATTGAGTCGCCGCATGTTTGATAATTAGCTGACGTTCATTTCTGTATAAAATTATAGTGGACAGCTGGATGTGCTTATCCATCAGGACACCACCAGTAGCGCTGAAGACATGTTCTAAGAGAACACTGGCTGTCAGGCATGAGAAAACCTCCAAGGGGTGACATGCGTCAGACCATTTTATCGTTTCTGAAGACCAAAATGAAAAAGTATCCAAAGCCCCCTGATAGCATTGATATTGAGCTTGAGATACTCCTGCACCATCCTCTCCAGTCGTTCACCACGTGTCAGACTTGTACTCTGTTGTGCTGGTGCAAGAGCTGGTCTAAAAAAAGTGTCAAAGCACTCACAGAAATTGCTTCAGTCACTTACACTGCTGCTGCTTATGTTTTAGCATTGATAACTGTGATGCACACTTTGTGCCTCACTTCTGTCTTGGGGAAAACCACTCAAGATTGTCCACAAGCATATTTCGGTACTCCAGCATGTGTCGTTACTTTCCGGGGGGGTAAGCATCTGGCAAAATTTACTCTTGCACAGTCGATCTAACAGAGTAACAACACAGTAGTCAGCACTATTTCTAATCCTAACAATACTGGCATCACGTTGCAGACAGTACAGTAATTGTCAGGCGCTTCCATGTGGTCCAAGTTCATGGTGTGTTGGTGGCGGGTTAACACTCAAGCTTGCTTCCTCCATCACCTCCCGCCAATCACAGACAACCCCTGATCATTATCCTCTTCATCTACTGACTGTTAAGCGCCTATCACCTCTTCCTCCTCCTCCATTTGTTCCCCGGCTCCTGCACCTTCACTATCAGTTCGTCTGGTACCATGAGCCCCCCTCAATCGTAATCCACTCTCCCTTGGCACCCATCTGTGCGATGACAGTCTGGAACTTAGAGCTATCGTTATCCCTTCCACATCCTCCTCTGGTTCCTCCTCTTCCTCTGGGACCACCACCTCCTCCTACTCCTTATTCAAAGTGTGCTCCAGCATGTAGATGACCTGAATAGTGATGCTTATTGTCAGCATTAACTATCTTAGTAACCCATTTGGAAACTCTGTAGGGTCCTTCATCTGTGTCCACTCCACAAGTGTGATTTGCACCACGTACATACTGCGTTGGCCCAGGCTTTGAAAAATTGCATACTGCACCAAGGCTCGTTGGTGCTGCCACAGTCACTGCAACATGTGCAGAGTGGAATTCCACCATGTCGGCACATCACATATCATCTGGTTAATTGGTAACCTGAAAGACCTTTGTAGAGATGCAAGTCAATGACCTGCGGAATGTGAATGGCGGAAGTGAGCACACATCTATCGTGCTTTCTGCACCAGCACATCCAGGCTGAGATAGTGATGGAGAAATTGCTTTCCCAACAGGTTGAGGACCTTGGCCATGCAAGTCATGTGTGTGAGGTTGCCCCGGCATAGGATTGTCCCAGGATCACACCATTATTACCCACAGCCTTCCTGGCCTCCAGGTTCAGTGGACAGCCATTGCTCATACTTGGTCTGGATAGTTATCCACAACTCTTAAGCTGTATAAATGTGATCTCCAAGGCATATTAATTTAAACACTGCATGATTGCGGTGAGCCCTGGCTGTGTAATATTGAGTTAGGGGGATTCTCTCTGCACTGTTGGAACACATGTCTCATTAAGGGAGAGGTTGAGGGCGCAGGTGGAGGCCCTGGAGGAGGTAGAGAAGTCAGAAGCAGTAGTGGAAGAGTTAGATATAATAGTGATTTGTCCCGCAAGCTTTGGGGTTACCAAGACTTGGTGTATAGTGAAATCTTGGTGTCTAGTAGTTTAGTTCACCATCCCTTGGTGTATAGTGGTTTAGTTCTCCATCCTCTGGTGTGTAGTGGTTTAGTTCTCCAACCCTAGGTGTTTAGTAGTTTAGTTCTCCAACACCTGTTGTATAGTAATTTAGTTATCCATCCTCTGGTGTGTAGTGGTTTAGTTCTCTGTCCCCAAGCTCCATGTGTAACACCCCAGGGTCCTGGTTGTTACAGTGGCATTGCTTTCCTCACGGGGAGAGTGATGTCACGCTTGGAAGCGAAGACATCTTTCATCAGGTAAACACAAGCATACAACATGTTCACACTCCAGGCCAGAAGGGGAAGCTCTGATCCAGCTTATGGGTGGCTCCCCTATATATATATTCTGGTCTGGAGGGAAAGTTAGTTAGTTCCAGACAGTGAGTGCCAGACAGCAGACTGGAGCAGTCTGAGGCAGAGAAGGAAGCTGAGGGGTTGTGCTGCCATGAGAAGTGCGGAAGCCCCTGGATAGAGATATACAAAAGGAAGAACACATTGTAGAGAGCGTAGCAGTGGAGATGAAGAACTGGGGAGAATAGTTGCGACTGAGCTACCTCCTTGCAGAGCGCAGACACCAGTAGCGTAAGACCGAGGTTGTGTCGGACTCCACGAGGCACAGCAGAAACTGGCAGGACAGCTGGACTACACATCACCTGTCCGCCCTAACACCTGAAGACACAGTGGTGCATATAGCCCGGGTTGTGATCGAGACCCTGTAAAAAGGCTAGAGCCACCTGTCATACAGGTTAGTGTCCCACCTTTAAGGAGGACAGAGAGAACTGTGAGGACCTTGACAGAAGCCACAGGCAGCAAGGGACTACACCACCGCACTGGTAGGAAGGTTTCTAACTCCACCTGGTAAAGGGGACTCTGAACTCAATTTCAAGCCGGCCAGACCCTGCCTGTACCTGTGATCTGGTGCCCTGGACTGTGGCTGCCTGAAATCTTCAGTAAACCAGGTAAAGAGACTGCAAACCTGTGTCCTCTGTTTCTTACTGCACCACCCACCATCTCCATCTACACACTGGGAGCCCTGGAGACCCAACTTCACCTGTGGGAAGTTATACCATGCTAGCTGCCATAACATCACCCCAGAGGACCCCTTTAAGCAGTACCAGTCTCAAACTATTCAAATCCCTTTTACATGGGTGCCCAGGGCCACGGACCGGGTTGCCACTGTGACACATCCATTTAAGTACCGGACCCGGCACCAAGTACCCCACGGCCCTGGTGGGCATCACAACTTGGCGTCACAAACACGATGGACCGACCCATTGAAGTGGGTCATGTGCGCCTAAGAGACTGTGAACTGTGAGTTACTAATTGCAGCCATTATAGCTCCACAAGGAGCGCAGGAGAAGAAAAAGGGTGCCATCGTGGGCGGAGACTAGCTCTGCGGCATGAAAATAATGGCCGCCCATTCCAAATACTTTTTCACCCTAAGGACATGCCAGTCAGCCAGCGAGATCCGTCTCCTGATCCTGAATGGCGGGATAAAGAGGAAGAAGCTCCGCTCCCAAAATAGAGAGCGGGAACTGGACGGGGAGACTGAGAGGAAGATGGCGAGTGGCCAGGACCCGGAGCAAAGGGTGGAAGCCAAGGACTCCCCCAGCTACCAGGATGGAAGCCGCGGAGAGCCATCACCAGAGGTCCCGGAGTTTCTGAAGGCAGAGGTGGAAGAGCTCAGTGACCAACTCCTGCAGATGCAGCTGAGCACCGTGACCAAGTGGAAAGTGGCGCTGAGGGTGAAACTGGAGGAGCAGTGTCCCATCCGGCAGCCCCTGATTCCAGCGGAGGAGACCGGCACCGCAGACACCGCAGCGACAAGGAGACCAACCCTGCCCCGGTAGCCGAGGAACTCCTAGTGGGCCCGCTAGCTGCACCACCATGCTGTGAACCCGGCAGGGTTCAGATCCTTGGGGAATGGGACCAGGCCTCAGGCATGGAAGGCCGCATGGGAGCCCCGATTCAGCCCACCAGTATACCAGGAGAGGTATACGCTGAGAGGACAGTATACCGCTGGGTGAATCCCGGAACAGATCTAATTGGGTTCCCCGGGGAAGAGAAAAACGAAGGAGAAGTAATGGAAGTCCTCAGTTGGGGGAATATCAGCAGCAGCTTACGTATGAGTGGGAAGAGAAGTATAAAGAAGGCCAGGCGTAAAGCGTTTGATGAGAAAAATCTGTAAGCGAAGGCCCAGGCCCGCAGAGACAAATGAGCATACCAGGCCTCGCTTAGGCAGGGCACTGTAGTGGCCTTCAGACTAAAAAGGGGCTGGGGATTCATAAAGGAGCCAGACCTGTATTCAGAGGTGTTCGTCAACAGAAGAGATGTGGAATCTCACCTCAGGGAAGGACACCCGGACAGAGACTTGTATCCAGGGGACAGTGTAACTTACACCCGGCATTTTGGCGACAAGGGATGGTATGCTTTGAACGTCAGAAAGTACAATGACTCTGCTCCTGATTTAAACCCCACGGCCCTTGCGGGCATCACACATGCAAGTTTTGGGGATTTGAAGATTTGTGAAGCAGACCCTTCTTCACCTCCCCCACAGCCACAAGAATCACCCAGTGCCCAGTCACCGAGATGTAACATCCCTGGCCATGCTTGCTCATCCAGATGTCAGTGGTGAAATGCACCCTGGCAGACATAGATTTTTTCAAGGAATGGGTGATGTTGTCTGCAATATGCTGACATAGCACAGGCATATCTGTCTTAGAGGAGTAATGGCGACTGGGCAACTGGTACTGAGAGACTGCAACAGCCATCAGCTGTCGGAAAGCATCTGTATACACCAAACAGATTGGAGATGGTGAAGTTCAAGCTCTTAGCTTTGGCATATGTATGAGGAAGCAATCTTTTATGTGACCAAAACTGTAGGACCGAGGGCTGGCTGCTGTTTTGAAAGAGGGTGGAATAGGAAGAACACGACAAACTGCTGGACTGTGAATGAGGTGCAAGTTTAGATGTTATGGTGGATTGAGAAAGATGTGATGCTGTCGGTGTCTGAGATCTGTCAAAAACAGCAGGCATGTCCACTTCTGTAACAGCTGACGGCCTCTCATGCACCCCAACTGTAGTGTGTTAACAAGTGGAGGTTTTGCGGCCCGAGACCTGTGTGAGAACATTTGCCATGGTGAAGGAGGTGGAAGAAGCAGCAGATGTGGCGGCCGATGGTTGGCGAGACCGCTAGGTCGCATTTTATTTTAGAGCAGTGAGATTCCCAGACCAACACATGTTCTTCATGCATGTGCCAGTTCATGCATGTAGTAGTTAAATTATTGGAATTTTTGCCTGTACTGAGTCTTTTTTTACAAAGTTGTCAGATAACATCAGTTAGGTCATTCTTTTCGGTCTCAAAAAAGGCCCAGGCTAGGCAACCCTTGCCGCCCATGCAAACTGCAGACAAGCAACCGCTGCTGGCTATAGCCAGAGATGTGGCTGAGGGTGCAGTGCTTGTCTTGATTGCATCACTCCGTGTCTGTGCGGGAAACTGCAACCTAACCTCCTCATCTACTTCCTCCTCCAATAACTCTGCTGAGCTACCCAGGTACATGACTGTGGGTTCAGGCCAAGTGTTATCTACAACCTCATCGTCATCCTCCCTTTTCTCCCATTCCTCGCCCCTGAGAGTCACCCTCCTCCTATTCCTGCCATGACAGCACAGTACAGTCCACGTGTGCCTCAAGTATCTGAGTCTCATCAGGATCACCTCCACCCCTTTTTACATGTAAAGCGCAATGCAATAAATGGCGCTATAACAATAAATAATAATAATTCCGCTGTGTGGCTGCCAAAGAAAAGAAGTCGAGTAGCCCATCCAGATACAGAAGTAGTCATAGTGCTGCGCGGTTATACTATTTCTACTCTGGAGAAATTGATGCCAGTTTAGTGATGTGTGCTAATAATTTTGTGAAATGTGGAGACTCCAAGTTGGGTCTCCATATGGTGGGTTGCCTGTAGTGGAAGAGGTGTCAGGGCCCCATTATACTATTTGTACTCTGGAGAAATTAATGCCACTTTAGTGGTGTCTGCCTAGGGCCGGCGTCAGCACCTGGGCAAGTGTCGGGGCCCTAGCAAGACGGGGGGCCCCATTTTGACAAGTGTGACCAACTTTTTACTATTTATGCTGCCTATGCTCGCGATGCAGCCAGCAGCCCCCATTCCCAGTAATGCCTTGCGAGACTGCTACGTCATCACAGGTCATTGTCTCGCAAGGCATTACTGGGAACGGGAGCTGGCGGGAGCATCGCTAAGGCCTGGGCTGGATCCGGCATATGGTGCCCACACTGCTATATAATACATGGGTTGTGTTATATGCTACGTGGGCTGTGCTATATACTACGTGGGCTCAGCTGTGCTATATACTACATGGGCTGTGTTATATGCTACGTGGGCTGTTATATACTACATGGCTATGCTATATACTACATGGGCTGTGTTATATACTACATGGCTGTGCTATATACTACATGGCTGTCCACATATACTATGTGGCTGTGCTATATACTACGTGGGCTGTGCTATATGCTATGTAGCTGTGCTATATACTACGTGGCTGTGCTATATTATACATGGCTGTGCTATATACTATGTGGCTGTGCTATATACTACGTGGCTGTGCTATATACTATGTGGGCTGTGTTATATACTACATGGCTGTGTTATATACTACGTGACTGTGTTATATACTACATGGCTGTGCTATATGCTACGTGGGCTGTGTTATATAATATGTGGGCAGTGTTATATGCTACGTGGCTGTGCTATATACTACATGGCTGTGTTATATACTATGTGGCTGTGCTATATACTACATGGGTTGTGTTATATGCTATGTGGCTGTGCTATATGCTACGTAGGCTGTTATATGCTACATGGCTGCGCTATATGCTATGTGGGCTGTGTTATATACATTGTGGGCTGTGTTATATGCTATGTGAGCTGTGCTATATACTACATGGGATGTGCTATATACTATGTGGGCTGTGTCATATACTACGTGGGCTGTGTTATATGCTATGTGACTGTGTTATATACATCGTGGGCTGTGCTATATACTACATGGGCTGTGTTACATACTACGTGGCTGTGCTATATGCTACGTGGGCTGTTATATGCTACATGGCTGTGCTATATGCTATGTGGGCTGTGTTATATACTATGTGGGCTGTGTTATATGCTACGTGGCTGTGCTATATACTACATGGCTGTGTTATATACTATGGGGCTGTGTTATATACATCGTGGGCTGTGTTATATACTACGTGGGCTGTACTATATACTACATGGGGTGTGTTATATACTACGTGGGCTGTGTTATATGCTACGTGGCTGTTTACTTTAAAAAGTTTTCCATAAAAAAATTGTTATATTCAATGTATGCAGTTTTTTCTTTGCAGCAAGTTTAGCTAACAATAAAATGCCTACTGGTAACTGAGGAAGAGGGAGCAGGTCGCAAAAATTGGCATATAAGGGGATAACTTTTATATAAAGCCCCTCTGATGTATGGTATTGTAGAATTTACAATAGCTATTGGATCGCCCCTGGCGCAGGGCAATGGGGTACTCGGCACCGGGTCCCTCGGTCTCGGTTCTGGGGATGTCACGGTGGCCCGACCCGATCCGTGGCCCTGCTGAGGGGCGCCCAATTAAAGGTGTAGTTGTTTGTACAGTGTTCGTGACGCCACCTGTGGTATTCGGTCAGGGTGACCGACGCTGCTAGGGGTCTGCTGGGGTGATGGAATGGCAGCTAGATGGTGTACTGTTGTGAAATTGGATTTTGGGCTCCCCCGGTGGCCACTGGTGGAATTGAACTGGTGTGCATCATCCCCTCTGTTCACCTGTTTCCATCAGGATGTGGGAGTCGCTATTTAACCATGCTCCTCTGTCACTTCCATGCCGGTCAACATTGTAATCAGAAGCCTTTCTGTGCATGTTCCTGCTGCTAGACAACTCCCAGCTAAGTTGGACTTTAGTCCTCGTTTGTTTTTGCATTTTATTCCAGTTCACAGCTGTAGTTTCGTTTCTGTGTCTGGAAAGCTCTTGTGATCTGAAATTGCCACTCTGATGTTATGAGTTAATACTAGAGTCTTAAAGTAATTTCAGGATGGCGTTTTGATAGGGTTTTCAGCTGACCATGAAAGTGCCCTTTCTGTCTTCCTGCTATCTAGTAAGCGGACCTCAATTTTGCTAAACCTATTTTCATACTACGTTTGTCATTTCATCTAAAATCACCGCCAATATATGTGGGGGCCTCTGTCTGCCTATCGGGGAAATTTCTCTAGAGGTGAGCCAGGACTATATTTTCCTCTGCCAGGATTAGTTAGTCCTCCGGCCGGCGCTGGGCGTCTAGGGATAAAAAACGTAGGCAACGCTACCCGGCTACTGTTAGTTGTGCGGCAGGTTTAGTTCATGGTCAGTTTAGTTTCCATCCTTCCAAGAGCTAGTACTTATGTTTGCGGGGCTATGTTCTCTTGCCATTGAGAACCATAACAGTTTGACCGGCCACAAAGGGTTAAATTAATTGACTGAGAAAGGAGAGAAAAGAGAAGTCTGCTGAAGATTTTTTTTTTTTTTTTTTTTTTCCCTTCCCTTCAGTTCTGAGTGTGCTTGTAATTGAATCTCTTGCAAGTCTGCCTATATTGCAGCCTTTCTCTCTCTCTCTCTCCTTCTAATCCTGGAATGGCTCTGTGTTCACCTGTTTAAAATGGATATTCAGAGTTTAGCTGCAGGTTTGAATAATCTCACCACGAAAGTTCAAAATTTACAAGATTTTGTTGTTCATGTTCCTATATCTGAACCTAGAATTCCTTTGCCTGAATTTTTCTCGGGGAATAGATCTTGCTTTCAAAATTTCAAAAATAATTGCAAGTTGTTTTTGTCCCTGAAATCTCGCTCTGCTGGAGATCCTGCTCAGCAGGTCAGGATTGTGATTTTCTTGCTCCGGGGCGACCCTCAGGATTGGGCTTTTGCATTGGCTCCAGGGGATCCTGCGTTGCTCAATGTGGATGCGTTTTTTCTGGCCTTGGGGTTGCTTTATGAGGAACCTCAGTTAGAGCTTCAGGCGGAAAAGGCCTTGATGTCCCTATCTCAGGGGCAAGACGAAGCTGAAATATACTGCCAGAAATTCCGTAAATGGGCTGTGCTTACTCAGTGGAATGATTGTTAAACACAGACTACCCAAAATGATCCATAGATTTGAATAAATATAAAGAATATACTCAATAAAAATATATGACCGTGGTCAGGGTATACTGTGGAGTATAGCCAGTGGAAACCACTGTAAAAAGAGTGAAAACCAAACCACCAAGGATAGGAAACCACCAGAGAATAAATGAACTTGGGAATAAGTTAGAAAATATGCCTTTATTTATAAGGTTGGCAACAATTACATAAGATAAAATTTAATTATTATATATTAAAATAACAGTTAAAAGCACATATAGCTTTTATTCACGCGGTCCAGGAAAATATATCCTCTTAATTGCACAACCCCCGGTCTAATAATTCCTTCTTAGACTATGCATATCATACAGTGCAAAGGGTTAAAAAGTGGTATTACACCCAACAAATAAATAAACTATGTGCAAAAATGCAGTTTAAAATAATAACACTGTGCAAAAAAATGCAAAAAATAGTGCTTAAAAATACTGTGCAAATAGTGCAAAAGAGTGCAATTTAGCAAGGGATTAAAGCAGCCCAATAATATAAGGTGCACACATGTGCCTGTCTGTGATCAGACCAAACAATACATAGCCATTTGTAAATAGTAGATAGCACAGCAATATGTGGACGAAAATAGATTTTGTATATACCTGGGGGGTAAGAGAGACCTGGACCAGCGTGCGCCCGACGCGCGTTTCGGATTGATGTCCTTCGTCAGGGGTGATCAGTTAATTTTCAGAAGGGGTTTTTATATTGTGGAGTGTAATGAACGCTGCGGCCCGAGTTAATGCGGCGCATGCGCAGACTGGAGGTCCGAGAGTTCCGGTCCCCGCGTCACATGACCGGCCGCACAGGAACGGAGTACCCGGCGTAGCCCAGGCAACATGGACGCGGGGCGCCGCAGCCCACAGACACAGGCCGGGCATGCGCACAACCAGGGGCGCAGCGTGTAATAGAACGTAAGTATAGAACCTGAAAAATTATAGCAGATATGGGCTGCTTCAATTCCATAAGGACAAATAAAAATAAAAATAAATCCATGAGGGGAATATATAAGAATGAATAATTTATCCAGGATGCCCATACAATAATTAAGTGGATATATATTCTACCAAACTCATAAGTATAACAAATATGGGCCATTATAACTCTGTAAATATAATATAACCAGAAAATCCATAAGGGGAATATATAAGACTAATTAATTAATTAGTTTACCCCAAGTACCCATACAATAATTAGGTGAATATATATTCTCTACCAAGCTGAATCAAAAAATAAAATTATAAAATATAACAGCCGTTCCTATGTATATTATATCTGCACATATGGAATATCATAACCAACTATATATGGGCCAGATGTGAAAAACTATTATTGAACAATTAAAAATAGTAAATGATATGTCCGTCATAAATAATTACATAAATATAGGTATAATATATACAATTAATATGGACAAAAATTATGAATTAATAATAAATACAATTCATTTCTATCTTCTCAGTGTCCGTCGCTTGAGAAAGCTTGAAATATACAACAGACTTCACAGTTCAATCATCCACTACGGCCGTCAACGTCCACAATCCACAGTCCCACATGGTAAGTATGAACTGAAACTGTATTTAAAAGAATAAAAAGTTAAAATACAATAAAATAATTAAAACTATGGTATTAAGTTCACGGTTTACAAAAAAGGTATAAAACTCAAGTTCTCATTCAATCCTTTAGGTGACACGGTATCAAGTGTCCATATCCATTTCGTCTCTTTTCTCGCCAGGGCCATACTTATTTCCCCACCTCTCTCATTACTCTTAATCATATCTATACCTGTCACTTTTAACAATGATGCATCGCAATTATGGTGCAGTTTGAAATGTTTAGGAATTGTTTTTAATAAGGATATCTCTTCCACCTCTTTAGCAGCAATAATTCCACGTACATGCTCCCTGGTACGTATCTTAAGCTGTCTAGTTGTCATTCCTATGTATACCAGGGAACAAGGACACACAGCATGATAAATCACAGCTTTAGAGGTACAGGTTATGGCCTGCTTGATTTTATATGTACTGGTGCCATCATGGTTACAGAACGTGTCAGTTCTTATAATATTTGGACAAGCAATACAGTGGCCGCATGGTTTGCAGCCAGACACAATTTTTGTATTTGTAAGAAAAGATGGAATTTCCGGGTTACACGAATAATGACTCCTCACTAATTGATCCTTCAAGTTTCTGCATCTTCGATAAGTAATATTGGATGTCTCACCAATATATTGCGATAGGACTGGGTCAGCCTTCAAGATTGCCCAAGATTTATTAATGTAGGCCCTCATTAATTCATTCTGCCCATGGTATTGTGTAATGTACCTTACTATTTTATCACGTTTTGGTGGTTTATTTTCATATAACGCCTGATGTCTAGTTATATGCTTAGCACGATTATATCCCTTTTTCACTGAGCGTTTACTATACCCTCTTTCTAAAAACCTCGCCTTGAGATCCAGTGCCTGCCTCTCAAAATCAGCCTCATTTGTACATATCCTCCTTAGGCGCAAAAATTGGCCTATAGGGATTGATTTGATCATCGTTGGAGGATGTGACGATGAAGCATGTAGCAAAGAATTTACCGCTGTTGACTTCCGGAAAATATCACTGTACAGGCAACCATTGTCATCCCTATGTACACCCACATCCAGGAACTCAATAAACCTCCTATCACATTTGTACGTCAAATGGATGTTTAAAGAATTTTGATTTAATTGTTCCATAAAAGCCTGAAGAGATTCTATAGGCCCCTGCCAGATAAAAAATATGTCATCAATGAACCGCACCCAAATCGGGATGCGGTCCATTGACGACACTGGCTCGGTATGGAAGAGGTCCCTCTCCCACAGCCCCAGGAACAAATTGGCATACGAGGGCGCAAATGATGCGCCCATCGCTGTGCCCTGGAGCTGAAGGTAGAGGGACCCCTTAAAAAGAAAAAAAAATTTTTCTAAAGAAAATTTAAGCATATCAACTGTGAATTGTCTCATGGATGTGGGTATACATGAGGAGTCCAAAAAATATTTAGCCGCCCGTATCCCATCACAGTGCCGGATGTTGGTATACAAACTCTCAACGTCACATGACACCATATATGTGTCATCACCAACATAAAGACCATCTATTTTTTTCAAAAATTCATTAGTGTCTTTAATGAATGAGGGTAAGTTCTCAACTAGAGGTTGTAATTTGGAGTCTATGAATTTATTTATTTTCTCCAAATAATTACCACATCCCGATATAATGGGTCTGCCAGGTGGGATTTTTTGACCTTTATGGACCTTTGGAAGTAAATAGAATGTAGATATGGCAGGTTCTGGTATCTGTAGAGCTGCATGTAAATCCTTATTAATAGTGCCTGTATCAAGGGCATCTTTTAAGATGACTGAAAGTTCCGTTTTAAATTTTCCCAATGGATTGAAAGTCAACTTTTTATAAGATGTGGTATTCTTTAGCTGTCGGAATGCTTCAGATTCATACATCTGTTTAGGCCAGATCACGACGTTGCCCCCCTTGTCAGCCGGCTTGATCACAACATCAGTAAGTTTCTCCAAATTTTTTAAGGCCATTTTTTCGGTCTTATCAAGATTCTCTATTGAAGGAAAACGTGGGATCTTGTTAAATTCTTTACTTACGGTTTTGACAAATGTGTCAATAACCGGGCATGCTGACAAGGGGGGAAATCTACGAGATCTTGGCCTAATAGATAAGGGGATCTTACCTCCCATAGTGTCATTATGCTCCTGAGCCAGTTCCTCTAGAGTCTCTAGTGTCTCCTGCTCCGCCTCTGTTGGAAATAATTGCAATAATTCTTCATTATGAAAATATTTTTTAAACATTAATTTCCTGGCAAATAAATGAAGGTCTTTGATAGCTGTAAACTTATCAAACTGTGCCGTGGGGCAAAACGTAAGACCTTTTTTCAAAACATTTATTTCAATTTCAGACAGATTATGATTACTCAAATTAATCACCTTTAGACTATTTTCCGGAGTCAATCTGTAGTTCCTTTTTGCTGGAACATATCTCGGCTCACGCTTGCGTTTGGGGGTTGAGACAGTTGATGCCAGAGTAGAAACAGAGGCGGATGAGGAGACACCAGACACATCCACTAAGGCTTGATTAGATGAGGTTGAATGAGTTCTATTACGTGTGTTGTCATCTTGTTGGTTCCTGCGCCACCTGTATACTTTTCCACTGGAAAAATCCTTTTGGTCTCTAACCAATTTATTTTTCTGATTAGTTTGAATGTCTTTTATCCATTGGTCCATTTGTTTCTCCAGCAAGTTATCCATAGATGTTAATTGTTCAGTTGACAGGCAATTCTTGGCACTGGTATATATATCGTCCAGAGATTTATCAATAATAACTAAATTATTAGAATTGTATTTCACTAACAATTCCATCAATTGTCTTGAGGCAGTGTTACAAACCTCCTCCCAATTTTTTACAAACTCCTCGTCTGTGACGGGAAACGCAGGGGTTACATGTATTCTTAGTCCCCTAGGGATTAATTGATGTTGGATATAATTCTCTAGAAACACCTTACTCCACCAAACCCGAGTTCTTTTATAAGTTAAATTTTTAATTGTTTTAAAAAATTCATCAAATTGCAAACCGTCAGTAACAACCATATTCGTGTTGCCTTTAGAAAATACAGCATTGATCTGTCCCTGCCATGATAACTCTCTGGTTTTGAAATCCATATCCGGAGGTAGGGAAGAGCCTGTGCAGAACACAGTAATATATAATTGTTAAACACAGACTACCCAAAATGATCCATAGATTTGAATAAATATAAAGAATATACTCAATAAAAATATATGACCGTGGTCAGGGTATACTGTGGAGTATAGCCAGTGGAAACCACTGTAAAAAGAGTGAAAACCAAACCACCAAGGATAGGAAACCACCAGAGAATAAATGAACTTGGGAATAAGTTAGAAAATATGCCTTTATTTATAAGGTTGGCAACAATTACATAAGATAAAATTTAATTATTATATATTAAAATAACAGTTAAAAGCACATATAGCTTTTATTCACGCGGTCCAGGAAAATATATCCTCTTAATTGCACAACCCCCGGTCTAATAATTCCTTCTTAGACTATGCATATCATACAGTGCAAAGGGTTAAAAAGTGGTATTACACCCAACAAATAAATAAACTATGTGCAAAAATGCAGTTTAAAATAATAACACTGTGCAAAAAAATGCAAAAAATAGTGCTTAAAAATACTGTGCAAATAGTGCAAAAGAGTGCAATTTAGCAAGGGATTAAAGCAGCCCAATAATATAAGGTGCACACATGTGCCTGTCTGTGATCAGACCAAACAATACATAGCCATTTGTAAATAGTAGATAGCACAGCAATATGTGGACGAAAATAGATTTTGTATATACCTGGGGGGTAAGAGAGACCTGGACCAGCGTGCGCCCGACGCGCGTTTCGGATTGATGTCCTTCGTCAGGGGTGATCAGTTAATTTTCAGAAGGGGTTTTTATATTGTGGAGTGTAATGAACGCTGCGGCCCGAGTTAATGCGGCGCATGCGCAGACTGGAGGTCCGAGAGTTCCGGTCCCCGCGTCACATGACCGGCCGCACAGGAACGGAGTACCCGGCGTAGCCCAGGCAACATGGACGCGGGGCGCCGCAGCCCACAGACACAGGCCGGGCATGCGCACAACCAGGGGCGCAGCGTGTAATAGAACGTAAGTATAGAACCTGAAAAATTATAGCAGATATGGGCTGCTTCAATTCCATAAGGACAAATAAAAATAAAAATAAATCCATGAGGGGAATATATAAGAATGAATAATTTATCCAGGATGCCTATACAATAATTAAGTGGATATATATTCTACCAAACTCATAAGTATAACAAATATGGGCCATTATAACTCTGTAAATATAATATAACCAGAAAATCCATAAGGGGAATATATAAGACTAATTAATTAATTAGTTTACCCCAAGTACCCATACAATAATTAGGTGAATATATATTCTCTACCAAGCTGAATCAAAAAATAAAATTATAAAATATAACAGCCGTTCCTATGTATATTATATCTGCACATATGGAATATCATAACCAACTATATATGGGCCAGATGTGAAAAACTATTATTGAACAATTAAAAATAGTAAATGATATGTCCGTCATAAATAATTACATAAATATAGGTATAATATATACAATTAATATGGACAAAAATTATGAATTAATAATAAATACAATTCATTTCTATCTTCTCAGTGTCCGTCGCTTGAGAAAGCTTGAAATATACAACAGACTTCACAGTTCAATCATCCACTACGGCCGTCAACGTCCACAATCCACAGTCCCACATGGTAAGTATGAACTGAAACTGTATTTAAAAGAATAAAAAGTTAAAATACAATAAAATAATTAAAACTATGGTATTAAGTTCACGGTTTACAAAAAAGGTATAAAACTCAAGTTCTCATTCAATCCTTTAGGTGACACGGTATCAAGTGTCCATATCCATTTCGTCTCTTTTCTCGCCAGGGCCATACTTATTTCCCCACCTCTCTCATTACTCTTAATCATATCTATACCTGTCACTTTTAACAATGATGCATCGCAATTATGGTGCAGTTTGAAATGTTTAGGGATTGTTTTTAATAAGGATATCTCTTCCACCTCTTTAGCAGCAATAATTCCACGTACATGCTCCCTGGTACGTATCTTAAGCTGTCTAGTTGTCATTCCTATGTATACCAGGGAACAAGGACACACAGCATGATAAATCACAGCTTTAGAGGTACAGGTTATGGCCTGCTTGATTTTATATGTACTGGTGCCATCATGGTTACAGAACGTGTCAGTTCTTATAATATTTGGACAAGCAATACAGTGGCCGCATGGTTTGCAGCCAGACACAATTTTTGTATTTGTAAGAAAAGATGGAATTTCCGGGTTACACGAATAATGACTCCTCACTAGTGTTGAGCATTCCGATGCTGCAAGTATCGGGTATCGGCCGATACTTGCTGTATCGGAATTCCGATACCGGGATTCCGATACTCTTGTGGTATCGGGTATCGGAACAACATTAATGTTAAAATGTGTAAAATAGAGAACTAAAATAAAAAATATCGCTATACTCACCTGTCCGACGCAGCCGGGACCTCAGTGCAGGAACCGGCAGCGTTGTTTGTTTAAAATTCCCGCTTTTACATGGTTACGCGAAGTCCCGGCTTGTGATTGGTCAGGGCGGCCATGTTGCCGGGCCGCGGACCAATCACAGCAAGCCGTGACGAAAATACGTCACGGCTTGCTGTGATTGGTCCGCGTCCCGGCAACATGGCCGCCATTAACCAATCACAAGCCGTGACGTCACGGGAGGCTGGAAACGCGCTCATTTTAAAAAGGGCGCGTGTCCAGCCTCCCGTGACGTCACGGCTTGTGATTGGTTGCGTCGCGGTCAACCAATCACAAGCCGGGAGGCTGGACACGCGCCCATTTCAAAATGAGCGCGTCCAGCCTCCCGGCTTGTGATTGGTTGATCGCGGCGCAACCAATCACAAGCCGTGACGTCACGGGAGGCTGGACACGCGCCCATTTCAAAATGAGCGCGTCCAGCCTCCCGGCTTGTGATTGGTTGATCGCGGCGCAACCAATCACAAGCCGTGACGTCACGGGAGGCTGGACACGCGCCCATTTTAAAATGAGCGCGTGTCCAGCCTCCCGTGACGTCCCGGCTTGTGATTGGTCAGGGCGGCCATATTGCCGGGACGCGGACCAATCACAGCAAGCCGTGACGTAATTTCGTCACGGCTTGCTGTGATTGGTCCGCGTCCCGGCAACATGGCCGACCTGACCAATCACAAGCCGGGAATTCACGTAACCAAGTAATAGCGCGATTTTTAAACAAACAACGCTGCCGGTTCCCTCGCTGAAGTCCCGGCTGCGTCGGACAGGTGAGTATAGCGATATTTTTTATTTTAATTCTTTCTTTTACACATTTATATGGTTCCCAGGGCCTGAAGGAGAGTTTCCTCTCCTTCAGACCCTGGGAACCATCAGGGATACCGTCCGATACATGAGTCCCATTGACTTGTATTGGTATCGGGTATCGGTATCGGATTGGATTCCGATACTGTGACGGTATCGGCCGATACTTTCCGATACCGATACTTTCAAGTATCGGACGGTATCGCTCAACACTACTCCTCACTAATTGATCCTTCAAGTTTCTGCATCTTCGATAAGTAATATTGGATGTCTCACCAATATATTGCGATAGGACTGGGTCAGCCTTCAAGATTGCCCAAGATTTATTAATGTAGGCCCTCATTAATTCATTCTGCCCATGGTATTGTGTAATGTACCTTACTATTTTATCACGTTTTGGTGGTTTATTTTCATATAACGCCTGATGTCTAGTTATATGCTTAGCACGATTATATCCCTTTTTCACTGAGCGTTTACTATACCCTCTTTCTAAAAACCTCGCCTTGAGATCCAGTGCCTGCCTCTCAAAATCAGCCTCATTTGTACATATCCTCCTTAGGCGCAAAAATTGGCCTATAGGGATTGATTTGATCATCGTTGGAGGATGTGACGATGAAGCATGTAGCAAAGAATTTACCGCTGTTGACTTCCGGAAAATATCACTGTACAGGCAACCATTGTCATCCCTATGTACACCCACATCCAGGAACTCAATAAACCTCCTATCACATTTGTACGTCAAATGGATGTTTAAAGAATTTTGATTTAATTGTTCCATAAAAGCCTGAAGAGATTCTATAGGCCCCTGCCAGATAAAAAATATGTCATCAATGAACCGCACCCAAATAGGGATGCGGTCCATTGACGACACTGGCTCCTTGCTCCGGGGCGACCCTCAGGATTGGGCTTTTGCATTGGCTCCAGGGGATCCTGCGTTGCTCAATGTGGATGCGTTTTTTCTGGCCTTGGGGTTGCTTTATGAGGAACCTCAGTTAGAGCTTCAGGCGGAAAAGGCCTTGATGTCCCTATCTCAGGGGCAAGACGAAGCTGAAATATACTGCCAGAAATTCCGTAAATGGGCTGTGCTTACTCAGTGGAATGAGTGCGCCCTGGCGGCGAATTTCAGAGAGGGTCTCTCTGATGCCATTAAGGATGTTATGGTGGGGTTCCCTGTGCCTGCGGGTCTGAATGAGTCCATGACAATGGCTATCCAGATCGATAGGCGTCTGCGGGAGCGCAAACCTGTGCACCATTTGGCGGTGTCTGTTGTGAATTTGGATTCTGGGCTCCCCCGGTGGCTACTGGTGGAATTGAACTGGTGTCTTCATCTTCTCTGTTCACCTGTTCCCATCAAGATGTGGGAGTCGCTATATAACCTTGCTGCTCTGTTAGTTGCTTGCCGGTCAACAATGTTATCAGAAGCCTCTCTGTGCTTGTTCCTGCTCCTAGACAACTACTAGATAAGTTGGACTCTTGTCCATGTTTGTTTTTGCATTTTGTTCCAGTTCACAGCTGTAGTTTCGTTACTGTGTCTGGAAAGCTCTTGTGAACGGGAATTGCCACTCTGGTGTTATGAGTTAATGCCAGAGTTTTAAAGTAATTTCTGGATGGTGTTTTTGATAGGGTTTTCAGCTGACCATGAAAGTGTCCTTTCTGTCTTCTGCTATGTAGTAAGTGGACCTCAAATTTGCTAAACCTATTTTCATACTACGTTTGTTATTTCATCTCAACTCACCGCCAATACATGTGGGGGGCCTCTGTCTCCTTTCGGGGTATTTCTCTAGAGGTGAGCTAGGACTAATATTTTCCTCTGCTAGCTTTATTTAGCCCTCCGGCTGGGCTGGGCATCTAGAATCAACGTAGGCATGCTACCCGGCCACTGCTAGTTGTGCGTTAGGTTTAGTTCATGGTCAGCTCAGTTCCCATCTTCCAAGAGCTAGTTCCTATATATGCTTATGCTATGTTCTCTTGCCATTGAGATCATGACAGTTTGACCGGCCCGCAAAGTGTTAATTGTTTGGGCTGAAGCAGGAGAAAAAGAAGTGTTGAAGGGAAATTTTTTTTTTTTTCCCCTCAGAGTTTTGCTGCCTAGCCCTTAATTGCTGTCTAGCTGCTTCTTACCTCCTCTTAACCCTTGAATGGCTCTGTGTCCACCTGTTTGTAATGGATCTTCAGAGTGTAACTGCAGGTTTGAATAATCTCGCCACGAAGGTACAAAATTTGCAAGATTTTGTTTGTCATGCACCTGTATCTGAGCCGAGAATTCCTTTGCCGGAATTTTTCTCGGGGAATAGATCCGGGTTTCAGAATTTTCGAAATAATTGCAAATTATTTTTGTCTCTGAAATCTCGCTCTGCCGGAGACCCTGCACAGCAGGTCAGGATTGTGATTTCCTTGCTCCGGGGCGACCCTCAAGACTGGGCTTTTTCATTGACACCAGGGGATCCTGCGTTGCTCAATGTGGATGCGTTTTTTCTGGCCTTGGGGTTGCTTTATGACGAACCTCATTTGGAGCTTCAGGCAGAAAAAACTTTGATGTCCCTATCTCAGGGGCAAGATGAAGCGGAAATTTACTGCCAAAGATTCCGTAAATGGTCTGTGCTTACTCAGTGGAATGAGTGCGCCCTGGCGGCGACTTTCAGAGAGGGTCTCTCTGATGCCATTAAGGATGTTATGGTGGGGTTCCCTGTGCCTGCGGGTCTGAATGAGTCCATGACAATGGCTATTCAGATCGATAGGCGTTTGCGGGAGCGCAAACCAGTGCACCATCTGGCGGTGTCCACTGAGAAGTCGCCAGAGAGTATGCAGTGTGATAGAATTCTGTCCCGAAGCGAGCGGCAGAATTTTAGACGGAAAAATGGGTTGTGTTTCTATTGTGGTGATTCTACTCATGTTATATCAGCATGCTCTAAGCGCACTAAAAAGCTTGGTAAATCTGTTTCCATTTGCACCTTACCGTCTAAATTTATTCTATCTGTGACCCTGATTTGCTCTTTGTCATCTATTACCACGGACGCCTATGTCGACTCTGGCGCCGCTTTGAGTCTTATGGATTGGTCCTTTGCCAAACGCTGTGGGTATGATTTAGAGCCTTTGGAGACTCCTATTCCTCTGAAGGGGATTGACTCCACCCCATTGGCTAATAATAAACCACAATACTGGACACAAGTAACTATGCGTATTAATCCGGATCACCAGGAGATTATTCGCTTTCTGGTGCTGTATAATCTACATGATGATTTGGTGCTAGGATTGCCTTGGCTGCAATCTCACAACCCAGTCCTCGACTGGAGAGCTATGTCTGTGTTGAGCTGGGGATGTAAGGGGGCTCATGGGGATGTACCTGTGGTTTCCATTTCATCATCCATTCCCTCTGAAATTCCTGAGTTCCTGTCTGACTATCGTGACGTCTTTGAAGAATCCAAGCTTGGTTCGTTACCTCCGCACCGAGAGTGCGATTGTGCCATAGATTTAATCCCGGGTAGTAAATACCCAAAGGGTCGTTTATTTAATCTGTCTGTGCCTGAACATGCTGCTATGCGAGAATATATAAAGGAGTCCTTGGAAAAGGGACATATTCGTCCATCGTCATCTCCCTTAGGAGCCGGTTTTTTCTTTGTGTCAAAAAAAAACGGCTCTTTGAGACCATGTATTGATTATCGGCTTTTGAATAAAATCACTGTTAAATATCAATACCCATTGCCGTTGCTGACTGATTTGTTTGCTCGCATAAAGGGGGCCAAGTGGTTCTCTAAGATTGACCTTCGTGGGGCGTATAATTTGGTGCGAATCAGGCAGGGGGATGAGTGGAAAACCGCATTTAATACGCCCGAGGGCCACTTTGAGTATTTAGTGATGCCTTTTGGTCTTTCTAATGCTCCGTCAGTTTTCCAGTCCTTTATGCATGATATTTTTCGCGATTATTTGGATAAATTTATGATTGTGTATCTGGATGATATTCTGATTTTTTCGGATGACTGGGACTCTCATGTCCAGCAAGTCAGGAGGGTTTTTCAGGTTTTGCGGTCTAATTCTTTGTGTGTGAAGGGTTCTAAGTGTGTTTTTGGGGTACAGAGGATTTCCTTTTTGGGATATATTTTTTCCCCCTCTTCCATTGAAATGGATCCTGTCAAGGTTCAAGCTATTTGTGATTGGACGCAGCCCTCTTCTCTTAAGAGTCTTCAGAAATTTTTGGGCTTTGCTAACTTTTATCGTCGATTTATTGCTGGTTTTTCGGATATTGCTAAGCCATTGACCGATTTGACTAAGAAGGGTGCTGATGTTGCTGATTGGTCCCCTGATGCTGTGGAGGCCTTTCGGGAGCTTAAGCGCCGTTTTTCCTCTGCCCCTGTGTTGCGTCAGCCTGATGTTGCTCTACCTTTTCAGGTTGAGGTCGACGCTTCTGAGATCGGAGCTGGGGCAGTGTTGTCGCAGAAAAGTTCTGACTGCTCCGTGATGAGGCCTTGTGCCTTCTTTTCCCGTAAATTTTCGCCCGCTGAGCGGAATTATGATGTTGGGAATCGGGAGCTTTTGGCCATGAAGTGGGCTTTTGAGGAGTGGCGCCATTGGCTTGAGGGGGCCAGACATCAGGTGGTGGTATTGACTGACCACAAAAATTTGATTTATCTTGAGACCGCCAGGCGCCTGAATCCTAGACAGGCGCGCTGGTCATTATTTTTCTCTCGGTTTAATTTTGTGGTGTCATACCTACCGGGTTCTAAGAATGTTAAGGCGGATGCCCTTTCTAGGAGTTTTGAGCCTGACTCGCCTGGTAACTCTGAGCCCACAGGTATCCTTAAGGATGGAGTGGTATTGTCAGCCGTTTCTCCAGACCTGCGGCGGGCCTTGCAGGAGTTTCAGGCGGAGAGACCTGATCGTTGCCCACCTGATAAACTGTTTGTTCCTGATGATTGGACCAGTAGAGTCATCTCTGAGGTTCATTCTTCTGCGTTGGCAGGTCATCCTGGCATTTTTGGTACCAGGGATTTGGTGGCAAGGTCCTTCTGGTGGCCTTCCCTGTCACGAGATGTGCGAGGCTTTGTGCAGTCTTGTGACGTTTGTGCTCGGGCCAAGCCTTGTTGTTCTCGGGCTAGTGGATTATTGTTGCCCTTGCCTATTCCTAAGAGGCCTTGGACGCACATCTCGATGGATTTTATTTCAGATCTGCCTGTTTCTCAGAAGATGTCTGTCATCTGGGTGGTGTGTGACCGTTTTTCTAAGATGGTCCATTTGGTTCCTCTGCCCAAGTTACCTTCTTCTTCCGAGTTGGTTCCTCTGTTTTTTCAAAATGTTGTTCGTTTGCATGGTATTCCTGAGAATATCGTTTCTGACAGAGGGACCCAATTCGTGTCTAGATTTTGGCGGGCATTCTGTGCTAGGATGGGCATAGATTTATCTTTTTCGTCCGCTTTCCATCCTCAGACGAATGGCCAGACCGAGCGGATTAATCAGACCCTGGAGACATATCTGAGGTGTTTTGTGTCTGCTGACCAGGATGATTGGGTTGCTTTTTTGCCATTGGCGGAGTTCGCTCTCAATAATCGGGCCAGCTCTGCCACTTTGGTGTCCCCGTTTTTCTGTAATTCGGGGTTTCATCCTCGATTTTCCTCTGGTCAGGTGGAATCTTCGGATTGTCCTGGAGTGGATGCTGTGGTGGAGAGATTGCATCAGATCTGGGGGCAGGTGGTGGACAATTTGAGGTTGTCCCAGGAGAAGACTCAGCTTTTTGCCAACCGCCACCGTCGTGTTGGTCCTCGGCTTTCTGTTGGGGATTTGGTGTGGTTGTCTTCTCGTTTTGTCCCTATGAGGGTCTCTTCTCCTAAGTTTAAGCCTCGGTTTATCGGCCCGTATAAGATATTGGAGATTCTTAACCCTGTTTCCTTCCGTTTGGACCTCCCTGCATCCTTTTCTATTCATAACGTTTTTCATCGGTCATTATTGCGCAGGTATGAGGTACCGGTTGTGCCTTCCGTTGAGCCTCCTGCTCCGGTGTTGGTTGAGGGTGAGTTGGAGTACGTTGTGGAGAAAATTTTGGACTCTCGTGTTTCCAGACGGAGACTCCAGTATCTGGTCAAGTGGAAGGGATACGGCCAGGAGGATAATTCTTGGGTGAATGCATCTGATGTTCATGCCTCCGATCTGGTTCGTGCCTTTCATAGGGCCCATCCTGATCGCCCTGGTGGTTCTGGTGAGGGTTCGGTGCCCCCTCCTTGAGGGGGGGGTACTGTTGTGAATTTGGATTCTGGGCTCCCCCGGTGGCTACTGGTGGAATTGAACTGGTGTCTTCATCTTCTCTGTTCACCTGTTCCCATCAAGATGTGGGAGTCGCTATATAACCTTGCTGCTCTGTTAGTTGCTTGCCGGTCAACAATGTTATCAGAAGCCTCTCTGTGCTTGTTCCTGCTCCTAGACAACTACTAGATAAGTTGGACTCTTGTCCATGTTTGTTTTTGCATTTTGTTCCAGTTCACAGCTGTAGTTTCGTTACTGTGTCTGGAAAGCTCTTGTGAACGGGAATTGCCACTCTGGTGTTATGAGTTAATGCCAGAGTTTTAAAGTAATTTCTGGATGGTGTTTTTGATAGGGTTTTCAGCTGACCATGAAAGTGTCCTTTCTGTCTTCTGCTATGTAGTAAGTGGACCTCAAATTTGCTAAACCTATTTTCATACTACGTTTGTTATTTCATCTCAACTCACCGCCAATACATGTGGGGGGCCTCTGTCTCCTTTCGGGGTATTTCTCTAGAGGTGAGCTAGGACTAATATTTTCCTCTGCTAGCTTTATTTAGCCCTCCGGCTGGGCTGGGCATCTAGAATCAACGTAGGCATGCTACCCGGCCACTGCTAGTTGTGCGTTAGGTTTAGTTCATGGTCAGCTCAGTTCCCATCTTCCAAGAGCTAGTTCCTATATATGCTTATGCTATGTTCTCTTGCCATTGAGATCATGACAGGTGTCTACTGAGAAGACGCCAGAGAATATGCAATGTGATAGAATTCTGTCCAGAAGTGAATGGCAGAATTTAAGACGAAAAAATGGGTTGTGCTTCTATTGCGGTGATTCAACTCATGTTATATCAGCATGCTCTAAGCGTACTAAGAAGCTTGATAAGTCTGTTTCAATTGGCACTTTACAGTCTAAGTTTATTCTATCTGTGACCCTGATTTGTTCTTTATCATCTATTACCGCGGATGCCTATGTCGACTCTGGCGCCGCTTTGAGTCTTATGGATTGGTCCTTTGCCAAACGCTGTGGGTATGATTTGGAGCCTCTTGAAACTCCTATACCCCTGAAGGGGATTGACTCCACCCCATTGGCTAGTAATAAACCACAATACTGGACACAAGTAACTATGCGGATTAATCCGGATCATCAGGAGATTATTCGCTTTCTTGTGCTGTATAACCTACATGATGTGTTGGTGCTTGGATTGCCATGGCTGCAATCTCATAACCCAGTCCTTGACTGGAAAGCTATGTCTGTGTTAAGCTGGGGATGTAAGGGGACGCATGGGGACGTACCTGTGGTTTCCATTTCATCATCTATTCCCTCTGAGATTCCTGAATTCTTGACTGAATATCGTGACGTTTTTGAAGAACCTAAGCTTGGTTCATTACCTCCGCACCGGGAGTGCGATTGTGCCATAGATTTGATTCCGGGTAGTAAATACCCTAAGGGTCGTTTATTTAATCTGTCTGTGCCTGAACATGCTGCTATGCGAGAATATATAAAGGAGTCCTTGGAAAAGGGACATATTCGTCCTTCGTCATCTCCCTTAGGAGCCGGTTTTTTCTTTGTGGCTAAGAAAGATGGCTCTTTGAGGCCGTGTATTGATTATCGGCTTTTGAATAAAATCACGGTTAAATATCAATATCCGTTGCCACTGCTGACTGATTTGTTTGCTCGCATAAAGGGGGCCAAGTGGTTCTCTAAGATAGATCTCCGTGGGGCGTATAATTTGGTGCGAATTAAGCAGGGGGATGAGTGGAAGACCGCATTTAATACGCCCGAGGGCCACTTTGAGTATTTGGTGATGCCTTTTGGTCTTTCAAATGCCCCTTCAGTCTTTCAGTCCTTTATGCATGACATTTTCCGTGACTATTTGGATAAATTTATGATTGTGTATCTGGATGATATTTTGATTTTTTCGGATGACTGGGACTCTCATGTCCAGCAGGTCAGGAGGGTTTTTCAGGTTTTGCGGTCTAATTCCTTGTGTGTGAAGGGTTCTAAGTGCGTTTTTGGGGTTCAAAAGATTTCCTTTTTGGGATATATTTTTTCCCCCTCTTCCATCGAGATGGATCCTGTCAAGGTTCAGGCTATTTGTGATTGGACGCAACCTTCTTCTCTTAAGAGTCTTCAGAAATTTTTGGGCTTTGCTAACTTTTATCGTCGATTTATTGCTGGTTTTTCTGATGTTGTTAAGCCATTGACTGATTTGACTAAGAGGGGTGCTGATGTTGCTGATTGGTCCCCTGCTGCTGTGGAGGCCTTTCGGGAGCTTAAGCGCCGCTTTTCTTCCGCCCCTGTGTTGCGTCAGCCTGATGTTGCTCTTCCTTTTCAGGTTGAGGTCGACGCTTCTGAAATCGGAGCTGGGGCGGTTTTGTCGCAGAGAAGTTCCGATTGTTCCGTGATGAGACCTTGTGCCTTTTTCTCGCGTAAATTTTCGCCCGCCGAGCGGAATTATGATGTTGGGAATCGGGAGCTTTTGGCCATGAAGTGGGCTTTTGAGGAGTGGCGTCATTGGCTTGAGGGGGCTAGACATCAGGTGGTGGTATTGACTGACCACAAAAATCTAATTTATCTTGAGTCCGCCAGACGCCTGAATCCTAGACAGGCGCGCTGGTCGTTGTTTTTCTCTCGGTTTAATTTTGTGGTGTCCTACCTGCCGGGTTCTAAGAATGTTAAGGCGGATGCCCTTTCTAGGAGTTTTGAGCCTGACTCCCCTGGTAACTCTGAACCTACAGGTATCCTTAAGGATGGAGTGATATTGTCTGCCGTTTCTCCAGACCTGCGGCGGGCCTTGCAGGAGTTTCAGGCGGATAGACCTGATCGTTGCCCACCTGGTAGACTGTTTGTTCCTGATGATTGGACCAGTAAAGTCATTTCTGAGGTTCATTCTTCTGCGTTGACAGGTCATCCTGGAATCTTTGGTACCAGGGATTTGGTGGCAAGGTCCTTCTGGTGGCCTTCCCTGTCTCGAGATGTGCGAGGCTTTGTGCAGTCTTGTGACGTTTGTGCTCGGGCCAAGCCTTGTTGTTCTCGGGCTAGTGGATTGTTGTTGTCCTTGCCTATCCCGAAGAGGCCCTGGACGCACATCTCGATGGATTTTATTTCGGATCTTCCTGTTTCTCAGAAGATGTCTGTCATCTGGGTGGTGTGTGACCGTTTCTCTAAGATGGTCCATTTGGTTCCCCTGCCTAAGTTGCCTTCTTCTTCCGAGTTGGTTCCTCTGTTTTTTCAAAATGTGGTCCGTTTGCATGGTATTCCGGAGAATATCGTTTCTGACAGAGGAACCCAATTCGTGTCTAGATTTTGGCGAGCATTCTGTGCTAGGATGGGCATAGATTTGTCTTTCTCGTCTGCTTTCCATCCTCAGACTAATGGCCAGACCGAGCGGACGAATCAGACCTTGGAGACATATTTGAGGTGTTTTGTGTCTGCAGATCAGGATGATTGGGTTGCTTTTTTGCCTTTAGCGGAGTTTGCCCTCAATAATCGGGCCAGCTCTGCTACCTTGGTGTCTCCTTTTTTCTGTAATTCGGGGTTTCATCCTCGATTTTCTTCTGGTCAGGTGGAATCTTCGGATTGTCCTGGAGTGGATGCTGTGGTGGAGAGGTTGCATCAGATTTGGGGGCAGGTAGTGGACAATTTGAAGTTGTCCCAGGAGAAGACTCAGCTTTTTGCCAACCGCCGGCGTCGGGTTGGTCCTCGGCTTTGTGTTGGGGACTTGGTGTGGTTGTCTTCTCGTTTTGTCCCTATGAGGGTTTCTTCTCCTAAGTTTAAGCCTCGGTTCATCGGCCCGTACAAGATATTGGAGATTCTTAACCCTGTGTCCTTCCGTTTGGACCTCCCTGCATATTTTTCTATTCATAATGTTTTTCATCGGTCATTGTTGCGCAGGTATGAGGTACCGGTTGTGCCTTCCGTTGAGCCTCCTGCTCCGGTGTTGGTTGAGGGCGAGTTGGAGTACGTTGTGGAAAAAATCTTGGACTCCCGGGTTTCCAGACGGAAACTCCAGTATCTGGTCAAATGGAAGGGATACGGTCAGGAGGATAATTCTTGGGTGACTGCCTCTGATGTTCATGCCTCCGATCTGGTCCGTGCCTTTCATAGGGCTCATCCTGATCGCCCTGGTGGTTCTGGTGAGGGTTCGGTGCCCCCTCCTTGAGGGGGGGGTACTGTTGTGAAATTGGATTTTGGGCTCCCCCGGTGGCCACTGGTGGAATTGAACTGGTGTGCATCATCCCCTCTGTTCACCTGTTTCCATCAGGATGTGGGAGTCGCTATTTAACCTTGCTCCTCTGTCACTTCCATGCCGGTCAACATTGTAATCAGAAGCCTTTCTGTGCATGTTCCTGCTGCTAGACAACTCCCAGCTAAGTTGGACTTTAGTCCTCGTTTGTTTTTGCATTTTATTCCAGTTCACAGCTGTAGTTTCGTTTCTGTGTCTGGAAAGCTCTCGTGATCTGAAATTGCCACTCTGATGTTATGAGTTAATACTAGAGTCTTAAAGTAATTTCAGGATGGCGTTTTGATAGGGTTTTCAGCTGACCATGAAAGTGCCCTTTCTGTCTTCCTGCTATCTAGTAAGCGGACCTCAATTTTGCTAAACCTATTTTCATACTACGTTTGTCATTTCATCTAAAATCACCGCCAATATATGTGGGGGCCTCTGTCTGCCTATCGGGGAAATTTCTCTAGAGGTGAGCCAGGACTATATTTTCCTCTGCCAGGATTAGTTAGTCCTCCGGCCGGCGCTGGGCGTCTAGGGATAAAAAACGTAGGCAACGCTACCCGGCTACTGTTAGTTGTGCGGCAGGTTTAGTTCATGGTCAGTTTAGTTTCCATCCTTCCAAGAGCTAGTACTTATGTTTGCGGGGCTATGTTCTCTTGCCATTGAGAACCATAACAGTGTACCTTCTCACAGGTGAAGTATGTCCCCAGGGCTTCCCGAAGTGTGTGGATGATGATAGTGATTGTTGTAAGGCGCTATGAATAACGAGGACACAAAGGTTGCAGTCTCTTTACCTTTTACTGAAGACTTCAGAGTCCACAGTCCAGAGTACCGCTCACAGGGCTGGCTGAGTCAGGCCGGTCCGAATGCACATCCAGAGTTCCCTTAGCCAGGAGGAAATCAGTAGCCTTCCTACTAGCGCCTGTGTGTCGTAGTACCTCCCTGCTGAGCACCACGGGAAAGTCCTCACAACCTTTATAGATATTTCTGATGTTCTCTCTCTCTGTCCCCCAGATGATATGGATAGGACAACCCGTATGACGGGGTAGGCCTGGAGTTAATTTATAGGGACCCTAGAGATGCCCCTCTCCCACAATTGCCTCCGTGTCTTCTTAGGTATTTAGGTTGGGCAGCCAACTTGGAATTAACTGTCCTGCCATTGTTTGGAGTAATGCGTAGAGTCAGTACTCCCTCGGTGTTCCGGCCACTGGCTACGTGCCTCGGAAGGAGGCTGCCTATCTCGGGGCCGGACTCCTCCCGATGTTATCTCCTTGTGCTGTGACCTCGGTTCTCACTCTCCACAATATACTTTGCTTCATGTCCTTTCTTAGGATGCTGCCGCAATGAAGTGCAGGCGCAGCTCCGTAACGTTCTATCTCTTGCTAGACCTCTGTCAGGATCCCACCCCTGACAGGACCTCTCTGGGTCAAACCCAGGCTGCTTCTCCCTCGATGTTGTCTGGTCGAAGCCCAGTCTGCTTCTCTCTGACTAACTTCTTATCCAACCCACCAGTTTTACCCGTGTGTGAGGAGTGCCCTAGTAGATAGAAGCTTTGCTCCCCCTGGTGGACTGGAGTGTAAAGTGTAGTGTGTGACTGTGATACCTGGCAAGGTGAACTCCTTTAGTACCATCAGATGTAACATCACTCCCCCTTGTGGAAGAGCGACATTACTGCAACGACCAGGACTCTGGGGCGCCGCACTATCACTCATGTAAGAAGTGAAATCTGGCATTGTACTATACCTATATTTCTCTGCTGTATCTGTGCATCATGAATCGTGGTATGTGTTAAAGGGGGGGCCCACTGAGACTCTTTCGCCCGGTGCCCTCAAAAACCTGGAGCCAGCCCTGTGTCTGCCCCTAATTTTTGGAATGTTTGGACTCCAAGTTGGGTCTCATTCATCTGTGATGCCTGTAGCATTAGGGCTCCTACATCGGCAGGCCTGCAGTTACTTTCAGTCAACTACCTGTGTTACTATCCTTATCTTTTTCTACCCATAGTAGTCTATGAAACTGATGTTTGTGCCACCTGAGTGTGGCTGAGCAGAAAAGCAGGCTTACACAGATGCCTCATCACCTCTTAATTTAATTTGAACTTAAATTCAAAACTGTAAATGCTGGCACAGACCCTGTCTCATACATTGCCCATGCCTGACTGCTTCTCTGCCATTGTAAAATGTCTACTTTGGGTCAATTAATGCCACTTTTCCTGGTGTCTGCTCCTAATTTTTGGAAATGATTGGACTCCAATTTGGGTCTCCTCCATGTGTGCTGTTACTTAGCAATGATTAAACTAGAAGTTCAGGTCCAAGCCCTGTCCAAGGCCCTGTCCCATGCATCCATGCTGCGCAATTATGCTATTTGTACTATGGGTCAATTGATGCCACTTTTCTTGGTGTCTGGCCCTAGTTTGAGTTGATTTGGCAGTTTTTTGCCACCCCTGAAGGTGTGTATGTGCTTGGTTTTGCCTCCTACTGAATTCAGTGGGGTTCGGATATGTTCGACGAATTGTTCGGTGAACATCAGGACTTGAAAGGTTCGCTCATCTCTAGTTATAGCTTACTTACAATATAATTGACACAAGACCTACCTGATAAGTTGCCAACCCCTGGCTGATGTGAAGGTATGCTTGATTATCTCACAACAACAGTAGACAGACCAAGATCAGGGCATGCATGGTTGCTCTAACAACAGTACTCAAGCTAAGGTTAGGACATGTGGGTTCTTTCATAACAATAGACTGGCAAAGGTCAGGACATGAGGGGTTCTTTCACAACAATATACAGGCCAAGGTCAGGGCCAGAAGGGTTCTCTCACAACAATAGACAGACCAAGGTCAGGGCATGCAGGGTTCTCGAACAACAGTAGTCAGGCCAAGATCAGGGCCACCAAGTTTCTTTCACAATAATAGACTTGCCAAGATCATGGCATGCAGGGTTCTCTCACAACAGTTGACAGACCACGATTAAGGCATGCAGAGTTATCTGGCAATACTAAAGAAGCATAGGGTGGGGACAGGCAGCACATGAATATCAAGGTCAGGACAAAAGCAGGGTGGACAACTGAATTTCAGATGTACATCTTTTTCTCAAACTGGAACCTTATTTGCTTAGGCAGTGAGAGATTATAAAAAGGCCGGGTTGACTGGACCATGGCTGGGGAAGACAAATTTGAGTGCACACTGGACATTTAACAGAGCAGTAATTAGTGCACACAAACCACAGAGGTAACAGTGAGCAGTGATGATCAAGAAAAGGAGAAGGAGAAGGTGGAGAAATAGAATCTTGGCAGAACGGCATGAAATTTTGTGACCACATGGAATGTGGCACCCCCTGAACCACTCCAAGCTATACCATTGCCTTTACATGCAGTCATGTGTAAAATCACAAATAACACACTGATATTTGATATATGATATGACCCCTCAGCTCTGCTGCATTCATATTTCTCATTATTTTTATTCTGTTAGACTTTCACATAGGATTGTTTAATAACTACATGACAATAATGATGTGTTAGAACAACTACCCCGGATAATGTATTTATTCATTGGTGGACAATGATGTATGAGTTAGCACAACACTGTCTGTAATGCTTAACATGGTTTATTTATTCTCTCCACATCGCCTCCTCATGACTAATGTAATACCGCAGCTAATTCTGTGGAATTTCAGTGTGGATGAGGGGCACACCTGCAGCGCCATACACGACCAGCAGGAAACCGACTTACACAATTAAGAATCTTTTCAAGTTCAGACAAAGCTGCTGAGATGAGAAGACGTCCATTTTCAAAGCTGCATTCATAACCATTGATTTCACAGAGCTTTAATAGAAATTGAAATCATTGTAAATAATAGAATCCATTTTATCTGCATAATATGCTGAAAACATCTGATCTCCAGAAATTAGAGAGATGGAACTGACAAACAGCTATAAGAAAGTGATTAATGTATGTATGAGGCACATGTCCTCTGATACTGATACTCAGAAATTAAATGCAAGTATACAGTGACCCTGACCCTGGAGCCAGGAATCGATCCAGACAGAAGAGGACCCCTGCGCAAGAACAGTATATGGGCCCTTTGCAGTCCAATAGCTCATCATAATGCACAATTCCACCTGCTTTGGATGTAGAAGTGGCCCCTTACCTCTTGGGCCCCTGTGCAAGTGCCTCATGGCAGCCTCTTTACCTAGGATAATCTATTCTCTTCTTTAATTATAGTCCCTAAATATTATTGCCACAGAGTCCCCAAAATAATTCTGCCGTAATTCACTGCCACAAAGTACTGTATGAATATGGTAGTAAACCAATTGGCAAATAAGCAATATTCTTAGAGAAATTAAATGAGCGAATCGTTTTCTGGCGAATGGAATTAATTCTGTACAAATTGTTTTTTTAAATTCTGATTTGCCAGAATCCAAATCTTTTTTTTTTGTGATATTCTTTAATGGTTGCCATTTTGCTGGATTCTAATCAGACCTGAAAGGGTTTAAAAAACAAGAAAATTATACTCACCGCAGCCCTCACCTGCAAACTAGGCCTAAAGATGTCTTGAAGTGCATTGCCCTGCATCATTGTGCTAAAAATTAGAATCAGGGTAAAGACTATTTATCGCAGTGTGGCTGTGCAGGTGATGGCCAGGAAGAGGTGATATATATATACATATACATATATATATATATATATATATATATATATATATATATATATATATATATATACTAGATGGTGGCCCGATTCTATCGCATCGGGTATTCTAGAATATACACTCACCGGCCACTTTATTAGGTACACCATGCTAGTAACGGGTTGGACCCCCTTTTGCCTTCTGAACTGCCTCAATTCTTCGTGGCATAGATTCAACAAGGTGCTGGAAGCATTCCTCAGAGATTTTGGTCCATATTGACATGATGGCATCACACAGTTGCCGCAGATTTGTCGGCTGCACATCCCAAAGATGCTCCATACAAGGCAGGATGGATCCATGCTTTCATGTTGTTTACGCCAAATTCTGACCCTACCATCCGAATGTCGCAGCAGAAATCGAGACTCATCAGACCAAGCAACGTTTTTCCAATCTTCTACTGTCCAATTTCGATGAGCTTGTACAAATTGTAGCCTCAGTTTCCTGTTCTTAGCTGAAAGGAGTGGTACCCGGTGTGGTCTTCTGCTGCTGTAGCCCATCTGCCTCAAAGTTCGACGCACTGTGCGTTCAGAGATGCTCTTAGGCCTACCTTGGTTGTAACGGGTGGCGATTTGAGTCACTGTTGCCTTTCTATCAGCTCGAACCAGTCTGCCCATTCTCCTCTGACCTCTGGCATCAACAAGGCATTTCCGCCCACAGAACTGCCGCTCACTGGATTTTTTTTCTTTTTCGGACCATTCTCTGTAAACCCTAGAGATGGTTGTGCGTGAAAATCCCAGTAGATCAGCAGTTTCTGAAATACTCAGACCAGCCCTTCTGGCACCAACAACCATGCCACGTTCAAAGGCACTCAAATCACCTTTCTTCCCCATACTGATGCTCGGTTTGAACTGCAGGAGATTGTCTTGACCATGTCTACATGCCTAAATGCACTGAGTTGCCGCCATGTGATTGGCTGATTAGAAATTAAGTGTTAACAAGAAGTTGGACAGGTGTACCTAATAAAGTGGCCGGTGAGTGTATATGCGTAGTGTATAGCACAGCCCACGTAGTATATTGCACAGCCCATGCAGTACATTGCGCAGCCCATGCAGTACATTGCACAGCCCACGCAGTACATTGCGAAGCCCACGCAGTACATTGCGCAGCCAACGCAGTACATTAAGACAACAAAAAATTGGAGTTCCATACAAAATTGTTATAATATCAATATATTTTATTACAAAAAATGTTAAAAACCATAATTTAGTAATTAATACAAAAGAAGCAAGGAGACCCTAGTAAAAAACATCCTAATCCCAGGCACAAAGCTGTATGATCATAATGTCACCATGGTATTAATGAAAAAGCACCAATACTAGCACACAATAGTATGGTGTGCGCCCATATATGGCTGGCTTACATTAACATATAGTATGAACCACCATACATCAAAGAGTAGTACTAGTTTCCATATAAAGAAGTGTCATCCACACGGGAAGGAAACAAAAACAATTGTAGTGCATATCAGGTGCAAAGTACCTTACCCATGGTACAAGTAACCGGCGCCTGGGACCCTGGATACCCCCTAACGCGCGTTTCGCGTAGCTTTCCCAAAGATGGAATGAAGAAGATTTCCCAAACTCGGCGTTTTATAATGGCGCCCATTAGCCGACATCTTTGGAATGCGCAGGCGCACCACAATCCCTGCCGGAAGTGATTCTCGATCCCCAGCATTCACCAGGAGCGCACGTCAAGGGGAAATCCCCTGCTGACGTCGCGGACAAGCGCTACCTGCAAAGCTGAAGCCTCCCTGACAGCTATTGTATAAAAAAGAGAAGAAAACTACATCTGAAAACAATGTTAGATTTATCTCCACATACAATTGTTACTGGAAACGTATGCAGGAGATAATTAATGCACATTGGCCAGTACTTCTCACTGACTCCGTTTTGGCGACAAGCATCCCTCAAAGACCGTGCTTCACAGCAAAACGGGGTAAAAGTATTAGAGACTTATTGGTAAAAAGTCACTATGTGGCAAAAACCATTAATCCCCTTAATCCAACTAATAGGGGTCCAATTTGGGGTTGCTATCCTTGCGGCGATTGCTTGGCCTGTAAGGAAGAGAATCTGATTAGGGGCACTCACTTCACGTCGTCATGTGCAGTGAAAAGATTCCAGATTCGACATCATATATGCTGTAGCAGTACTTTTGTCATATATCTGGCCACATGTCCTTGCTCCAAAATATATGTTGGGCTCACATCACGTCAGCTTCGTGTTCGCGTGAGAGAGCACGTAAGGGACATCAAAAATGCACATAAAGCTGAGGACGTCAATGCCCTAAAGACCATCCCTAAACATTTCTTTATGTTTCATGGATGTGATCCCACGGGTTTACGGATCATTGGGAGTGATCAGGTACATGGTGGCAATAGAGGGGGAAACATTAAACGATTACTCGCACAGGTAGAATGTAAATGGATCGTGATTCTGGATTCCATGTCTCCTGTGGGACTTAATGAGAAAATTAGTTTTGCCCCCTTTTTATGAGAGCCCTGTTCTCCTATGTCCTCTTCGTATGCAGAAGGTGATAAACAATTCTGTTCTTACATTTTAAATTATTTTTTGTATTTTTATGCATTTTTTCTGTTTATTTATATTTTTTTTCATTTCTTACATCCCTAGATTTATTTGTTTTTCCAAAACTCGGTGTTTTGTGGCTATTTTTTGGCTATATATAAAGAATGTGAAAATAAGGACAAAAACATCAGTGAACTGTACAGGGCCGGCTCCAGGTTTTTGAGGGCCCCGGGCGAAAGAGTCTCAGTGGGCCCCCCTCTTTAACACATACCACATTCATGATGCACAGATACAGCAGAGAAATATAGCACAGCCCATGTAGCATATTGCACAGCCCACGTAGTACTGTATATAGCACAGACACGTAGTATATTGCCCAGCCACGTAGTATATTGCCCAGCCGCGTAGTATATAGCTCAGCCGCGTAGTATATAGCTCAGCCGCGTAGTATATAGCACAGCCGCGTAGTATATAGCACAGCCGCGTAGTATATAGCACAGCCGCGTAGTATATAGCACAGCCGCGTAGTATATAGCACAGCCGCGTAGTATATAGCACAGCCGCGTAGTATATAGCACAGCCGCGTAGTATATAGCACAGCCGCGTAGTATATAGCACAGCCGCGTAGTATATAGCAGACGCATAGTATATTGCCCAGCCATGTAATATATTGCACAGCCACATAGTATATTGCACAGGCACATAATATATTGCACAGCCACTTAATATATTGCCCAGCCACATAGTATATAACACAGGCAGCCCAGGCACGTACGTAGTATATAATACAGGCAGCCCACGCAGTATATAACACAGCCTGAGCCCACGCAGTATATAACACAGCCTGAGCCCACGTAGTATATGTAAAATCCAATAATAATATATATAATCACTTACATATGGAAAGAACCAAGGGTATAGGGAAAGTGTATGATACAGTTTCTGAAGGTCTTGTCATTGACCATCTGTCCTCTGCATGTCAGAAGCTAGAGGGTGTTTGAGAAGCCCAACCTATATTTGGATGTCTAGCGTTATTTCTAGCCGATAAACAAGTGTAACTAAGATAAGGAATATTCTGGAATCTACTTTTATGGTATAGACCATTGGCATGGAACTGGTTTACCTTATATGGATATTGTGTAGGAGAAAATAGAAACCCATGAAAGCCTATGGGACGGATTTGTATATAAACCGTCTCTTCTCAGCATGTGGGAGAGTCCTCATACCTTGAGCCTCTCTACACGGACGAACACATCATCATGCCACAAGACCATATGTAAGATCTCTGCTTGCTTCCATTTTCTTTTTAACCTAATACTTGAATTTGTGTAATGAACTTATAATTTACTTTTTCTTCATTTTTGTAATCACTCTTTTTGAATGGACATTAAATGAGTTCTGTTTTATCCAAACAATTCTATTTTTACTTTTCTTCCCAATCCTCACTAAGATACATTTTTTCTAACATTTTGGCGAGCCTTAGCCAGATCTGATTTTTTGTCTTTTCTGTGAGGAATTTCAGCCTTTTCAGGGGGGAGTTTGCTAAAACACCTGTTTTGAGTTGTTAAAAGGCGCAGAAATTCTACTATATCGTGTTACAAAAGTCAGACTGAACCTACACACAGAAGTGAGGATACGTGATACAAGTATCATCTACACGGAACTCTGAGGAATCCATAAAGACACAGGAGGACCCTCCATTGACGATTGGATCATTCCAGGAGGAAAAGAAATTACATAGGTAAGAGGAATGGAGTTTATCCATGAATTTTCTAAGAAGAGTAATATACAGTTTCAGTTTGATCATAGCCATACAAACGCACAATTATGGTCTAGTCTGTATAACCAATGTGAAACAGAGAATCTTAAAATTGATAAGAAGTTTTTTTCTATAAAAAAGTTGCAAAGGAAGCTTCAGAATGTAATGCACATGGTCCGAGTGTACAATAATTTAGTTTTTGATAAAACTGAAACACAGACACAAATATGTACTATTACACAAGACATTGATCATACTGACATACAAGGTGTCACACAAGAAGCTGATGGAGATTACTTTGACTGTCCAAATTGTTTGATATTGTCTGAACATATTGAACAATTGGAAGATCAAATTGATACCAGAACAGAATTATTGTCCAAATTGAGACAAGATATTAAAAAAGCTTCTGTTGTTACACGATCAAAAGACCAAGAAGACAATGCTGCTTCTGCATCATTTATACCTGACACACAAGAATTAGATGAATCAGTAGATTTACATGCAGAAGAATTGCAACGGAAAAAATTCCATGACAGAGCTGCACGCATTAATCTAAAAATACACGATCAGTTAATGAAAATTGCAAAAGACATTCCAAAATTCAATGACAAGATGGATGCCTTTTACAATGCAGACATTTTTGAATCGAACACAGACAAATACAATCTTAATGATGAACAGAAAAACAAGATTTTCAAAGTGTGGTTACCCTCACATATGGGAAGAAGGTTACAGACCACACCCAGATTAAATGAGAACCATGAATTGACACATAGTACAAGAGAAGACAGACTTAGGCAATTAAATTCTTACATCACAGGAGAGGCCACTCCGAATGCTGAAATTTTGGAACAATTAAAAACTAATATTAATGAGGATCCATTTGTATTTTTGGTAAAATTTGAGCAGGCCTATAGAATGGTGATGGAAATTGGGCCTAATCAGGAACCAACATCCATGATCAGATTTTTTGTGAAAAAGTTCAAATATTTGGATCCTGCCTCAGAACAGATGGCTAGTACTCAGCCATCATTGCAAGAAGCAACGGTTTTTATCGACAGAGTAAGGAGATCCATGAAGCAAAATCAGGTAAAGGCTAAAATAGCTGTAATTCATGGAAAAGAGGATAGTCAGCTGAAACTTAGACCCACAGTAACATTCAAGAGCAGAGATTACGTAGAACAAAGAGGTAAAAATACTACACAAAGAAACAATATCCATTGTTATTTCTGTGGTATACCTGGACACTTAAAGTGGCAATGCAGAAAATTCTTGAGAGCAGAATCAGAGACAGGTACACAAGGGACAGGTAATCTTGGAAGGGAAAATGGTCTCATGCCAAAATTATCCACCAGACCTTCTGCACCTCCATTACAGTCTAATGCCCCCACTCACACTGACAACAGACAAACACAGTCACCGTATGCACCATTAATCAGACAGATCCGAGAGATGACAGTTAAGGAGACTGAGTCCAGAAATAGAATGCCGAGTGCTTTCAAGAAGGACACTGGACTTCTTCCATCTCCTTCATCCTTCTGACAATCACAGACAATTCCAACACCTCATCCACTGGAATTTGTGACTCGAGTTACATTAGATGAATGTGGAAGACCATTTGTCAAGGTAAATCTAGCAGGACAGAATGTTGTATTTCTCATTGATACAGGAGCTCAGTTAAGCGTCACAAATCTTGATCTGAAGCTACAACCAGATTCACCAGTTTGTACAATTGTTGGTTTTAGTGGAAAAGGTGGAACTAGAGCAACCTTAGTTACTGATGTGATATTGGAAATACCTAGTTCTTTCAAAACAGGAATTGACATTTGGTATTGTCGTGACTCTGAAAATATACTTGGCACGGATTTTATGCAGAAATTTGGATGGGTTGTTGATCTAGGAAATCAGGTGATCTGGAAGGATTCTAATGGTTGTAAACCTGTAGTCATTGATCCTAGTGATTATAGCCATGTTGGAAGTATTTGCTTAAATGATGTTGTGTCAACAGATCATCTGTGGCCTGAAACTGGTGGTGATGAGGTATTGACAGAAATTGTACAGCTTTTTCCTTCTCTTTGGGCTCAGTTCAGGAATGAAGTAGGGACCATGAAAGATGTAATTGTAAATGTCGAGGGGCGTGATCCCCCACCTCAGCGTCAGTATAAATTGCCTCCAGAATCAATTGGGTCTATGTCAAAGATCATACAGGAATTGTTAAAACAAGGTGTCATCCGAAAGGCTAATTCTGTAAGTAACAATCCTTTGTGGTGTGTTTTGAAATCTGATGGTTCTTATCGGATGATATTGGATCTGCGGATGTTTAATAAACATACTCCCAATGTAGCACCCATTGTTGCCGATACTCATGACATGATGGCAAGGTTGAATGCAAAGGCAAAATACTTTTCTGTACTAGACATCAGTAATGGTTTTTTCAGTATACCTCTTGAAAAGAGTTGTCAATACAAGTTTGCTTTTACTTTCTTGGATGAGCAATACCTTTTTTGCAGGTTACCTCAGGGAGCTCATTTGTCACCGAGTATATTTCATCAGGCATTGGCAAAGGTATTAGCTAAATTTTCAAGGCCAGACTGTATTTTACAGTATGTGGATGATATTTTGCTATCTACAGAAGATAAGGAGTCACATGTTTCACTTCTGAAAGAGTTGTTTGAGCTGCTGCATGATGCAGGGTTGAAATTGAACACAAAAAAGGTCAAATTGCTGCAGACTGAGGTCAGATTCTTAGGGGTATTGTTGAGCCCAGGTAAAAGACAACCATTGCAGGAACGGATCGATGCAATTGCTTCTTTGCCAGTTCCAACATCACACAAGGCAGTACGACATTTCTTGGGTATTATAAATTTTTCAAGGGAGTTCATTGAGAATTTTGCAGACAAAGCCAGGCCTTTGTATGATCTTTTAAAAAATGAAAACAGTGAGTATTTTGGTCCTTGGGGTGATGAACAACAAACCTCATTTGAACAATTGAAAATGAATTTACAAACTGCACCTGCTTTATCCACAGTAGATCCTACGGCTCCATTTGCTTTGCAAGTGCACACATCAGAGACTTCTGTGTCTGCTGTGCTGCTACAGTTGCAAGGAGAAGAGTGGAGAATTTTGGGCTATTTTTCTAAGCTTCTCTCACCTGTTGAAAGAGGGTTTGAGACATGTGCAAGACACCTGGTAGGTGTGTACTTTGCAGTCAAAGCAACTGAACACATTGTTGGATTCAACAAAATTACTTTGCAAACTCCTCATTCTACACTAAAACTTCTCTTTGAGAATAATATCCCAGGTGTGTCACATCAGAGATTTGCTCATTGGTTATTGTCATTGTCTCCCAAACAAATTGAGGTAGATTACAAAGCCAAATATGTTCTTCCTCAGTTGATGCAATATGAAGGACAAACTCATGATTGTTTGCAGTCTTTTCAGGATCCATGTCCATCGCTTTTCAGACGGAAGGCAGAGGCAACAGATGAACCAATTTTTGTTGATGGTTCCAGATTTTATGCAGATGGACATTACTATGCAGGATATTCCATTTTTTATCCTAAAAGAGAACAGGTAGTAAAACACAAATTACCAAGTCATTTTTCAGCTCAAAGGGCAGAGCTAGAAGCAGTGAAAATGGTGCTACAGCTGAACGAAGCTGATGATCAGTGTCCCATTGTAATCTACAGTGATAGCTCCTTTGTTGTTAGATCACTGACAGATTATTTGCCAGTTTGGGAAAAAAGAGGCTATGTAGATTCTTCAAATAAGACTCTTGTACATAGTGACACACTGAAAACAATTTTCAAAATAGCATCAAAAACCCCTAATGGTTTTGCTATTGTCAAAGTACCAGCCCATAAAAAAACTGATGATGAATTATCTGTAGGAAATGCTACTGCAGATAGGTTAGCCAAAGAGGCAGCCCTGACAGGAGAAGAAGTGTTTCAACCAGAGACTATTGAGCTTTTAGCAGTTCAAAGAACGGACACGCATATCCCTTCTTTTGCGGAAGAACAGGAGAAAGACACATCTCTTGTTGCTTCCCGGGTTGATCCAAAACCTCCCTTTGTTTGTGAAAACGGGGTTTTGTGTCATGACTTAAACGGGGAGTTGCGTCCTGTTGTACCAAAACATCTACAGGCTGAGTTCACAAAATATAATCATGAAAGTTTGGGTCATTTGGGCCAACAGAAATTGTTAGACATTCTCAGAGAGAAATTTTACTGGGAAAAGATGGAAGAGACAGTACAAAGTATTGTCCAATCATGTCTCATTTGTGCCCAAATTAATCCAAGACCAAAAGGACAGAAACCGCCACTACTCCGAACCGCACCTGCAGATGGTCCATGGTCTACACTACAAATCGACTACATTGGTCCGTTACCATCAGGTAAAAATGGTCTCAGGTATGCATTGGTTGTGGTAGATGTTTTTTCCAAATGGGTTGAAATTTTACCTGTCAGAAAAGATGATGCTTTGTCTACAGCTAGAGCATTAGTTAATCATGTCTTTTGTACTTGGGGGATCCCAAGAATGATCTCCTCTGATCGAGGAAGTCACTTTACAGGAAAAATCATGCAAGCCGTTTGTACTATTCTAGGGGTACAACAACAGTTCCATGTACCTTACCATCCACAGTCTGCTGGTATTGTGGAAAGGATGAATAGGACAATAAAATCCAGAATTGCCAAGATGCTATTGGACAAAGGCAATACTTGGGTTGATGCCGTACCTTTTGTATTGTTGAGTGTGAGAGGAACAACTTCTTCCACAACTCAGTTCACTCCTTTTGAACTAATGACAGGAAGAAAAATGCCATTGATTTTTCCACATGAACCATTTTTGTCCACATCTCAAAAAGATGCTGTTGCAAGGTCCAAATGGTTGCAATTGTTGCAGGAAAATTTGAAAACAATTCTTCCTCATGCTGCATCAAGAATGCAGAGAATGGAGCCACCATATGAGTCTAAATTCAAAAAAGGGGCTCAGGTGATGATCAAAACTTTCAGGAAGAATGGACCTTGGGAAAGTAACTGGGAAGGTCCCTTTGATATCATTGAAACCATGGGACAAGTTATGATTCTTGTGCAACGAGCATCAAACGTGGTTAAAAATACCCGCAGGCAACAAAGAGTGTGGGTACATGTTGATCAATGCAAATTGTATATTGCAAAATAATGATACTGCATTTCTTATAGGAAGAAATGGATTCCAATAAGAGCTGGAATACGGAACACCATGACCTTGATGGAAGGGATTCAACACCAATCCTTCGAGAAAAGACGACAGTTCCCAGGAAAAGTTACTATCTGATGGGAATCGCATTTCTGCTATGTACTATTTCAACTGTGATCTACGCAGAAGACATCTTACATCGTGAAACAGACACTAGTGAAGTGAATGAACCTTTCAGAAGAACTCTACATTCGAGGAAACCAAGAGGATCAAGTTTACAAAACCTTAAAGATGAAGATATACCGGACAATTCAGTAGATATTACTGGAAACATCTGCATGGGTTATGGGGTGAAATGCTGTATTGAGCTACACTTCATACACGACACTGACATAATATTACATGCTATTATAGGACTTAATCCAGATTGAATATTCCACCAATCTAAAAATGATTGCACAAGCATTATAAAGTGGAATTACTCCTTTAGGACTAATGAGAAATTTGCCTACAGAATATAGTTTTGCATTAAATCATACAGATTTGTGGGTAAATAAGTGGTTAGGATGTGACCAGGATATTTGTGTAGGAACATCACTGATTCCAGTGTCGGGAAGAGAAGAAACCCTGGTTCCTATAACTGTTCTGGGAATCCCTGTTAGTCACACACAATTGCTATATTATCAATTACAGTACACAGATTTTGCATTTGACGGAACAAACACTGAACAATTAGACATTTCTTCATGTTTAAATTTTGTTTCTAAGGTAATGTGTTTACCTGGACAGGATAAAGTCATTTATCATTCATGTTTCAATAATCATACCTCATGTCATGCTAGAGTTGAGAATGTACACACGATCCATGACTTGGTGACACCAGTAAGCGCTAATAAGATTTGTTTCCAAGTTATGTCAGAGAAAGAAGTTGTTTCTGCATACTTTTCATCTTGTGTACATGCTGAAAATCTGACAATAGGTTTATATTGTATCGAGGGAAATGTGAAAACTCTCTCAAAGAAGGAAGGAAGTATTAATATTACGTTAATAGGTTCAAGAAACCTAAAAATCCTTCCAATACAGTTCAATTTGTCCCAAATAAATAATTTTCCTTGGAATATGTGGACAAATGAGATAAAGAAAGACAAGGGTTTGTTAAATTTGTTAACAAAACAATTAAAAGAAGCTGAAATTGTATTCAGACATGAGCAAGGTAATTTAAATGATATTGAACATGAATGGACAAGTATGTCAGGCTCATCTTGGTGGAAAAATTTAGGAAAATCAGTAACTAGTTGGTCACAGTCTTCAACGAAGATGGCAGTAGGAAATGTATTATCTAATCCGATTGTTATTATATTTATTATAGTTTTGCTGTGTATAATATATCAAATAGTTATTATGTGTAAAATTAAGAACATTTATAAAAAGATAAAGACAGAAATGAAAAAGGAAGATGACATTTTAAGAGAAATGCTGAAAAGAAAAATATAATTCTCTAATCTAATTTTAGTTTTCAAAACTCAGGTGACATTCGAGACAGATGTTAATACAAGGTTTTCAGAATAAAGAATGAATGTGATACGAATGGTGAGAGAAAGATTTTAGGGTTAATTATGATATTCTCAAATCATAATCAGGGGGGAATGTAAAATCCAATAATAATATATATAATCACTTACATATGGAAAGAACCAAGGGTATAGGGAAAGTGTATGATACAGTTTCTGAAGGTCTTGTCATTGACCATCTGTCCTCTGCATGTCAGAAGCTAGAGGGTGTTTGAGAAGCCCAACCTATATTTGGATGTCTAGCGTTATTTCTAGCCGATAAACAAGTGTAACTAAGATAAGGAATATTCTGGAATCTACTTTTATGGTATAGACCATTGGCATGGAACTGGTTTACCTTATATGGATATTGTGTAGGAGAAAATAGAAACCCATGAAAGCCTATGGGACGGATTTGTATATAAACCGTCTCTTCTCAGCATGTGGGAGAGTCCTCATACCTTGAGCCTCTCTACACGGACGAACACATCATCATGCCACAAGACCATATGTAAGATCTCTGCTTGCTTCCATTTTCTTTTTAACCTAATACTTGAATTTGTGTAATGAACTTATAATTTACTTTTTCTTCATTTTTGTAATCACTCTTTTTGAATGGACATTAAATGAGTTCTGTTTTATCCAAACAATTCTATTTTTACTTTTCTTCCCAATCCTCACTAAGATACATTTTTTCTAACAGTATATAACACACACAGCCCACGCAGACGCAGTATATAGCACAGCCCATGCAGTATGTAGCACAGACTGCCAGATCCATCATTACAAACAGGCAGGTCAGGCCGCACAGATGAGGCATCTAGTCATGGCCGCCCACCTCTTTACAGTGTGTTTTTCTCTCTTTGCAGTTGCATGGCCAGTGCTATGTTAATAGCGCCCCCTCTGACATCAGGGTCACAGCAATGCTGGAACTTGGATCTCCCCTGGAGATGATTCAGCTCCTGCAAACCCCCTGGGAGGAGAGATTTAAAGTGAAGGCAAACAATAGTGATTGTTCCAGTGGCCATGCATGGAAGGTGATAGTACCCATCCAAACAGGGGGGGCTGCATGCAGCACATTGCACCTCTGCCCAATGCAATCTGCCTCCAGCTGTGCAATAGTTAATAAGGCAAGGAAAAGGGAGTACCATAGAGGTCTGTGCTAACAGCCTGCAATGTCCCCTCTGCAGGACACAGGTGCTGGGGCTGCTATTTACGATTCACAGCTCATATCTGTGTTTGTGTAAGTGGCCTGTAAACAGGTCAGAGGTCACGGGAAAGCCATTATACTGTAAGATGCAGAGGGCAGAAAAGGAATTTTTATGGCACCCCATTCCTCCTATTAACTTATGACACCTGACTGCTGCTCCTGCTCCGCTCGTCTTTCTGCTTGCCGCTGTCCCTGTGTCTGCGCTGCCGCTGGACGCCTGGACCTGTCCTGGACGCGTGGATGACAGCAGCTGGATCTCTTCTCTGAGCTCTTAGGAATCTGACGAGCTCTCACATCCGGAAGTGACAGGAGAGAGCGACCGCCAGCCCGGATTCATGGTGATGGCGGCGCCAGTGGTGACTGGTGAGTATTGCAGGCGCAGCTGTGTGAAACTCAGTCCCAGCAGCAGGCCCGGCCCGGAAGTGACTCTGGCTGCGTTGTATCCATGGTGACGGACGGCCAGACTCCCGGAGGTGAGTATTCCGGCTGCAGCTGCGCACCGTAAATGGGCCCCCCCGTCTCGCCAGGGCCCCGGCACTTGCCCGGGTACGCCGGGTGCTGGCGCCGGCCCTGGAACTGTATCAGTGGGTACCACTTGAAGATGATTTATCAATTGGAAGAAGTCTTTGATGGAGTTTCTTTTTCTCTTCCTGTTCTTTATACAAAAGTTTATATATATATATATGTATTTTGGTAATAACGTTAATATGAGTTATGTACTGCACTCATTGTTTAACATTGTCATCACTTTTTCTTTCACATCTATTTTGTGCTTGATATTGTAACAACCGTTATGCCGGTCGCTGCTCGAGAACAGAATACGGCGCTGCTATGAATGACTCAGGGCACAATATGATATTAAACCAACTTTTCTTTATAACTTATGCAAACAATGACAGAATTTCTCTCCCAACACAATATGGGCCACAACAGCCACAACTCACAGAATACAAGTTATACAGCCTGAGAGACCCCAAGTGCCAGCTTCACAGACAGGAATCCGACTACCCCACAACTATACCACTCCCTCCCTTACCTGTAACGGGCCTACACGGGGTTATACTGTGCCTGTGACACGTGGTCCTCTCAGGAATACAATCTTACACCCGCCTCCCGCCTAATTTACAATAAATCACGGGTACCCGGTTTTTCCCAACATATATATATACACTCACCGGCCACTTTATTAGGTACACCATGCTAGTAACGGGTTGGACCCCTTTTGCCTTCAGAACTGCCTCAATTCTTCGTGGCATAGATTCAACAAGGTGCTGGAAGCATTCCTCAGAGATTTTGGTCCATATTGACATGATGGCATCACACAGTTGCCGCAGATTTGTCGGCTGCACATCCCAAAGATGCTCCATACAAGGCAGGATGGATCCATGCTTTCATGTTGTTTACGCCAAATTCTGACCCTACCATCCGAATGTCGCAGCAGAAATCGAGACTCATCAGACCAAGCAACGTTTTTCCAATCTTCTACTGTCCAATTTCGATGAGCTTGTACAAATTGTAGCCTCAGTTTCCTGTTCTTAGCTGAAAGGAGTGGTACCCGGTGTGGTCTTCTGCTGCTGTAGCCCATCTGCCTCAAAGTTCGACGCACAGTGCGTTCAGAGATGCTCTTAGGCCTACCTTGGTTGCAACGGGTGGCGATTTGAGTCACTGTTGCCTTTCTATCAGCTCGAACCAGTCTGCCCATTCTCCTCTGACCTCTGGCATCAACAAGGCATTTCCGCCCACAGAACTGCCGCTCACTGGATTTTTTTTCTTTTTCAGACCATTCTCTGTAAACCCTAGAGATGGTTGTGCATGAAAATCCCAGTAGATCAGCAGTTTCTGAAATACTCAGACCAGCCCTTCTGGCACCAACAACCATGCCACGTTCAAAGGCACTCAAATCACCTTTCTTCCCCATACTGATGCTCGGTTTGAACTGCAGGAGATTGTCTTGACCATGTCTACATGCCTAAATGCACTGAGTTGCCGCCATGTGATTGGCTGATTAGAAATTAAGTGTTAACAAGAAGTTGGACAGGTGTACCTAATAAAGTGGCCGGTGAGTGTATATACCTCACAGTATATACTCAGTGTATACGCAGTGCACTGTCTTATTGTTGAGTGCTCAGAGTGTACTCTTTCACAATATATGCTTCAACGGTAAATAACTGAATTTGTTATACAGACGTCCGGCAGCGGATAAAATAGGTATTTGAGCCACCAAATAAAGTTCACAAATAATTCCAGGAATATCCCACAGCCAGAATCGTGAAGCGCAGGAATCCACACAGTGTCTATTAGTTGTCAGGCAATTCTTAATACAAGAGTGTCCTTAAACAGGCTGTGATTCCTATCTAGCTATCCCTAGCTAACTACACAGTCGGTGACCGGTCACACTTCTCTGTTTACTCACAAGAATAGCTTTTTTGAAATCACACAGTCCCAAACAGGAATGCCTCAAGATCTGGATTCCCCACTCTCCATCACCGCGCTGCTTCTTCTCAAACGCCCAGAAACTCTCTCTGAGGTAACTGTCCTGTTTCCAGAATCTTCTTGTCTTTTACTCCTGGGTGACCTCTGGTGGCTGAACAAAATTACTGCAACAACATTGTAATTATCCTGTCTATTACTCAAGGGTGACCTCTGGTGGCTGAACACAGTTACTGTATCAACACTGTTTATGATTTTAAAAAAAACATCACCATTTTACACTCCACCCCACTTTCAATTTGGCGTCCCGACAAATGGCTTCTCACAACTCACACGCAACACATACTCATCAGGATTATATCGTATCGGAGGAATTCCGGCTGTGCTCCTCTCTGACCTCCGTAAGCCAGTACCTGTCGGGTTCAACGAAACATTTGTCGTATCTGGTGGAACAGTAACATCAGTGGGCATATCAGGAGTTTGCACTGTCGGACTCTGCATTTCTGAGAGGTCGCCATCACAGTTATCCCAACAGTAACACTCAACATTGCTCGGTTGCACCATCGTTGGATCAGATGACTCAGGGGATGTTGTGATCTGTGTTTCTGGGCTCCCTCTGGTGGTCACTAACGGTATTGTGTTAGGTATGTCTTGTTGCAGGCCTGAGCTCCAGCTGTGTTGGTTAAGCAGCGGGTGTTTCCTATTTGAGTCTCCTCTGGACTCAGTCTCTTGCCTGGCATCGTTGTATCCAGACCTATTTGGTCTCCTCCGGATTCCTTTCAGTCTACCTCATGCAAGAAAAGCTAAGTCTGTTTTGTACAATTTGGATCGTTTGCATTATTCAGTGTTTTTGTCCAGCTTGCTTTACATTTGATTTTTGACTCGCTGGAAGCTCTAGGGGGCTGATATTCTCCCTCCACACCGTCAGTCGGTGTGGGGGTTCTTGAATGTTCAGCGTGGATGTTTTGTAGGGTTTTTTGCTAACCGCATAGTCCACTATCTATTTTCTGCTATCTAGACTATTGGGCCTCACTTTGCTGAATCTAGTTCATCTCTACGTTTGTGTTTTCCTCTTGCCTCGCCGTTGTTATTTGTTGGGGGCTTTCTATATCTTTGGGGTTCAATTTCTCTGGAGGCAAGTGAGGTCTTATTTTTTCCCTCTAGGGGTAGTCAGTTCTCCGGCTGGCTCGAGACGTCTAGAACCAACGTAGGCACGTTCACCGGCTACTTTTAGTTGTTTGTGTCAGGATCAGGTATGCGGTTAGCCCAGTTTCCACCTCCCTAAAGCAGTAATTATATTTTTGCTATCTTGCCGGAATATCAGAGATCCTCTGCCATTGGGATCATAACAGAATGCCAGGCCAAAAGAAAATGTTTAATGCATCGCAGAAGCGGGATTAAAAAGAAGTTCTGAGTTTTGTTTTTTTTTTTTTTTTTTTGCTGCAGTTTGCCTAGCTTCTTCCATCCCCTTTTTCTCTGAGTGGCTGAAACTCTGCTGCAGATATGAATGTCCAGACTCTGACTTCTAGTGTGGATCAGCTTGCTGCTAGGGTGCAAAGCATTCAGGATTTTGTTATCCATAGCCCTATGTCTGAACCAAAAATACCTATTCCTGAGCCGTTTTTTGGAGATAGATCTAAATTCCTGAATTTTAGGAATAATTGTAAATTGTTTCTGTCTCTGAAACCTCGTTCCTCTGGTGATTCCGCTCAGCAAGTTAAGATTGTTATTTCCTTCTTGCGCGGCGACCCTCAGGATTGGGCCTTCTCTCTGGCGCCAGGAGATCCTGCATTGGTGAATGTTGATGCGTTTTTTCTGGCACTTGGTTTGCTTTATGAGGAGCCTAATCTTGAAAATCAGGCTGAAAAAATGTTGCTGGTTATCTCTCAGGGTCAGGACGAAGCTGAGGTATATTGCCAAAAATTTCGGAAATGGTCCGTGCTTACTCAATGGAATGAGTGTGCACTGGCCGCAAATTTCAGAAATGGTCTTTCTGAAGCCATTAAAGATGTGATGATGGGGTTTCCTATCCCTACAGGTCTAAATGATTCAATGGCTCTAGCCATTCAAATTGATCGACGTTTGCGGGAGCGCAAATCTGATAATCCTTTGGCGGTGCTGTCTGAACGGTCACCTGATTCTATGCAATGTGACAGAATTCTGACCAGAGCCGAGCGACAAAATCATAGACGTCAAAATGGGTTGTGTTTCTACTGTGGTGATTCAACACATGTCATCTCAGCATGCTCTAAACGTTTAAAGAAAAAAGTTAATCCTGTCGCCATTGGTACTTTTCAGCCTAAGTTTATTTTGTCTGTGACTTTAATTTGTTCATTATCTTCTTACTCAGTTATGGCTTTTGTGGATTCTGGTGCTGCTTTAAGTCTGATGGATTTGTCGTTTGCCAAGCGCTGCGGTTTTGTCCTGGAGCCTTTGGAAAATCCTATTCCTCTTAGAGGAATTGATTCTACGCCATTGGCAGAGAATAAACCTCAGTATTGGACGCAGGTGACCATGTGCATGACTCCTGTACATCAGGAGGTGATTTGTTTTTTGGTACTGCATAAAATGCATGATGTTGTCGTTTTGGGTCTGCCATGGTTACAGGCCCATAATCCAGTTTTAGATTGGAAAGCTATGACTGTGTCTAGTTGGGGGTGTCAGGGGATTCATGGCGATTCTCCATTGGTGTCTATTGCTTCTTCTACTCCTTCTGAGATCCCTGAGTTTTTGTCAGACTTTCAGGATGTATTTAATGAGGCCAGGTCCAGTGCCCTTCCTCCTCATAGGGACTGTGATTGTGCTATAGATTTGATTCCTGGTAGTAAGTTTCCTAAGGGACGACTCTTTAAATTATCTGTGCCAGAGCATGCCGCTATGCGGAGTTATAAAAAGGAGTCTTTGGAGAAGGGACATATTCGCCCATCCTCGTCCCCTCTTGGTGCAGGATTCTTTTTTGTGGGCAAGAAAGACGGGTCTCTGAGACCTTGTATTGATTATCGTCTTCTGAATAAGATCACTGTTACATTTCAGTATCCTTTGCCATTGTTGTCTGATTTGTTTGCTTGGATTAAGGGATCCAGTTGGTTCACCAAGATAGATCTTCGTGGTGCGTATAACCTTGTGCGCATAAAGCAGGGAGATGAATGGAAAACGGCATTTAATACGCCTGAGGGTCATTTTGAGTACCTGGTGATGCCTTTCGGATTATCTAATGCTCCTTCTGTGTTTCAGTCCTTCATGCATGACATCTTCCGGAAATATCTGGATAAATTTATGATTATTTATCTGGATGATATTTTGGTTTTTTCTGATGATTGGGAGTCCCATGTGAACCAGGTCAGGATGGTGTTTCAGGTTTTGCGGGAGAATGCTCTATTTGTGAAGGGCTCAAAATGTATCTTTGGGGTACAGAAGGTTTCTTTTTTGGGTTTTATTTTTTCCCCTTCTACTATGGAGATGGACCCAGTTAAGGTCCGTGCCATTCATGACTGGACTCAGCCCACGTCTGTTAAGAGCCTGCAGAAGTTTTTGGGCTTTGCTAATTTTTACCGTCGTTTTATCGCTAATTTCTCCAGCGTGGTTAAACCTTTGACGGATATGACCCAGAAGGGTTCTGATGTTGCGAATTGGTCTCCTGCGGCCGTGGAGGCCTTTCGGGAGCTGAAGCGTCGGTTTACTTCAGCGCCAGTCTTGTGCCAGCCGGATGTCTTTCTTCCCTTCCAGGTTGAAGTTGATGCTTCTGAAATTGGTGCAGGGGCTGTTTTGTCGCAAAAAAGTTCTGATGGCTCCGTGATGAAGCCATGTGCCTTCTTTTCAAGGAAATTTTCGCCTGCTGAGCGGAACTACGATGTTGGTAATCGGGAGTTGTTGGCCATGAAGTGGGCATTTGAGGAGTGGCGACATTGGCTCGAGGGAGCTAGACATCGTGTGGTGGTCTTGACTGATCATAAAAATCTGATTTACCTCGAGTCTGCCAAGCGCCTGAATCCTAGACAGGCCCGTTGGTCGTTGTTTTTCTCCTGTTTTGACTTTGTGGTCTCGTACCTGCCTGGTTCGAAGAACGTGAAGGCTGATGCACTTTCTAGGAGTTTTGTGCCTGATTCTCCGGGAGTCTCTGAGCCGGCTGGTATTCTCAGAGAGGGAGTAATTTTGTCTGCCATTTCCCCAGATTTGCGACGAGGGCTGCAAAAATTTCAGGCTGATAGGCCTGATCGTTGTCCACCAGAGAGATTGTTTGTCCCTGATGGATGGACCAACAGAGTTATTTCTGAGGTTCATTCTTCGGTGTTGGCGGGACATCCTGGGATTTTCGGTACCAGAGATTTGGTGGCCAGGTCCTTTTGGTGGCCTTCCTTGTCACGGGATGTGCGTTCTTTTGTGCAGTCCTGTGGGATTTGTGCTCGGGCTAAGCCTTGCTGTTCTCGTGCCAGCGGGTTGCTTTTGCCCTTGCCTATCCCAAAGAGGCCTTGGACGCACATTTCCATGGATTTCATTTCGGATCTTCCGGTGTCTCGGAAGATGTCTGTCATCTGGGTGGTGTGCGATCGTTTTTCTAAAATGGTCCATTTGGTGCCCTTGCCTAAGTTGCCTTCCTCCTCTGATTTGGTTCCTTTGTTCTTTCAGAATGTGGTTCGTTTGCATGGCATCCCTGAGAATATTGTATCTGACAGAGGATCCCAGTTTGTGTCCAGATTCTGGCGATCCTTTTGTGCTAAGATGGGTATTGATTTGTCTTTTTCGTCGGCTTTTCATCCTCAGACTAATGGCCAGACCGAGCGAACTAATCAGACGTTAGAGACTTATTTGAGATGTTTTGTTTCTGCTGATCAGGACGACTGGGTTACCTTTTTGCCACTGACCGAGTTTGCCCTTAATAATCGGGCTAGTTCTGCCACCTTGGTTTCACCCTTTTTCTGCAACTCTGGTTTTCATCCTCGTTTCTCCTCGGGTCAGGTTGAACCTTCTGACTGTCCTGGGGTTGATTCTGTGGTGGATAGGTTGCAGCGGATTTGGAACCATGTGGTGGACAATTTGAAATTGTCACAAGACAAGGCCCAGCGGTTTGCCAACCGCCGCCGCGGTGTGGGTCCCCGACTTCGTGTTGGGGATTTGGTTTGGTTGTCTTCTCGGCATGTTCCGTTGAAAGTCTCCTCTCCTAAGTTCAAGCCTCGCTTTATCGGTCCTTATAAGATTTTGGAAATCCTTAACCCGGTGTCTTTTCGCTTGGACCTTCCAGCGTCTTTTGCTATTCATAATGTGTTCCATAGGTCCTTGTTGCGGCGGTACGTGGTGCCTATGGTTTCTGCTGTTGAGCCTCCTGCCCCGGTTTTGGTTGAGGGCGAGTTGGAGTACGTGGTGGAGAAGATTCTGGATTCTCGTATCTCTAGACGGAAACTCCAGTATTTAGTTAAGTGGAAAGGCTATGGTCAGGAGGATAATTCCTGGGTTGTCGCCTCTGATGTTCATGCAGCTGATTTGGTTCATGCCTTTCACGCTGCTCATCCTGATCGCCCTGGGGGTCTTGGTGAGGGTTCGGTGACCCCTCCTCAAGGGGGGGGTACTGTTGTGAACTGTGTTTCTGGGCTCCCTCTGGTGGTCACTAACGGTATTGTGTTAGGTATGTCTTGTTGCAGGCCTGAGCTCCAGCTGTGTCGTTAAGCAGCGGGTGTTTCCTATTTGAGTCTCCTCTGGACTCAGTCTCTTGCCTGGCATCGTTGTATCCAGACCTATTTGGTCTCCTCCGGATTCCTTTCAGTCTACCTCATGCAAGAAAAGCTAAGTCTGTTTTGTACAATTTGGATCGTTTGCATTATTCAGTGTTTTTGTCCAGCTTGCTTTACATTTGATTTTTGACTCGCTGGAAGCTCTAGGGGGCTGATATTCTCTCTCCACACCGTCAGTCGGTGTGGGGGTTCTTGAATGTTCAGCGTGGATGTTTTGTAGGGTTTTCTGCTAACCGCATAGTCCACTATCTATTTTCTGCTATCTAGACTATTGGGCCTCACTTTGCTGAATCTAGTTCATCTCTACGTTTGTGTTTTCCTCTTGCCTCGCCGTTGTTATTTGTTGGGGGCTTTCTATATCTTTGGGGTTCAATTTCTCTGGAGGCAAGCGAGGTCTTATTTTTTCCCTCTAGGGGTAGTCAGTTCTCCGGCTGGCTCGAGACGTCTAGAACCAACGTAGGCACGTTCACCGGCTACTTTTAGTTGTTTGTGTCAGGATCAGGTATGCGGTTAGCCCAGTTTCCACCTCCCTAGAGCAGTATTTATATTTTTGCTATCTTGCCGGAATATCAGAGATCCTCTGCCATTGGGATCATAACAGGGGAACAGACAGGTGCGTCGGATATACACCGCTTTAACCAATTCCGATGCATCGTGCGACGAGGTCCGATACACCCCTCAGGGACCACAGTGTACACACTTCCTCCTGGGAACACCCTTTCCACTACTGTGTAAGGCGTATCCTCCCACCTGTCACTCAACTTCCCTTCTGGACGTGTAACCCGTACTAGCACCTTGTCACCCACCTGGAACTCATCCCCGTGCACTGGTTTTCGATCTCGGTGTGGATGATCCCGTGCACGTTCTTTCACTATCTGATGGATCTCTCGCAGTTTTCTTCGGTGGTCCTGGACCCACTCACTGGCTGTACGATACTGCGGCTCATCCGGTACTGTCAGACTCAGCTCTCCAATTTCTCGTCCTGGCCGGCCGAACATCATCGCATAAGGCGTGAACCCTGTAGTGTTATGGACTCTGTTATTATAAGCCCACATAAGTTCAGGGAGAAACTCAGGCCATCGCCCCTTTTGCCTTTGTTCCAGCGTTCTCAGCATCTGGAGCAGCGTTCGGTTGAATCGCTCACAAGCTCCATTTCCCTGCAGGTGATAGGGCATCGTCCGTGATTGCTGAATCCCATAGACCTGCAGCAACTCAGTCATGAGCTGACCCTGAAAACAGGTACCTTGGTCTGAACGCACTCTTTGGGGGCAGCCATACACCGGAATGAAATGTTTACAGATCGCCTCTGCTGCGGACTTAGCAGTTTGATCTTTAGTGGGAATGGCCACAGCAAATTTTGTGAAATGATCGGTCATGACCAGGCATGAGTGATGACCGCTGCTTGGAGTACCCAATGGACAGATAATCCACCATTAATACTTCCAGCGGGGCAGACGTCACGATTGTCTGAACTGGAGCTCTCTGTTCTGGAGACTTATTCAATTCACAGGGTCGGCACTTAGCACACACCTCTCTCACGACTTCTTCCAAGCCAGGTGTGTACACAAATCGATGCAACCATCTATACGTCTTTTCAGGTCCAAAATGTGCACCCTGCGTATGAGCCTCTCGGGCAATGTCTGGAGCCATTGAGGCTGGGATCACCACCTGCCAACGGTACCCCAGCTCTGCCGCTATGTAGATCCAGCGATACAGTACCCCTTCCGTTATGGCCAATCGATCCCACTGCCGTAGCAGTTTCTGCCCCTCTGCACCCAGCCGAGCTCTCACCCTTCTGTCGGGCCAGGACTTTTGACTCAGCCACTTCTTTACTCTTGACAGCTCGGAGTCTGCATCCTGTAAATCGGCCCACTCCTGACGAGTCTTTCCCAGCAAAGTGGCGACCTGTGTCGCCACCCCACTTAACCGTGCCACATCCACAAACACAGGTAATCGTCTCAGGTCAGGAATCTCGGTATCCTCAAGGTCTTCATCCACAACATGCCGGGGAGTACCACAAGTCACTCGTGACAGTGCATCGGCATTGGAGTTCTCTTTACCAGAACGGAACCGAATCCGGTAATTAAACTTGGACATCCGTGCTACCAACCTCTGCTCTAGGGCTCCCAGCCTGGCATTCTCTAGGTGTGCCAGCGGGTTATTGTCAGTCACCACAAAAATCTCAGAGCCAGCAAGGTACTCTGCAAATTTCTCAGTCATAGCCCACACCAAGGCCAACATCTCCAACTTAAATGAGCTATAATTATCTGGGTTTCGCTCGGTGTCTCGTAGAGACCGACTGGCATATGCAATAACCCGTTCACGCCCCTCCTGCTCTTGGGCTAACACAGCTCCCAGGCCATGGAGGCTCCCGTCAGTGTACAGAATGAAAGGTCGGTCAAAACGTGCATACGCCAACAAAGGTGCCTGCACAAGGGCATCCCGGATCTGATCGAATGCCTGTTGTTGTCGATCTGTCCATTGGATGGGTTGGTTCTTGGGCCCTCGCGCCGTCCCTCTCAACAGCTCATTCAGTGGCTCAGCCACTTTAGCAAAGTCTTTTACAAATCGGCGATAGTATCCGGCTAGACCGAGAAATGCCTGTACTTCTCTCCGGGTCTTGGGTCTGGGCCACCCTTGAATGGCCTCAATTTTACTCGGTGCCGGTTGCACACCCTCAGCCGCCACTACATGCCCCAGGTACTCAATCTGCGTCCGGAACAATTGACATTTTTTTGGCTTGATCTTAAGTCCATTGTCTCTCAGTCGGTGCAACACTTGCCGCAGCTTTTTCAGGTGATCATCGAATGAATTTCCGAATACGATTACATCATCCAGATAGATCAACACAGATTCGAAATTGTAGTCACCCAAGCAATACTCCTTCAATCGCTGAAATGTTCCTGGGGCATTACCCAGTCCAAAGGGCATCCGATTAAACTCGAACAGACCCATCGGCAAGATGAATGCTGTCTTCTGCCGATCTCGAGCCGCCACGGGCACCTGCCAGTAGCCACTGGCTAAATCAAGCGTAGAGAAATACTTCGCCTTCCCTAGTGCAGACAAGGATTCCTCGATTCTTGGTAATGGATAAGAATCACGTACAGTATGTGCATTCAGCTTGCGGTAATCAACACAAAACCGTATGGACCCATCCTTCTTCCGTACCAACACGACTGGTGCGGCCCAAGGACTCTGACTCTGGCGGATCACCCCATTGTCTAGCATTTGCGCTATCATCCGCTTAACCTCTTGATAGAGGTTCGGCGGGATCTGACGATATCTCTCTCGAATCGGAGGGGTATCTCCTGTGGGTATTTTGTGTTCCACTGCCTTTGTGCAACCAAAGTCTTCATCATCCCTTGAGAAAGCAGCCTGATATTCCCACAGTGTATCCTCCAGCCTGCGCGCCTGCTCAAATGTTAACTGGGACTCATCCACCCCCATAATCTCCATGATCTTCCTGCCATTCCACGCAGGTGTGGGGGACTCTTCGGTTGTCGTCTGCATTGACAGGGTCCAGGCAGTCCTGCGGTCTGCTCTTAGTGTAAACTGACTTTTGGGAATGACTCTCTCGCCGCACACATATACATCAGCCAGCTTGGTGCCTGCCGCCAGAGTCATCTCATGATCTTGCAGATTCAAGCACCTTATCGGTACACTTCCATATCGTACAACGGCCACTGTTCGGGCTACCATTAGACTATCAGTGTCGTGTGACCGACTGGTCGGTTCCAGAATCACCTCCACACCATTCAGTTTTCTGTGTGTCCCTACCGGCATCAATACAAGCTTCTCTTGACCCGGACCGATCACAACAGCAGACCCGCGTGGGACATATGTTGAGGAGAGCCATAAGATCAAATACTTAATTAACCTCAACACATAAGGTAATTGAGGGAAGCAACCCATAACATGTATTGTTTAACCTTACATAAGTTTTCCTCAGACAAAGTAAGACACTTAAGATGGCTGCCATCTCCTCTACCAGAGCCGTGTGCTCTGGTATCCAAGATGAACAATGAAGACACTTAAGATGGCCACCATTTCCTGTATCTGCATGCCGTGTGGTCTGGTATCCAAGATGACGCCCACCTTGATGACCTCATGGATCCACCCACAGTGACGCCCACCTTGATGACCTCATGGACCAACCCACCCTGATGACCTCATGGATCCGCCCATGGACTTGCTGATGCCCAACCCACTAACCAATGGAATACATCCGATCACTCCCATTTTAGAGCTAACCGAGCCCCCCTACAGGAGATATATAACATTGTGTTTGACTAATAAATTCCCCTTCTTGGAGCTGAGCCACACATTGATCAAGGAGAGTTACAGCTGACTGTGTCTGGTGTATTTCTTTAGTGCACATGATCAATATCCATTAGGCCAGGAGTAGGCAACTAGAGAATTGAACATTTATATTAATTGTTCAACCCTAATATTTGGCCGCCCAACCTGGGGCCAGCAGAGGAAGAGCCCTGAACCCTGAAAACCGGCGGGTGGAACGGCTGGATGCACTGAGTACCTGAATCTGGAGACTGATCACCTCCTTAACAGAGCACGGTAAGTCTGCTGATTTTTTATAATCTGTAGTCTTTACCTGTGTCCTTCGGGGTATCCTGTGCAGATTGCCTGACCGTGTCCGGTTTTCTTGGTATCTGTAAGACGGCAGAAAGGGTATCTCCGCTGCTGGTCATTTAATTGCAAGAACCGTCACATGTTTTAGTTGCCTACTGCCTGTTACATGTTGTGAAGAGGGGAGATGACTGGTAGTAAAGAAGAGAAGTATTGTGTAAGGACAGTCAAAGCAGGTTTCTAAGAAAGAAAAAAAAGCAAGTGTTTACAGAGGGCTAGAGGCAAGTGATAAAACAGGAAAAACAGGTTTTTACAGAAGGAGGTGACTGGTAGTTAGGAAAAGCATTGTGTTTGGAACAGGACAGGTTTCTAGGAAAGAATAAGCAAGTGTTTACAGAAAGAAAAGCATGTGGTAGGACGGGAAAAACAGGTTTGTTTTTAGAGAAGGAAAGCAAGCAAGTAGAAAAAAAAATAAAAAAATAATAATTTTTGTCTGTGGTATACGGTTGTCGCCTGTGATAAGATTTTCAGTTCTGTACAAGAGAGACTAGGACCTGGAGTGAATTGACTCGGCCTAGGGGGGCCCGGTAAATCTTGGAGCAATTGGCTCAGTTCGGGCATAATAAATTGTGTAGCGGCTCATTGAAACTTGGAGCAATTGGCTCAGTTTGGGCCAATTAAATTTATAGTTTTTCTTTTTTTGCCCCGTGACATCGAGTAATTGACTCTGCACGGGGACCGGTAAGTTAGGGAGCAATTTGACAAAGTAGGGAATAATTGGTTTGTAAAGTACGGAGCACGGAAGTCAGACAGGGACCACGTGACAAGAAGCAATAGGAACTGAGTACTGCAGACTCAGTTCCCTTTAGAATCTCAGATTTGAGTCATCTCCCCCGTCTTATTGTTTGTTTGGTGTTTGTTATCTTGATAGATAGATATATATACTGTGTATCTATAGAAAGATGGAGAAAGTAATGCAGTTCTGCCGTATGGGCACTAAGCCAAATTCAGATGGCAAGTTAGACTCATGCACATTAGTGGAAATTGTGTGGAATGCCAGAAGGGGGGATGGTTACAGCCCCTAGAGTGGAAGCTTGTCTTGAAAGAAAGAAAAGGTATCCTAGAAGATAATGGATTGTTGTCTATTGCTAGGGCAGGAGAAAGAGTCTCTGAAAGTCTGTATATATAAAAAAAATAAAAAAATTAAAAAAAAATAATAAAAAAAAAAAAAATGGAAATTGGGTAGAAGAGAAAAGGAATAGAAAGAATAGAGTTTTGAGTTGTGTATTACAAAACCATTTTGTTAATGGCGAATGTGTTAAATGTGATAGCAGCCAAAATGGTGGCCCAGAGCCATGTGGTAAATGTAATGGCGGCCATTTTGTTAATGGCGAATGTGTTAAATGTGATAGCAGCCAAAATGGTGGCCCATAGCCATGTGCTAAATGTAATGGCGGCCATCTTGTTGGTGGTAAATACAATTCTGATTGCGGCCATCTTGTTGGTGGTAAATATAATTCTGATGGCGGCCATCTTGGTGGTAAATACAATTCTGACGGCAGCCATTTTGTTGGTGGTAAATATAATTCTGATGGCGGCCATCTTGTTGGTGGTAAATACAATACTGACGGCAGCCATTTTGTTGGTGGTAAATATAATTCTGATGGCGGCCATCTTGTTGGTGGTAAATACAATTCTGACGGCAGCCATTTTGTTGGTGGTAAATATAATTCTGATGGCGGCCATCTTGTTGGTGGTAAATACAATTCTGACGGCAGCCATCTTGTTGGTGGTAAATATAATTCTGATGGCGGCCATCTTGTTGGTGGTAAATACAATTCTGACGGCAGCCATTTTGTTGGTGGTAAATATAATTCTGATGGCGGCCATCTTGTTGGTGGTAAATATAATTCTGATGGCGGCCATCTTGTTGGTGGTAAATACAATTCTGACGGCAGCCATTTTGTTGGTGGTAAATATAATTCTGATGGCGGCCATCTTGGTGGTAAATACAATTCTGACGGCAGCCATCTTGTTGGTGGTAAATATAATTCTGATGGCGGCCATCTTGTTGGTGGTAAATATAATTCTAATGGCGGCCATCTTGTTGGTGGTAAATATAATTCTGACGGCGGCCATGTTGTGGATGGCGAATGTGCTGGTTCTGGTGGTGAACATCTCAGACTAAGGCTACACACCACTTCGCTAAATCCTTGTTACCCAGTAATGACCACTGATGGCCAATACTATATTCCTTCAGGAAATAAAAAGGCTTTACCCATGTTTCCTATCTCAGTGTTTCCAATGGGGCACCAACCCTTTCCCCTATCACTCCTGTTGTGAATCCAGCAGTCCTCCCACCTGGATCGTCCCCAGCACCTACCCTTTCTACTGTCACTTCCACTGCCAATTTAGCCGCACACCCACATGAGATGCTCCAAGCAGCGGCCTCTCCTCCCAATGCTTCCACAACAGCACTCTCACGCAGCCTACATAACCCTATGCCCAGTACCTCACAGGCTGTCTCACAGCCAAGCGCACACCTGTATGGGACGGTGGCGACTGTATCAAGGGGGGGCTCAATGTGGGAGGGGGATACCAATAGCACAGGAAGCACAAAGGGGAGGGAATGTTGGCAACCTATTTTTGAAAAAGAACTTCCTGAGGGACCCTTGTTAGTGGTGGGAAAGGGTGACATAACAATGGAGACAGACGCTATTGTTAATGCTGCCAATTCTCAGTTAGAGCACAATGGAGGTGTAGCTAGAGCTATAGTGGAAGCAGGAGGGGCGACTATTCAAGCTGACAGTCGAATCATTGTTGAGTCACGTGGTCAGATAGCTGTTGGGGACATAGCGGTGACTAAAGCTGGCAGTCTCCTGTGTAGAATGATAATACACACTGTGACCCCTACTTATGACCCTATTCATCCAGACGTTAGTGCTCAACAACTTTGTGCAGCAATAACTCGCATTAATGAGGACAGGACTGTTAAAGCTTTTAAGACTGCCTGCGTCACCTGGAGCCCATACCATGATACTGGAGCTGCCCAAATAGAGCCCCTCATTCCAGGACTGTTACCTCCTCCTGCTCCTCATAAACAAGGGACTACATCTGCACTCCCGGTGCCATCTCTACTCCCGCTTCAGGTGCCACCGCCAACAGTGCCAATGCTCATGTCTGAGGAGCCCACCCTCTACGTCAAGTTTACACCCCAGCAAGCTGCTACTCTGTTGAACCAAGTTCTAGATCCAGAAAAACAGCCGATGCCTTTATACAGGAGCATGACGAGACATGGGACTCTGGTGTTGAGTTCTGCCAAGAACCTAAGACAAGGGCCTCGGATGAGTTGGCTGACCTATCAATTATTATTGTTGCCAAAGGTTTCCAGATGCCTCAAAGCTGATGCAGCCATTGTACGATGACCTCAAGACGTCAGCGTTTCCACTATGTACTAAATCCGTGGAAGCTTTCTACGCTCTTAAACAGGCCATACAGTCTGCACCAGCTCTTGGAATCCCAAATTATCAACTACCTTTTTACTTGTTTGTCAGTGAAGTAGCAGGACATGCTTCCGGAGTCCTAGCACAAAAACATGGGGGAAGAACAAGACCAATCGGCTACTACTCTGCCCGTCTGGACTCTGTGTCTCAAGCTTCCCCGACTTGCCTCAGAGCTGTTCATGCTGCACATATGCTTCTGGACAAAACTTCTGATATCATCTGAGGACATCCAGTTCTCTTAATGGCTCCACACGACATAATTGCTATTGTTGGAACCTAAACATCTGTTGGTGCAGCATCATATGAGACTCCAATGTTTGCTCTTGGTTCCGGATAATGTCACTCTTGTCCGCTGCAGCATCTTCAAACTGTCCACGCTGCTTCCTCTTTCCAGGGGGGATGTGGATGATACTGATGCTCTCGGAGAAGATGCCTCTACACACTCAGAGGATCATGACTGTCTCGAACAAATGCAGGAAGAAGCAGCCTCCAAGAAAAACGTGTCTGAAGACCCACTCCCACATGCTGACCTGACGTTCTTCACTGATGGTTCCAGATTTGCAGATAAAACAGGAAGGTTCCATACGGGATATGTCGTGGTTACACATGACCTGATCATCTCAGCTGGATCGCTACCACCGCACATGTCTGCACAAGAAGCGGAACTTAAAGCTTTGACGCTGGCTTGTCAGGAAGCGACGGAGAAGGTGGTCAACATCTACACGGATTCAAGATACGCTTTTGGAGTGGCTCATGACTTCGGCAGTATCTGGGCAGCCAGAGGATACCTAATGTCCAGTGGAACTCCTGTAAAACATGCTGCTACCATGCAAGAACTTGTGGTCGCTCTGAATCTACCTTCAGAGGTTGCAGTGATCGAGATCAAAGCTCACGGGAGACTGGATTCTCCAGAAGCAAGGGGGAACTTCTTTGCTGACAAAACAGCAAAAACCTATGCTGCGGATCCATTTAGGAAAGAAAAAGCAGCGGTGTACGTGTCACAAGACACTGAAGAAGGGACTAAAGCCTCTCTTATGAGGATTATCCATCTACATCAAGACAAGACATCAGATGATGAAAAGAAGTCATGGCAAGAAGGAGGAGCTAAAAAAGGATGAAGATGGAGTCTGGAGGGTGAACACAAAGGTCTACCCCGTAATCTGTACCTCTCAGTGACAGAATGGGCACACGTTATCACCCACAGAGGCAAGAATCAGATGAATGACCTAATTTGGAAGATTTATATGGCACCTGGGATCTCTACTGTCACCCAAAATTATTTCAAGTCCTGCCTTGTGTGTGCAACATGCAATCCAGCACCACCTCAGAAAGTTACTCAGAAACATTTGGCTAAACCACTTTATCCCTTTCAGAAAATTCAGATTGATCGCATTCAAATGCCAAAAGTAGGGAAGTACGAGTATGTACTGGTAGTGACTGACATGTTCTCAGGTTGGCCCGAAGCCTATCCAGTAACCAACATGACTGCCAGAGTGACTGTTAAGAGACTGATGACTGAAGTAGTATGCAGATATGGGGTCCCAGAGGTAATTGAGAGTGACCAAGGACCTGCGTTCACTGCAGCACTGACTAAGGAACTATGGACATTGGTGGGAGCTGATTTGGGTTTACATACTCCATATCACCCTCAGAGCAGTGGGGAAGTAGAAAGATTGAATGGCACCTTGAAAAATAAAATACTGAAAGCCAGTCAGGAGGTCAGACTTGGACAGACATTTTGCACGTTGCCTTATACTCAGTCAGAAACACTCCAAGGGGTCCCACTAAACTCACACCATACGAGATTCTTTTTGGGGGGCCTCCGAGATTGGGTCAATATTTTCCACAACAGCTAGCCTTGGGAAGTGATACTCTTGTAAATTATGTAATTGTTGTTGCTAAAGAACTGTCAGTAACACATGTACAAGTTTTATCATCCATTCCAGGTCCAGATTCCAGTGAAGGTACCCGTACTTTCTAACCTGGTGACTACATGCTGGTAAAGAAGTCCATCAGAAAGACATCCCTGGAGTCGAGATTTAAGGGTCCCTACCAAGTGCTCCTGACTACTCCTACTTCGGTCAGGATTGCTGAGCGCCTCCTGGATCCATCTCTCACATTATAAACTTGTTAGACAGTTAGGGACAGAGTAGGATCTGACCTGCTTGTCAAAGTCCAGCTACAAAGGGAGGTTTTCCACAAGGGAAAACTTGTCTCAAACTGGTGAAAACTCCAATTCCCCCTCCCGGGCAAGACGGTCAGATCTAGGATGAGTACAACAGGGTTAGTCGCATGTGTATTTTACTTTAAGTAACCATGGAGATGGGAGATTGGAGAGTAATAGATCCAGCAGGTTGGGAAGTCCCGAGGACACTGGTAACACGCTCCGATATACCTCCGCAGTATACCCATAATTGGTCACACATTCTCTGGTGTCTATAGCATCCATATTGTCATGAAGCCTCTGATGTCATAATAACACTTAACATCGGTGGGTTAGGGAACCACGGTGGGATCAAGATAAAAGAAAAGGTTAATAAAGTATTTAGGGGGGACTGTTGAGGAGAGCCATAAGATCAAATACTTAATTAACCTCAACACATAAGGTAATTGAGGGAAGCAACCCATAACATGTATTGTTTAACCTTACATAAGTTTTCCTCAGACAAAGTAAGACACTTAAGATGGCTGCCATCTCCTCTACCAGAGCCGTGTGCTCTGGTATCCAAGATGAACAATGAAGACACTTAAGATGGCCACCATTTCCTGTATCTACATGCCGTGTGGTCTGGTATCCAAGATGACGCCCACCTTGATGACCTCATGGATCCACCCACAGCGACGCCCACCTTGATGACCTCATGGACCAACCCACCCTGATGACCTCATGGATCCGCCCATGGACTTGCTCATGCCCAACCCACTAACCAATGGAATACATCCGATCACTCCCATTTTAGAGCTAACCGAGCCCCCCTACAGGAGATATATAACATTGTGTTTGACTAATAAATTCCTCTTCTTGGAGCTGAGCCACACATTGATCAAGGAGAGTTACAGCTGACTGTGTCTGGTGTATTTCTTTAGTGCACATGATCAATATCCATTAGGCCAGGAGTAGGCAACTAGAGAATTGAACATTTATATTAATTGTTCAACCCTAATACATACACCGCTCCCACTGCTCTTCCTTCTGCCGAACTCTTCTGAATGCCGCATGAACGGACCACCTGCTGTAGGACTCTCTGAGTGACTTTGTGGGGCGTCACCCGCTTCCAATAACGCGGACCATCACGTTCAAACAGAAGGGAATCCAGCTCTCTCAGGATGTTCATTCCCAGAACCACCGGAAGGTTTGGTCTCGCCTGCGTCGTCACGAGCACCACTCCCTTGGTCCCCAACTCCTGACCACACAGCTGTACCTTCATCCACGCAATGCCCGCCACTGGGATTTCCTCATTATTGGCAGCCTTCAGTTTTAATAAATGTCCCGACTCCGGTTTGACAGTCCCTTCGAAGTGCTCCTTAAAAAACTTCATTGGCATCGTAGTCACCTCCAACCCGGTATCCACCAGACATGCCACCTTCTTGCCTGCAAACTGCACCTCCAAAGTGGGACTGTCCTCAATCAGATCCTCAGAACAGACATTGGGCACTGATTTTCGTTCCTGCCCCGCCATATGCCCAACTACAGCGAGGGCCTCTCTTTTACTGATGATGAAGCTTCATCTGCCAGCTTCCTCTGGCAGTCTCGCTGCAAATGACCAAATTCCCTGCATCGCCAGCATTGCACCGGTCTTCTTGCCCAACCTCTGGATGGCCAGGGTCTTATAGCAGTCGACATTTCCCTTGAGGTATAGGGTAACCGCCCATGCAATGGAATAGAGGGGTTAGGCGGTGCCGGGTACATCGGAGGTGTTTCCCGAACCTGCATCTGCTGCATCTGCTCTGCCAGGCTTTCCACGGTTTTCTGTAAAGCTGCCAGCTGTGTCTGGATGGGATCTGGCCCCGGCCCTTGTGTATCAGCCACTTGCAGGTTACTCCTCTGCAGAACGGGCTTTACTTCTAAGGTCCGTGCTACTGCTTCTTCCTGAATTTCAGCATATGTAATACCAGGAATACTTCGAGCTTTCAGCAACAATTCACTCCTTAGTGTCTCACTTTGGATCCCCTCAATGAACTGATCCCGAAGAATGCTGTCAACCTCGGCCTCAGTACCCACAGTCACAGTTGACTTCCTTTTAACCTCCTGATGCAGCTCCTCCAATGCTATAGCATACTGGATCAGACTTTCTCCGTCTCTCTGGGTCCGAGCGAAAAACTGTACTCGCAGTTGCCCTGCCGCTGCCACGTGATCAAATGCATTTTTCAATATCCGAATGATGTTATCAACTGTTCTTCGCTTATCCTCGGATTTCAACAAGACAACTTTGCGGGCATCCCCCTCCAAAGCATTCAGCGCGACTTCTGGCTGCAGTCGGGGGCTAACACCGAGCAAGGCAATGGCATTCTTTAACCTGCCTTCCCAATCACTGAGCAGCAGATTGTATCCATCAAACTTGGCCAGATGATTAAGCCGCGCTCCCGTGGCAGAGCAACCCACTAATCGATCTCTACCAGAAACAATGGGGGAAGGGGGGTGAATAACTACAGCAGGAGCGACAGCGCCTTCTGTTCCATCAGTAACATCCATAGCGAGCACCGTATCCTGCCGACTACGCCAAAATGTAACGACCGTTATGCCGGTCGCTGCTCGAGAACAGAATACGGCGCTGCTATGAATGACTCAGGGCACAATATGATATTAAACCAACTTTTCTTTATAACTTATGCAAAAAATGACAGAATTTCTCTCCCAACACAATATGGGCCACAACAGCCACAACTCACAGAATACAAGTTATACAGCCTGAGAGACCCCAAGTGCCAGCTTCACAGACAGGAATCCGACTACCCCACAACTATACCACTCCCTCCCTTACCTGTAACGGGCCTACACGGGGTTATACTGTGCCTGTGACATGTGGTCCTCTCAGGAATACAATCCTACACCCGCCTCCCGCCTAATTTACAATAAATCACGGGTACCCGGTTTTTCCCAACATATATATATATATCTCACAGTATATACTCAGTGTATACGCAGTGCACTGTCTTATTGTTGAGTGCTCAGAGTGTACTCTTTCACAATATATGCTTCAACGGTAAATAACTGAATTTGTTATACAGACGTCCGGCAGCGGATTAAATAGGTATTTGAGCCACCAAATAAAGTTCACAAATAATTCCAGGAATATCCCACAGCCAGAATCGTGAAGCGCAGGAATCCACACAGTGTCTATTAGTTGTCAGGCAATTCTTAATACAAGAGTGTCCTTAAACAGGCTGTGATTCCTATCTAGCTATCCCTAGCTAACTACACAGTTGGTGACCGGTCACACTTCTCTGTTTACTCACAAGAATAGCTTTTTTGAAATCACACAGTCCCAAACAGGAATGCCTCAAGATCTGGATTCCCCACTCTCCATCACCGCGCTGCTTCTTCTCAAATGCCCAGAAACTCTCTCTGAGGTAACTGTCCTGTTTCCAGAATCTTCTTGTCTTTTACTCCTGGGTGACCTCTGGTGGCTGAACAAAATTACTGCAACAACATTGTAATTATCCTGTCTATTACTCAAGGTTGACCTCTGGTGGCTGAACACAGTTACTGTATCAACACTGTTTATGATTTTAAAAAAAACATCACCATTTTACACTATTTAAACATAATGTATATTTAATGGCACATATTTTATATACTTTTACATATGGTTTACACATTTATCATCATGCACATTTCTATTGTAATATGTACTGTGCACCATGGTGTTAGTGACCCACTTATTTGTTTTTTTGTTTTTTTGTATTTTGTTCCTTAATTTTGCCCCTGGGTTAACATTATAGTGCGTGCTGGATGTCTTTTCTACGCGCATGCGCTTCGCATCTATTAGTGAGTCTTTGTTTTTGTAACTCCAGACCTTTAGATGCACAAGTGCCATTCTTTGCTGCCTCGGCTGGGTATATTTTGTGTTATGCGCCAGACCGCTCTTATGCGCACGCGCTCCACACCTGTCAGGGAGTCCTCGCCTCTTCGGCTTCAGCTTTCCAGGTAGCGCATGTCCGTGACGTCAGCAGGGGATTTCCCCTTGACGTGCGCTCCTGGTGAATGCTGGGGATCGAGAATCACTTCCGGCAGGGATTGTGGTGCGCCTGCGCATTCCAAAGATGTCGGCTAATGGGCGCCATTATAAAACGCAGAGTTTGGGAAATCTTCTTCATTCCATCTTTGGGAAAGCTACGCGAAACGCGCGTTAGGGGGTATCCAGGGTCCCAGGCGCCGGTTACTTGCACCATGGGTAAGGTACTTTGCACCTGATATGCACTACAATTGTTTTTGTTTCCTTCCCGTGTGGATGACACTTGTTTATATGGAAACTAGTACTACTCTTTGATGTATGGTGGTTCATACTATATGTTAATGTAAGCCAGCCATATATGGGCGCACACCATACTATCGTGTGCTAGTATTGGTGCTTTTTCATTAATACCATGGTGACATGATCATACAGCTTTGTGCCTGGGATTAGGATGTTTTTTTACTAGGGTCTCCTTGCTTCTTTTGTATTAATTACTAAATTATGGTTTTTAACATTTTTTGTAATAAAATATATTGATATTATAACAATTTTGTATGGAACTCCAATTTTTTGTTGTCTTGATTATTCGGAGTATACTTTACTGTCCTTATACCTACATGGGTAGAGTTAGATATTTATTTAAATCTACATGTGTTTTATGTGGGATCCATGTTATCTCTGTGAGTGTTTTTTCAACGCAGTACATTGCGCAGCCCACATAGTACATTCCGCAGCCCACGTAGTACATTGCGTAGCCCACGTTGTATATTGTGCAGCCCACGTTGTACATTGCGCAGCCCACGTAGTACATTACGCAGCCCACGTTGTACATTGCGCAGCCCACGTAGTACATTGCGCAGCCCACGTATATTGCGCAGCCCACGTTGTATATTGCGCAGCTCATGTTGTATATTGCGCAGCCCACATAGTATATTGCGCAGGCCACGTAGTATATTGCGCAGCCCACTTTGTACATTGCGCAGCCCACGTTGTATATTGCGCATCCCACGTTGTATATTACGCAGCCCACGTAGTATATTGCGCAGGCCACGTAGTATATTGCACAGCCCACGTTGTATATTGCGCAGCCCACGTTGTATATTGCGCAGCCCACGCTGTATATTGCGCAGCCCACATAGTATATCGCGCAGCCCACGTAGTATATCACGCAGCCCACGTAGTATATCGCACAGCCCACATAGTATATTGCGCAGCCCACATAGTATATTGCGCAGCACACATTGTATATTGCGCAGCCCACATTGTATATTGCGCAGCTCACGTCGTATATTGCGCAGTCCACGTAGTATATTGCGCAGCCCACGTTGTATAATGCGCAGCCCACTTAGTATATTGCGCAGCCCACGTAGTATATTGCGCAGCCCACGTTGTACATTGCGCAACCCACATTGTACATTGCGCAGCTCACGTTGTACATTGCGCAGCCCACGTTGTACATTGCGCAGCCCACGTTGTATATTGCGCAGCCCACGTTGTATATTGCGCAGCCCACGTAGTATATTGCTCAGCCCACATTGTATATTACGCAGCCCACGTTGTATATTGCGCAGCCCACGTAGTATATTGCGCATCCCATGTTGTATATTGCGCAGCCCACGTTGTATATTGCGCAGCCCATGGAGTATATTGCGCAGCCCACGTAGTATATCGCGCAGCCCACATTGTATATTGCGCAGCCCACGTTATATATTGTGCAGCCCATGTTGTATATTGCGCAGCCCACATAGTATATTGCGCAGCCCACGTTGCATCTTGCGCAGTCCACATAGTATATTGCGCAGCCCACGTAGTATATTGCGCAGCCCACATAGTATATTGCACAACCCACGTTATATATTGCGCAGTCCACGTATATAGCAATGTGGGCATGATATCCCTGTTAGAAAAAAAAGAATTAAAATAAAAAATAGTGTTTTTTCAACGCAGTACATTGCGCAGCCCACATAGTACATTCTGCAGCCCACGTAGTACATTGCGCAGCCCACGTTGTACATTGTGCAGCCCACGTTGTACATTGCACAGCCCACGTAGTACATTGCGCAGCCCACGTAGTACATTACGCAGCCCACGTATATTGCGCAGCCCACGTTGTATATTGCGCAGCTCATGTTGTATATTGCGCAGCCCACGTAGTATATTGCGCAGGCCACGTAGTATATTGCGCAGCCCACTTTGTACATTGCGCAGCCCACGTTGTATATTGCACATCCCACGTTGTATATTACGCAGCCCACGTAGTATATTGCGCAGGCCACGTAGTATATTGCGCAGCCCACGTTGTATATTGCGCAGCCCACGTTGTATATTGCGCAACCCACGTAGTATATCGCGCAGCCCACGTAGTATATCACGCAGCCCACGTAGTATATCGCACAGCCCACATAGTATATTGCGCAGCCCACATTGTATATTGCGCAGCCCACGTTGCATATCCTTCAGCCCTAACCACTTGGGTTTCCATGGAAACTACATGGATATAACCTGTCTTCAGCACCTGTTAACCCCCGAACGGAGACTTTACTCTGCATACTAGCGACGTTGTGACCAAGGCTATGTATTGGCCGAAACGTTATTTACCAGTCGCTTGACCTCACAACCACTATAAATAAACTTCCACTTGCAAGCATACTTTTCTCCTGCACGTAGTATATTGCGCAGCCCACATTGTATATTACGCAGCCCACATTGTATATTACGCAGCCCACGTTGTACATTGCGCAGCCCACGTTGTATATTGCGCAGCCAACGTAGTATATTGCACAGCCCATGTTGTATATTGCGCAGCCCACGTTGTATATCGCGCAGCCCACGTTGTATATCGCGCAGCCCACATAGTATATCGCGCAGCCCACGTAGTATATCGCGCAGCCCACATTGTATATTGCGAAGCCCACGTTGTATATTGCGCAGCCCATGTTGTATATTGCGCCGCCCACATAGTATATTGCGCAGCCCACGTTGTATCTTGCGCAGTCCACATAGTATATTGCGCAGCCCACGTAGTATATTGCGCAGCCCACATAGTATATTGCGCAACCCACGTTATATATTGCGCAGTCCACGTATATAGCAATGTGGGCATGATATCCCTGTTAGAAAAAAAATAATTAAAATAAAAAATAGTTATATACTCACCTTCCATTGGCGCCTGGATCCAGGAAGCGGTTACCGACGCTTGGAATCCACCGAAGCTCCGCCGAGCCGCTGGTGCCGGCCGCCATCTTCCTTTCCCAGGATGCATTGCGAAATTACCCAGATGATTTAGCGTTCTCGCGAGACCGCTAAGTCTTCTGGGTAATTTCGCAATACATCGCCGGGAACGGAAGATGGCGGCCGGCGCCAGCGGCTCGGCGAACTACGGAGGGTGAGTATAGCAGGGTTTTTTTTTATTATTATCATTACATTTTTTTACTATTGATGCCGCATAGGCTGCATCAATAGTAAAAAATTGGGGACACACAGGGTTAATAGCAGCGGTTACGGAGTGCGTTACCCGCGGCATAACACGGTCCGTTACCGCCGGCATTAACCCTGTGTGAGCGGTGACCGGACAGCGTATGCGGGCGCCGGGCAGTGAGTGCGGGGAGTAAGGAGAGGCCATTTTCTTCCGGACTGTGCGCGTCGCTGATTGGTCGTGGCAATGGTCGTGGGCGTTTTGCCACGACCAATCAGCGACTTGGATTCCATGACAGACAGAGGCCGCGACCAATAAATATCCGTGACAGAAGGACAGACAGACGGAAGTGACCCTTAGGCCGGCGTCACACTGGCGAGTTTTACGGACGTATGAGCGCATAATCTACGTCCGTAAAATTCGCATTACACACGGCCCAATGAATCTCTATGGACCAGCTCATATCAGCCGTATATTACGCATCCATAATATACGGTCTTGTACGGCCGTAGAAAATCGCAGCATGCTGCGTTTGTCACCGTATTGCGCAAAAAAATCGCCAATGAAAGTCTATGGGGGCAAGAAAAATACGGATTCCACACGGACCAGCAGTGTGACTTGCGAGAAATACGCAGCGGTGTTAGTGAAAAGCCGGTAATTCAATTGCCGGCTTTTCATTTCTCCTTCACAAACCCGACAGGATATGAGACATGGTTTACATACAGTAAACCATCTCATATCCCCTTCTTTTTTTTTGCATATTCCACACTATTAATGTTAGTAGTGTGTATGTGCAAAATTTGGGCGCTGTAGCTGCTAAAATAAAGGGTTAAATGGCGGAAAAAAATTGGCGTGGGCTCCCGCGCAATTTTCTCCGCCAGAGTGGTAAAGCCAGTGACTGAGGGCAGATATTAATAGCCAGGAGAGGGTCCATGGTTATTGCCCCCCCCCCCCGGCTACAAACATCTGCCCCCAGCCACCCCAGAAAAGGCACATCTGGAAGATGCGCCTATTCTGGCACTTGGCCACTCTCTTCCCACTCCCGTGTAGCGGTGGTATATGGGGTAATGAAGGGTTAATGTCACCTTGCTATTGTAAGGTGACATTAAGCCAGATTAATAATGGAGAGACGTCAATTATGTCACCTATCCATTATTAATCCAATTGTATGAAAGGGTTAAAAAACACACACACACATTATTAAAAAGTATTTTAATGAAATAAACACACAGGTTGTTTTAATATTTTATTGCTCTCTCAATCCACCTGAAGACCCTCGCTCGGCAAAATAATAAACCAACAATATACATACCTTCTGATGAACTGTCACGTCCCACGAAGTAAATCCATCTGAAGGGGTTAAATCATTTTACAGGCAGGAGCTGTGCTAAAGCACTTGCTCGTGCCTGTAAACCCCAGGTGCTCAAAGGAAAGCTGGGTGATCTGTACTTACATTGAGTCGCGGTGAGGCGCCCTCTGCTGGATGAACTCATATGAACTCGAGCGTGGGTACTTTTCCAAGGCTCCAGTTCATGAGGACATGAAAAAAACGGACCGTCACACTCAGCGGATTTACATACGCTGAGTGTGACGCCGGCCTTAGACAATTATATAGTAGATATATATATTTATATATATATATATATATATATATATATATATATATCCCCTTCATGACCCAGCCTATTTTGGCCTTAATGACCTTGCCGTTTTTTGCAATTCTGACCAGTGTCCCTTTATGAGGTAATAACTCAGGAACGCTTCAACGGATCCTAGCGATTCTGAGATTGTTTTTTCGTGACATATTGGGCTTCATGTTAGTGGTAAATTTAGGTCGATAATTTCTGAGTTTATTTGTGAAAAAAACGGAAATTTGGCGAAAATTTTGAAAATTTCGCAATTTTCACATTTTGAATTTTTATTCTGTTAAACCAGAGAGTTATGTGACACAAAATAGTTAATAAATAACATTTCCCACATGTCTACTTTACATCAGCACAATTTTGGAAACAATTTTTTTTTTGCTAGGAAGTTATAAGGGTTAAAATTTGACCAGTGATTTCTCATTTTTACAACAAAATTTACAAAACCATTTTTTTTAGGGACCACCTCACATTTGAAGTCAGTTTGAGGGTTCTATATGGCTGAAAATACCCCAAAGTGACACCATTCTAAAAACTGCACCCCTCAAGGTGCTCAAAACCACATTCAAGAAGTTTATTAACCCTTCAGGTGTTTCACAGCAGCAGAAGCAACATGGAAGGAAAAAATGAACATTTAACTTTTTAGTCACAAAAATGATCTTTTAGCAACAATTTTTTTATTTTCCCAAGGGTAAAAGGAAAAACTGGACCACGAACGATGTTGTCCAATTTGTCCTGAGTACGCTGATACCTCATATGTGGGGGTAAACCACTGTTTGGGCATACGGCAGGGCTTGGAAGGAAAGGAGCGCCATTTGACTTTTTGAATGAAAAATTGGCTCCAATCTTTAGCGGACACCATGTCGCGTTTGGAGAGCCCCCGTGTGCCTAAACATTGGAGCTCCCCCACAAGTGACCCCATTTTGGAAACTAGACCCCCCAAGGAACTTATCTAGAAGCATAGTGAGCACTTTAAACCCCCAGGTGCTTCACAAATTGATCCGTAAAAATTAAACAGTACTTTTTTTTCACAAAAAAATTATTTTAGCCTCAATTTTTTCATTTTCACATGGGCAACAGGATAAAATGGATCCTAAAATTTGTTGGACAATTTCTCCTGAGTACACTGATACCTCACATGTGGGGGTAAACCACTGTTTGGGCACATGGTAAGGCTCGGAAGGGAAGGAGCGCCATTTGACTTTTTGAATGAAAAATGATCTCCATCGCTAGCAGAGACCATGTCACGTTTGGAGAGCCCCCGTGTGCCTAAACATTGGAGCGCTCCCACAAGTGACCCCATTTTGGAAAGTAGACCCCCCAAGGAACTTATCTAGAAGCATAGTGAGCACTTTAAACTCTCAGGTGCTTCACAAATTGATCCGTAAAAATTAAAAAGTACTTTTTTTTCACACAAAATTTCTTTTAGCCTCAATTTTTTCATTTTCACATGGGCAACAGGATAAAATGGATCCTAAAATTTGTTGGGCAATTTCTGCTGAGTATGTTGATACCTCATATGTGGGGGTAAACCACTGTTTGGGTGCACGGCAAGGCTCGGAAGGGGAGGCGTGCCATTTGACTTTTTGAATGTAAAATTAGCTCCAATCGTTAGCGAACACCATGTCGCGTTTGGAGAGCCCCTGTGTGCCTAAACATTGGAGCTCCCCTACACGTGACCCCATTTTGGAAACTAGACCCCCCAAGGAACTTATCTAGATGCATAGTGAGCACTTATAACCCCCAGGTGCTTCACAGAAGTTTATAACGCAGAGCCGTGAAAATAAAAAAATAATTTTTCTTTCCTCAAAAATGAGTTTTAGCCCAGGATTTTTTAATTTTCCAAGGGTAATGGGAGAAATTGGACCCCAAATGTTGTTGTCCAGTTTGTCCTGAGTACGATGATACCCCATATGTGGGGGTAAACCACTGTTTGGGCACACGGCAGGGCTCGGAAGGGAAGGCACGCCATTTGGCTTTTTGAATGGAAAATTAGCTCCAATCATTAGCGGACACCATGTCACGTTTGGAGAGCCCCTGTGTGCCTAAACATTGGAGCTCCCTAACAAGTGACCCCATTTTGGAAACTAGACCTCCCAAGGAACTAATCTAGATGTGTGGTGAGCACTTTGAACCCCCAAGTGCTTCGCAGAAGTTTATAACGCAGAGCCGTGAAAATAATAAATGTGTTTCCTTTCCTCAAAAATATTTTTTTAGCCCAGAATTTTTTATTTTTGCAAGGGTAACAGGAGAAATTGGACCCCAAAAGTTGTTGTCCAGTTTCTCCTGAGTACGGTGATACCCCATATGTGGGGGTAAACCACTGTTTGGGCACATGCCGGGGCTCGGAAGGGAAGTAGTGACGTTTTGGAATGCAGACTTTGATGGAATGCTCTGCGGGCGTCACGTTGCATTTGCAGAGCCCCTGATGTGCCTAAACAGTAGAAACACCCCACAAGTGACCCCATTTTGGAAACTAGACCCCCAAGGAACTTATCTAGATGTGTGATGAGCACATTCAACCCCCAAGTGCTTCACAGAAGTTTACAACGCAGAGCCGTGAAAATAAAAAATCATTTTTCTTTCCTCAAAAAAGATGTTTTAGCAAGCAATTTTTTATTTTCACAAGGGTAACAGGAGAAATTGGGCCCCAATGTTTGTTGCCCAGTTTGTTGTGAGTACAGTGATACCCCATATGTGGGGGTAAACCACTGTTTGGGCGCACGTCAGGGCTCGGAAGGGAAGTAGTGACATTTGAAATGCAGACTTTGATGGAATGGTCTGCGGGCGTCACGTTGCATTTGCAGAGCTCCTGATGTGCCTAAACAGTAGAAACACCCCACAAGTGACCCCATTTTGGAAACTAGACCCCCCAAGGAACTTATCTAGATGTGTGATGAGCACATTCAACCCCCAAGTGCTTCACAGAAGTTTACAACGCAGAGCCGTGAAAATAAAAAATAATTCTTCTTTCCTCAAAAATTATGTCTTAGCAAGTAATTTTTTATTTTTGCAAGGGTAACAGGAGAAATTGGACCCCAACAGTTGTTGCCCAGTTTGTCCTGAGTACGCTGGTACCCCAAATGTGGGGGTAAACCACTGTTTGGGCACACGTCGGGGCTTGGAAGGGAGGGAGCACCATTTGACTTTTTGAATGCAAGATTGGCTGGAATCAATGGTGGCGCCATGTTGCGTTTGGAGACCCCTGATGTGCCCTAACAGTGGAAACCCCTCATTTCTAACTTCAACACTAACCCCAACACACCCCTAATCCTAATCCCAACTGTAGCCATAACCCTAATCCCAACCCTAACCCCAACACACCCCTAACCACAACCCTAACCCCAACACACCCGTAACCCTAATTCCAACCCTAGCCCTAATTCCAACCCTAACCCTAAGGGTATGTGCCCACGTAGCGGATTCGTGTGAGATTTTTCCGCACGACTTTTGAAAAATCTGCAAGTAAAAGGCACTGCGTTTTACCTGCGGATTTACAGCAGATTTCCAGTGTTTTTTTGTGCGGATTTCACCTGCGGATTCCTATTGAGGAACAGGTGTAAAACGCTGCGGAATCCGCACAAAGAATTGACATGCTGTGGAAAATACAACGCAGCGTTTCTGCACGGAATTTTCCGCACCATGGGCACAGCGGATTTGGTTTTCCATAGGTGTACACGGTACTGTAAACCTGATGGATAACTGCTACGAATTCGCAGCGGCCAATCCGCTGCGGATCCGCTGCCGATCCGCTGCGGATCCGCGGCCGATCCGCTGCGGATCCGCGGCCGATCCGCTGCGGATCCGCGGCCGATCCGCTGCGGATCCGCGGCCGATCCGCTGCGGATCCACCGTGGATCCGCTGCGGATCCACGGCCGATCCGCTGCGGATCCGCGGCCGATCCGCTGCGGATCCGCGGCCGATCCGCTGCGGATCCGCTGCCAAATCCGCACATGCCATAACCCTAACCCTACCCGTAACCCTAACCCTAGTTCTAACCCTAACCCTAGTTTTAACCCTAACCACAGTGGGGAAAAAAAAAAAAAATATTTTCTTTATTTTATTATTGTCCCTATCTATGGGGGTGATAAAGGGGGGGGTTTATTTATTATTTTTTTTATTTTGATCGCTGTGGTAGAACCTACCACAGCGATCAAAATGTACCTGTAAGGAATCTGCCGGCCGGCGGGCGTACTGAGCATGCGCCCGCCATTTTGGAAGATGGCGGCGCCCAGCGAGGAGACGGCCGGACACCGGGAGGATCGGTAAGTATGAAGGGGTGGTGGGGGGGTGGATCTGAGCACAGGGGGGGTGATCGGAGGACGGGGGGAGCGGACAGCAGGACGGGGGAGCGGGCAGGAGCACGGGGCAGCGGAGCACAGGACGGAGGGGACCGGACCCCATAACGGAGCGGTGGGGGGGCGATCGGTGGGGTGGGGGGTGGTCACTTCAGGTTTTCCAGCCATGGCCGATGGTATTGCAGCATCGGCCATGGCTGGATTGTAATATTTCACCTGTTTTTTAGGTGAAATATTACAAATCGCTCTGATTGGCAGTTTCACTTTCAACAGCCAATCAGAGCGATCGTAGCCACGGGGGGGTGAAGCCACCCCCCCTGGGCTGAAGCACCACTCCCCCTCTCCCTGCAGATCGGGTAAAATAGGAGTTAACCCCTTCACCCGATCTGCAGGGACGCGATCCCTCCATGACGCCACATAGGCGTCATGGGTCGGATTGGCACGGGTTTTCATGACGCCTATGTGGCGTCATGGGTCGGGAAGGGGATATATATACACTGCTCAAAAAAATAAAGGGAACACTAAGATCCCACATCCTAGATATCACTGAATGAAATATTCCAGTTGTAAATCTTTATTCATTACATACACTGTGTGCAGAATTATTAGGCAAGTTGTATTTTGATCACATGATACTTTTTATACATGTTGTCCTACTCCAAGCTGTTCAGGCTTGAGAGCCAACTACCAATTAAGTAAATCAGGTGATGTGCATCTCTGTAATGAGGAGGGGTGTTGGCTAATGACATCAAAACCCTATATAAGGTGTGCTTAATTATTAGGCAACTTCCTCTCCTTTGGCAAAAAGGGCCAGAAGAGAGATTTGACGGTCTCTGAAAAGTCCAAAATTGTGAGATGTCTTGCAGAGGGATGCAGCAGTCTTGAAATTGCCAAACTTTTGAAGCGTGATCACTAAACAATCAAGCGTTTCATGGCCAACAGGGTTGCAAGAAGCGTGTTGGGCAAAAAAGGCGCAAAATAACTGCCCATGAATTGAGGAAAATCAAGCGTGAAGCTGCCAAGATGCCATTTGCCACCAGTTTTGCCATATTTCAGAGCTGTAAAGTTACTGGAGTAACAAAAAGCTCAAGATGTGCGATACTCAGGGACATGGCCAAGGTAAGGACGGCTGAAAAACGACCACCTTTGAACAAGAAACATAAGATAAAACGTCAAGACCGGGCCAAGAAATATCTTAAGACTGACTTTTCAAAGGTTTTATGGACTGATGAAATGAGAGTAACTCTTGATGGGCCAGATGGATGGGCCAGAGGCTGGATCAGTAAAGGGCAGAGAGCTCCACTCCGACTCAGATGCCAGCAAGGTGGAGGTGGGGTACTGGTATGGGCTGGTATCATCAAAGATTAACTTGTGGGACCTTTTCAGGTTGAGGATGGAGTGAAGCTCAACTCCCAGACCTACTGCTAGTTTCTGGAAGACAACTTCTTCAAGCAGTGGTACAGGAAGAAGTCGGTATCGTTCAAGAAAAACATGATTTTCATGCAGGACAATGCTCCATCACATGCCTCCAACTACTCCACAGCTTGGCTGGCCAGTAAAGGTCTCAAAGAAGAAAAAATAATGACATGGCCCCCTTGTTCACCTGATCTGAACCCCATAGAGAACCTGTGGTCCCTCATAAAATGTGAGATCTACAGGGAGGGAAAACAGTACACCTCTCAGAACAGTGCGAGGCTTTGGTGGCTGCTGCACGCAATGTTGATCGTAAACAGATCAAGCAGCTGACAGAATCTATGGATGGAAGGCTGTTGAGTGTCATCATAAAGAAAGGTGACTATATTGGGCACTCATTTTTTTGTGTTTTGTTTTTGCATGTCAGAAATGTTTATTTCTAAATTTTGTGCAGTGATATTGGTTTACCTGGTGAAAATAAACAAGTAAGATGGGAATATATTAGGTTTTTATTAAGTTTCCTAATAATTCTGCACAGTAATAGTTACCTGCACAAACAGATATCCTCTTAAGATAGCCAAATCTAAGAAAAAACAACTCCAACTTCCAAAAAAAATTAAGTTTTGATATTTATGAGTCTTTTGGGTTGATTGAGAACATAGTTATTGATCAATAATAAAAATAATCCTCTAAAATACAACTTGCCTTATAATTCTGCACACAGTGTAGTGGAATGAGTTGAGAAGAATAAAATCTAAAAATGATCAACGTAAATCACAACTAATATCCCACGGAGGTCTGGAGTTGGAATGATGCTCAAAATCAAAGTGGAAAATGAAGTTCCAGGCTGATCCAACTTCAGTGGAAATGCCTCAAGACAAGGAAATGATGCTCAGTAGTGTGTGTGGCCTCCATGTGCCTGTATGATCTCCCTACGTTCCCTATGTTCAATGATCCCTTCTTCATGTGATTGAATGAGACCATTTCTTTTTATATCCACAGGCTGAAAACTTGTACAATCTAAGTAAACCTCTGTAGGCTCTAATGCCCGACCTGGCAGGACAAGCCCGACCTGTAATGCGTTGGCCACGATGAACAGTGACCTGCAGCCATCAGACCAGGAGATGGGTTCATGTTGCGGACGGCCTTGCACAGAGCAGAGAACGCCTCTAAATCACTTTGAACAAAGTTCACATTTTACAGCAAAGCCTTTCTATATATTTGTGGCAATTTTTTTTTTATTGCTTATTTTCTACCAAAATCCAAAATGAACTCCTTAAGGAAGTGCCCATTTTGGCCTTTAGGACCAAGCAAATGTTTTCATTGTCACATTCCAGGAACTGTGTGAAGGCTTGGGGGTTTTCTTAGAATGAGTCGTATTTGTTAATGGCAGCGTCTTGGTGTACATTTCATTTATTACCCATCTTTTATTAACTCTTTGTGGTTTCTGCTATTGTTAATTGAGGTTTTGCATTTTCTGCTGCACAAATAAGGCTGTAACTTTCTTCTGTGGGTTAACAAGTGCAGTGCATGGTGGGGGGGGGGGGCAAGGACATGACTATTACCCCCAAATATTAATAGCAGTATGTAAAATAATTACAGCCTACAATTATCCACCATGTCACCATGTCATTTTGTTTTAATAACATTAAATGAACTTTTTCTTGCGGTTGTAAATGTGAAATAACAGTGACAGCTCTGATGACATCACAAGGCTCATGACATCACAATTGGAGTAGAATGTATGAAGCTCCGCACCGAAGGCATCTTGTGTCACTAGCACCTGACAGTTGGAAGAAGGCGAGTCCAGGTAAGTAGCTCTTTACTTTTAACCCTTTCACGACCTTGGCGTTTCCCGTTTTTGTGTTTGTTTTTTGCTCCCCTTCTTCCCAGGGCCAAAAGTTTTGCTTGTTTTGGTTAACATGGCCGTATGGGGGCTTGTTTTTTGGGGGGACGAGTTGTACTTTTGAATATCACCATTGGTTTTACCATATTGTGTACTGGAAACACCATTGGTTTTACCATATTGTGCACTGGAAAATGGGGGGGGGGGAATCAAAGTGTGGTGAAGTTGGGAAAAAAAATTGTAATTTAACAATCTTTTCTATTTTTTAACATGTTCACTAAATGTAAAAACTGACCTGCTATTATGATTCTCCGGGTCTTTACAACTTTGCAGACGCCAAACATGTATAGATTCTGTTTTATTTAAGTGGTGAAAAAAATGTCAAAGTTTGTAAAAAGAATATATAAATAAAAATTGCACAATTTTTCAAGTGCCTGAAAACATGCGGGCTCATCGCCGGAGCATGCATCAACTGCCGGGACATGTTTATACACGTCATAGGACGAAAAGAGGTTAAGCTCTAGTAGACTTAAAGCATAACCACCGGATTTATCATGGATTGCCAGTAACACTGTGTAATAAGACATTTTCAGGACAACCCCTTCCCTAAATGAGGAGGGTACAGCAGCTAAAAACACCAGCAATTAGTTGCTGTATTGCTGGGGAGTAGCGACCCCTACAGGATACAGAGCGTTACATGCCCCCTATAGGAGGAGGAAGATAATGTAGTAACGCATTTGTTGGGAGTCTTAAACTAGCTCCCCACTATGGAAGTCTTCAATGGAGCACAACCTCTATGCCATCCCTGTGCTCTGGTAGGGCACGTAGATAGGGGGTGGCCAACTTGGGGCATATATATGTGGCTCCATTTTTTGGGTAGTTTTGCCATTTATGTGATCAAATTATAGTATTTTGTAACAGAAATCTAGTAGCAGATGCTATAATTCTGTTGTCAGCTCTTTTGTTCCTGTGGAATTAGGGCATTGGAGTTTTAGCTTACTGCGGCCGGTCAGGAATGGCAGTATGGAGTCCTGTGGTTTCTTTTAGTACACAGCAGTCGGTAATGGAGATAAAATAAAAGGGTCCCTTTAAATCTGCATCTTATAACTATAAAATGAGGTCGGGTTTTGTATTTTTATTAATTTATTTTTTTGTTAATGTTGTAAATTGGATCCATAAAAAAAGCATGTGATGTTATCGACATTCCATGACGTCACAATTGGAGTAGAATGTACAAATTTCTAAACCGGAATCATTTTGTGTTTTTAGACCCTGATGGTTTGAAGGGGAGCGGTCCAGGTCTCTTCTCACAATCTTGAGGGCCTGGTCACACATTATGCTGTTGGAGCTCTTTGAGGTTAAGAATAGAACTAGACCTTTAACCCCCCCAAAAAAAATCCACCCCAACACCGCTGTGTGATGTGTTCATTGCTGTGATTGTCAAGGTGATGCCTTTAGGGCCCGTTCACAATGGCGAGTAGCCAGCGTATAACTCGGATGTGTGCTATAAGCGGTTTTATCGGACAGCACTCACTCCAATGTTATACTATGGAGCAGTGACGACTAGCAGATATTTTCTCATGACAAGTCGGCATGAGAAAAAAAATGCATGCAGCGATTGGCAGTAGATATCACACGGCACGCACCCACAGAGGTGTATCTAGGGGGCAGCAGGTGGGCTAGGATAGATGAAAAGGATGGGTGAAGACACAACATTGGGGGGGTAGAGTAAGATCTAAGAACACAGACTAGTGAATGAGGAAGGGATGGGTGCAGCCACAAAATGAGGTGGGGGGGTAAGATTTTAGGCCACTGTTTGGGGAACAAGGATGGGTTGAGAACATACTGTACACAATATTGGGAGTAAGTTTTGAGGACACAGATTGGGGAACAAGGAAGGGATGGGAGCAGACAAGATATGGGTGGGGGCAAAGGGGAGTAAAATTTGAGGTCACAGTTTGGGGAACGAGGAAAAGATGGGTTCAGCAACAATATGGGTGGGGGAGGGGTAAGATTTCAGGATACAATTTGGGAAACAGAAAAGGCATGGGAGCAGACAGTATTTGGGGGAGTAAGATTTGAGGACAGTTTGGGGAATGAGAAAGGGATGGGTGCAGACACACTATGGTGAGTGGGGGGATGTATACAGACACAGTATAGAGAGAGAGGGTGATACAATGTGACAGTGTGAGGAGTCAGGGGGATGTGTGAGGAGGCAGTAAAGAGAGCTAGGGGTAAATATGGATAGCAGGGAGGATGTAAGAGTAGACAGTATGAGGAGGGGGAAAATGTGTGAGGAGACTATTAAGTGAACAGTGTGAAGAAATAGTATGCGGGAGAAAATTCTGAGTGGACACAAAATAAAGACTGAGTAGTATGGGGGGGACAGTGTAAGGGCACAGTAGGACAGGACAGTATGGCAAGGAGGGGAAGTGTGATGAGGGGGACACAGTGTAGAGACTGGGCCCTGAAGGGGGAGCACAGTGTGAGACAGTGTGAATAGGGGACCCAATATGGAAAGGAATCGGCAGTGTGGACGGCATGTACCATAAGGATATGTTTCCACAGTCAGGAACCAGCAGTTCTTTGGACGCAGCACAAGTCCATCCAAAGTGCTGCCGGCTTTTGAACGCAGGTGATTTTGCATGTGTTCATTGAACCGTGCGGAATCACTGTGCCCAATACATTGTATGGGTGACATTCATCTTGTGGAGACTGAGCGTCTCCGCAAGATAAATAGACATACCGCGGTCTAGAAAGTGGCGCCGCATGTGCGTCTCCGCAGAGAAGCCGAGGGTGCCGATGCACGCATAGTGGACATTGGATATCTTCAAATCCCATCCACTATGCTGTAACATCTGACCACTGCAGGTTTGACGCTGTGGACGTACGCAGCGTCCAATCCACAGCGTTTACTGACTGTGGGAACAAACCTTAAGAGCGACAGTGTGTGGGTCATTTGTTATGCAGAAAATGTAGTGGGATGCAATTATTTATTCAGGGGCTCAGTGCTGGGCAGATATTTTTATTCAGGAGCATTATAATGACACTGCTATTTAACCCCTTCACGCCGCGGCCCTTTTTCGTTTTTGCGTTTTCGTTTTTCCCTCCCCTCCTTCCCAGAGCCATAACTTTTTTATTTTTCCGTCAATATGGCCATGTGAGGGCTTATTTTTTGCGGGATGAGTTGTACTTTTGAACAACACCATTGGTTTTACCATGTCTTGTACTAGAAAATGGGAAAAAAATTCCAAGTGTGGTGAAATTGCAAAAAAAGTGCAATCCCTCACTTGTTTTTTGTTTGGCTTTTTTGCTTGGTTCACTAAATGCTAAAACTGACCTGCCATTATGATTCTCCAGGTTATTACGAGTTCATAGACACCTAACATGTCTAGTTAATTTTTTATCTAAGTAGTGAAAAAAATTCATAACTTTGCTAAAAAAAAAGCGCCATTTTCTGATACCCGTAGCGTCTCAATTTTTCGTGATCTGGGGTCGGGTAAGGGCTTATGTTTTGCGTGCCAAGCTGACATTTTTAATGATACCACTTTTGTGCAGATATGTTCTTTTGATCGCCCGTTATTTGGCGTTTCAAATTTTTTTCTCACTACGCTGATTAGCGATCAGGTTAATGCTTTTTTTTATTGATAGATCGGGCGATTCTGAACGCGGTGATACCAAATATGTGTAGGTTTGATTTTTTTTTAAATTGTTTTATTTTGAATGAGGCGAAAGGGGGGTGATTTAACTTTTATATTTTTTTTATTTTTTTCATATTTTTAAAAACATTTTTTTTTATCTTTTGCCATGCTTCAATAGCCTCCATGGGAGGCTGGAGGCTGGCACCACTCAATCAGCTCAGCTACATAGCAGCGATCATCAGATCGCTGCTATGTAGCTGAATTGCAGGATTGCTATGAGCGCCGACCACAGGGTGGCGCTCACAGTAGGTCGGCATCGGTAACCATAGAGGTCTCAAGGACCTCTATGGTTACCATCCTGACTCATCGCCGAACCCCAATCATGTGACGGGGTCGGCGATGCGCTCATTTCTGGACGCGTGGCCGGAAGCGGTAGTTAAATGCCTTTTAACAGGTTAATAGTGGCTGGTGAATCGCGATTTCACCCGCCGCTATAGCGCACATGTCAGCTGTACAAAACAGTTGACATGTCGCGACTTTGATATGGGCTCACCGCCGGAGCCTGCATCAAAGGGGGAGACATGACATGCGCCGTACTAGTACAGGACATGTCGTGAAGGGGTTAAGGGTAATGTGTGGGAACGTGGTGCACAAAATCGGAGAAGATGGAGCTGTGGCTGTGAAAAGTCATCATAGTGTCTGGAGAAGATGAAGAAAAGAAAGAGAACGACTAATCAGAGACAACGTCATCTATAAGGTACCTGGATGTACATTTTATTTGTGATACTGATTCTCATCAGTGCTGTGGTTCCTCTATGGCCTGCAGTTTGATGAGAACTGATGGCAACAATTCCCAGTATCTCCTTACCAATGTTAAAGATGTACTAAAAGTTGTAAATTCATGTGATGCAAATGTATATGGGCCTGACCTGACATTACAATTGATCTACCATACACTGATGGTGGGTTTTGTAGTAGACGAGGGTTTTGATGCTATGTTTCTGCGCTGATGGGGGTTATATGGATGTATTTCTGTACTGATGGGGGTTGTGATGCTTGGGTTTCTGTACTAATGGCGGTTCTAGTGATGAATTTCTTTCAGCATTTAACATCTACTGTAAATACAAGGGATGGAATGAAAATTTCTTGGACTCACCAGCTACCCTCAGGACTGTATTTTATTAAGGCCCCTCCTAGTTGTTTGATAAAATCATCACAGACCACGGGTATCATCCAGAAGCCATTTTTCCAATATCAGAAGTATTGCTAGTAAAGGTTATTGAAGCTTTGAGGCACTAGTGAACACAGGCCTACAAGCCACAAGTTGGCTGGCTAACCAGGTAAAAGTTGTACATACCACTAAAAGTCACACTCCACTGAAGGCATCAAGTCACGCCATGAGGTAGAGGTAGCCAAAAAACCATACACTTGAGGTGGCATTCGAATGAACAACTACGAAGTGGACGGAAAAGCCTCAGGCAGGCCAAACACAAGACACAGGGCCAGACCCAAGCAATGCAAAGTATTGTGCTATTTATTTATGATGGCCTATTATTGATCTTATATATATGAATATTACTATTGTTGGACCTGTTGCATATTTCTGCCCAATGTTTGCTTGTTCTTTTTGTATAAATGTCATCCCTTTTTAATAATGTTTTAACATGGCTCAATAAAAATTACTTTTATATGACCTTTTTGGGAGGACTATTTTTGTAGGTTGTCCTGATTCTGTTTGTAGTTGAGGGCTTATTTGGTATGCTTCCAGTGTCTGGTGTGATAGGTCGCCAGCCTCAGGTTGGGCCCAGTGTCTGGGGTGTTGTGGTGACCGCCTCGGATCTGGCCCAGTGTCTGGTGTGTTGGGTCACCCGCCTCGGGTCTGGCCCAGTGTCTGGTGTGATGGGTCGCCCGCATCGGGCCTGGCCCAGTGTCTGGTGTGATAGGTCGCCCGCCTCAATTCTGACCCAGTGCCTGCCCCAGTGTCTGGCCCAGTATCTGGTGTGTTGGGTCTACTGCCTTGGGTCTGGCCCAGTGTCTGGTGTGTTGGGTCTACCACCTCGAATCTGGCCCAGTATCTGGTGTGTTAGGTCACCGGCCTCGGGTCTGGCCGAGTGTCTGGTGTGTTGGGTCGCCCGCCTTGGGTGTGGCCCAGTGTCTTGTGTGTTGGGTCGCCCGCCTCGGGTCTGGCCCAGTGTGTGGTGTGTTGGGTCGCCCGCCTCAGGTCTGGCCCAGTGTCTGGTGTGTTGTAAATCACCCGCCACGGGTCTGGCCCAGTGTCTGGTGTGTTGGGTCGCCCACCTCCGGTCTCGCCCAGTGTCTGGTATGTTGGGTCGCCCACCTCGGGTCTTGCCCAGTGTCTGGTGTGTTGGGTCGCATGCCTCGGGTCTGGCCCAGTGTCTGGTGTGTTCGGTCGCCCACCTCGGGTCTGGCCCAGTGTCTGGTGTAATGGGTCGCCCGCCTCGGGTCTGACCCAGTGTCTGACTCAGTGTCTGGCCCAGTGTCTGGTGTGATGGGTCACCCGCCTCGGGTCTGGCCCAGTGACTGATGTGAAGGGACGCCCCCCTTGGGTCTGAAACAGTGCCTGGCCCAGTGTCTGGTGTGTTGGGTAGCCCGCCTCGGGTCTGACCCAGTGTCTGACTCAGTGTCTAGCCCAGTGTCTGGTGTGATGGGTCACCCACCTCGGGTCTGGCCCAGTGACTGATGTGAAGGGTCACCCCCTTGGGTCTGAAACAGTGCCTGGCCCAGTGTCTGGTGTGTTGGGTCGCCCGCCTTGGGTCTGGCCCAGTGTGTGGTGTGTTGGGACGCCCGCCTCGGGTCTGGCCCAGTGTCTGGTGTGTTGGGACACCCGCCTCGGGTCTGGCAAAGGGTCTGACCCAGTGTCTGGCCCAGAGTCTGACCCAGTGTCTGACCCAGTGTCTGGTGTGTGGGTCGCCTGCCTCAGGTCTGGCCAAGTGTCTGGTGTGATGGGTCTCCCGCCTCGGGTCTGACCAGTGTCTGGGCCAGTGTCTGGCTCAGTGTCCTGCCCAGTGTCTGGTATGTTGGGTTGCCCACCTCGGGTCTGGCCCAGTGTCTGTTGTGGTGGGTCGCCCGCCTCGGGTCTGGCCCAGTGTCTGCTGTGTTGGGTCGCTCACCTCGGGTCTGGCCCAGTGTCTGGTGTGTTGGTTCACCCGCCTCGGGTCTGGCCCAGTGTCTGCTGTGTTGGGTCGCTCACCTCGGGTCTGGCCCAGTGTCTGGTGTGTTGGGTCACCCGCCTCGGGTCTTGCCCAGTGTCTGGTGTGTTGGGTCATGCGCCTCAGATCTGGCTCAGTGTCTGGTGTGATAGGTCGCCCACTTTGGGTCTGACCCAGTGTCTGACCCAGTGTCTGACCCAGTGTCTGGCCCAGTGTCTGGTGTGTTGGGTCGCCCACCTCGGGTCTGGCCCAGTGTCTGTTATGTGGGCCGCCTGCCTCTGGTCTGGCCCAGTGTCTTCGGTGATGGGTCGCCCGCCTCGGGTCTGGCCCAGTGTCTGGTGTGGTGGGTCACCCACTTCCGGTCTGGCCCAGAGTCTGACACAGTGTCTGGCCCAGTGTCTGGTGTGTTGGGTCACCCGCCACTGGTCAGGCCCAGTGTCTGGTGTGGTGGGTCGCCCACCTCGGGTCTGGCCCAGTGTCTGGTGTGTGGGTCAACTGCCTCGGGTCTGGCCCAGTGTCTGGCATGTTGGGTTGCCCGCCTCGGGTCTGGTCCAATGTCTGGTGTGATGGGTCGCCCTTCTCGGGTCTGACCCAGTGTCTGGCCCAGTGTCTGGCCCAGTGTCTGGTGTGTTGGGTCTACCTCTTTGGGTCTGGCAAAGTGTCTGGTGTGTTGGTCGCCCGCCTCCGGTCTGGCCCAGTGTCTGGTGTGTTGGGTCGCCCGCCTCAGGTCTGGCCCAGTATCTGGTGTGTTGGGTCGCCCGCCTCGGGTCTGGCACAGTGTCTGGTGTGTTGGGTCACACACCTCAGGTCTGGCCCAGTGTCTGGTGTGTTGGGTCGCCCTCCTCGGGTCTGGCCCAGTGTCTGGTGTATTGGGTCTCCCACCTCGGGTCAAGCCCAGTGTCTGGTGTGTTGGGTCACCTGCCTTCGGTCTGGCCCAGTGTCTGGTGTGTTGGGTAGCCCTCCTCGGGTCTGGCCCAGTGTCTGGTGTGTTGGGTCGCCTGCCTCGGGTCTGGCCCAGTGACTGATGTGAAGGGTCGCCCCCCTTGGGTCTGAAACAGTGCCTGGCCCAGTGTCTGGTGTGTTGGGTCGCCCGCCTTGGGTCTGGCCCAGTGTGTGGTGTGTTGGGACGCCCGCCTCGGGTCTGGCCCAGTGTCTGGTGTGTTGGGACACCCGCCTCGGGTCTTGCCCAGTGTCTGGTGTGTTAGGTCGCCTGCGTCGGGTCTGGCCCAGTGTCTGGTGTGGTGGGTCGCCCAACTTGGGTCTGACCCAGTGTCTGACCAAGTGTCTGGTGTGTTGGGTCACCCGACTTGGGTCTTGCCCAGTGTCTGGTGTGGTGTGTCGCTCTCCTCGGGTCAGGTCCAGTGTCTGGAGTTTCGGTCACCCACCTCGGGTCTGGCCCAGTGTCTGTTGTGATAGGTCGCCCACCTCGGGTCTGGCCCAGTGTCTGGTGCAGTGGGACCCCACCTCGGGTCTGGCCCAGTGTCTGACCCAGTGTCTGGCCCAGTGTCTGGTGTGTTGGGTCGCCCGCCTTGGTTCTGGCCCAGTGTCTGGTGTGATGGGCCACCCGCCTTGGGTCTGGCCCAGTGTCTGGTTTGGTGGGTCGCCCACCTCGGGTCTGGCCCAGGGTCTGACCCAGTGTCTGGCCCAGAGTCTGACCCAGTGATTGGCCCAGTGTCTGTTGTGCTGGGTCACCCGCCTCAGGTCTGGCCCAGTGTCTGATGTGATGGGTTGCCTGCCTTGGGTCTAACACAGTGCCTGGCCCAGTGTCTGGTGTGTTGGGTCGCCCGCCTCGGGTCTTGCCCAGTGTGTGGCGTGTTAGGTCGCCCCCCTTGGGTCTGGCCCACTGTCTGGTGTGTTGGGTCACCCGCCTTCGGTCTGGCCCAGTGTCTGGTGTGTTGGGTTGCCCACCTTTGGTCTGCCCAGTGTGTGGTGTGCTGGGTTGCCGTCCTTGGGTTTGGCCTAGTGTCTGGTGTGTTGGGTCGCCCACCTCAGGTCTGGCCCAGTGTCTGGTGCGATGGGTCGCCCGCCTCGAGTCTGACCCAGTGCCTGCCCCAGTGTCTGGCAAAGTGTCTGTTGTGTTGGTTCACCCGCCTCGTGCCTGGCCCAGTGTCTGGTGTGATAGGTCGCCCGCCTCAATTCTGACCCAGTGCCTGCCCCAGTGTCTGGCCCAGTATCTGGTGTGTTGGGTCTACTGCCTTGGGTCTGGCCCAGTGTCTGGTGTGTTGGGTCTACCACCTCGAATCTGGCCCAGTATCTGGTGTGTTGGGTCACCGGCCTCGGGTCTGGCCGAGTGTCTGGTGTGTTGGGTCGCCCACCTTGAGTGTGGCCCAGTGACTTGTGTGTTGGGTCGCCCGCCTCGGGTCTGGCCCAGTGTGTGGTGTGTTGTAAATCACCCGCCACGGGTCTGGCCCAGTGTCTGGTGTGTTGGGTCGCCCACCTCCGGTCTCGCCCAGTGTCTGGTATGTTGGGTCGCCCACCTCGGGTCTTGCCCAGTGTCTGGTGTGTTGGGTCGCATGCCTCGGGTCTGGCCCAGTGTCTGGTGTGTTCGGTCGCCCACCTCGGGTCTGGCCCAGTGTCTGGTGTAATGGGTCGCCCGCCTCGGGTCTGAACCAGTGTCTGACTCAGTGTCTAGCCCAGTGTCTGGTGTGATGGGTCACCCGCCTCGGGTCTGGCCCAGTGACTGATGTTAAGGGACGCCCCCCTTGGGTCTGAAACAGTGCCTGGCCCAGTGTCCGGTGTGTTGGGTGGCCCGCCTCGGGTCTGACCCAGTGTCTGACTCAGTGTCTAGCCCAGTGTCTGGTGTGATGGGTCACACGCCTCGGGTCTGGCCCAGTGACTGATGTGAAGGGTCACCCCCCTTGGGTCTGAAACAGTGCCTGGCCCAGTGTCTGGTGTGTTGGGTCGCCCGCCTTGGGTCTGGCCCAGTGTGTGGTGTGTTGGGACGCCCGCCTCGGGTATGGCCCAGTGTCTGGTGTGTTGGGACACCCGCCTCGGGTCTGGCAAAGGGTCTGACCCAGTGTCTGGCCCAGAGTCTGACCCAGTGTCTGACCCAGTGTCTGCTGTGATGGGTCGCCCGCCTCGGGTTTGGCCCAGTGTCTGGTGTGGTGGGTCGCCCGCCTCGGGTCTGGCCCAGTGTCTGGTGCGTGGGTCGCCTGCCTCAGGTCTGGCCAAGTGTCTGGTGTGATGGGTCTCCCGCCTCGGGTCTGACCAGTGTCTGGGCCAGTGTCTGGCTCAGTGTCCTGCCCAGTGTCTGGTATGTTGGGTCGCCCACCTCGGGTCTGGCCCAGTGTCTGTTGTGGTGGGTCGCCCGCCTCGGTTCTGGCACAGTGTCTTGTGTGTTTGTTCACCCGCCTCGGGTCTGGCCCAGTGTCTGCTGTGTTGGGTCGCTCACCTCGGGTCTGGCCCAGTGTCTGGTGTGTTGGGTCACCCGCCTCGGGTCTTGCCCAGTGTCTGGTGTGTTGGGTCATGCGCCTCAGATCTGGCTCAGTGTCTGGTGTGATAGGTCGCCCACTTTGGGTCTGACCCAGTGTCTGACCCAGTGTCTGACCCAGTGTCTGGCCCAGTGTCTGGTGTGTTGGGTCGCCCACCTCGGGTCTGGCCCAGTGTCTGTTATGTGGGCCGCCTGCCTCTGGTCTGGCCCAGTGTCTTTGGTGATGGGTCGCCCGCCTTGGGTCTGGCCCAGTGTCTGGTGTGGTGGGTCACCCACTGCGGGTCTGGCCCAGAGTCTGACACAGTGTCTGGCCCAGTGTCTGGTGTGTTGGGTCACCCGCCACTGGTCAGGCCCAGTGTCTGGTGTGGTGGGTCGCCCACCTCGGGTCTGGCCCAGTGTCTGGTGTGTGGGTCAACTGCCTCGGGTCTGGCCCAGTGTCTGGCATGTTGGGTTGCCCGCCTCGGGTCTGGTCCAATGTCTGGTGTGATGGGTCGCCCTTCTCGGGTCTGACCCAGTGTCTGGCCCAGTGTCAGACACAGTGTCTGGCCCAGTGTCTGGCCCAGTGTCTGGTGTGTTGGGTCTACCTCTTTGGGTCTGGCAAAGTTTCTGGTGTGTTGGTCGCCCGCCTCCGGTCTGGCCCAGTGTCTGGTGTGTTGGGTCACCCGCCTCAGGTCTGGCCCAGTATCTGGTGTGTTGGGTCGCCCGCCTCGGGTCTGGCACAGTGTCTGGTGTGTTGGGTCACACACCTCAGGTCTGGCCCAGTGTCTGGTGTGTTGGGTCGCCCTCCTCGGGTCTGGCCCAGTGTCTGGTGTATTGGGTCTCCCACCTCGGGTCAAGCCCAGTGTCTGGTGTGTTGGGTCACCTGCCTTCGGTCTGGCCCAGTGTCTGGTGTGTTGGGTAGCCCTCCTCGGGTCTGGCCCAGTGTCTGGTGTGTTGGGTCGCCTGCCTCGGGTCTGGCCCAGTGACTGATGTGAAGGGTCGCCCCCCTTGGGTCTGAAACAGTGCCTGGCCCAGTGTCTGGTGTGTTGGGTCGCCCGCCTTGGGTCTGGCCCAGTGTGTGGTGTGTTGGGACGCCCGCCTCGGGTCTGGCCCAGTGTCTGGTGTGTTGGGACACCCGCCTCGGGTCTGGCCCAGTGTCTGGTGTGTTGGGTCGCCCGCCTCGGGTCTGGCCCAGTGTCTGGTGTGTTGAGTCGCCCGCCTCGGGTCTTGCCCAGTGTCTGGTGTGTTAGGTCGCCTGCGTCGGGTCTGGCCCAGTGTCTGGTGTGGTGGGTCGCCCAACTTGGGTCTGACCCAGTGTCTGACCAAGTGTCTGGTGTGTTAGGTCACCCGACTTGGGTCTTGCCCAGTGTCTGGTGTGGTGTGTCGCTCTCCTCGGGTCAGGCCCAGTGTCTGGAGTTTCGGTCACCCGCCTCGGGTCTGGCCCAGTGTCTGTTGTGATAGGTCGCCCACCTCGGGTCTGGCCCAGTGTCTGGTGCAGTGGGACCCCACCTCGGGTCTGGCCCAGTGTCTGACCCAGTGTCTGGCCCAGTGTCAGGTGTGTTGGGTCGCCCGCCTTGGTTCTGGCCCAGTGTCTGGTGTGATGGGCCACCCGCCTTGGGTCTGGCCCAGTGTCTGGTTTGGTGGGTCGCCCACCTCGGGTCTGGCCCAGGGTCTGACCCAGTGTCTGGCCCAGAGTCTGACCCAGTGATTGGCCCAGTGTCTGTTGTGCTGGGTCACCCGCCTCGGGTCTGGCCCAGTGTCTGATGTGATGGGTTGCCTGCCTTGGGTCTAACACAGTGCCTGGCCCAGTGTCTGGTGTGTTGGGTCGCCCGCCTCGGGTCTTGCCCAGTGTGTGGCGTGTTAGGTCGCCCCCCTTGGGTCTGGCCCACTGTCTGGTGTGTTGGGTCACCCGCCTTCGGTCTGGCCCAGTGTCTGGTGTGTTGGGTTGCCCGCCTTTGGTCTGCCCAGTGTGTGGTGTGCTGGGTTGCCCTCCTTGGGTTTGGCCTAGTGTCTGGTGTGTTGGGTCGCCCACCTCAGGTCTGGCCCAGTGTCTGGTGCGATGGGTCGCCCGCCTCGAGTCTGAACCAGTGCCTGCCCCAGTGTCTGGCAAAGTGTCTGTTGTGTTGGGTCGCCCGCCTCGGGTCTGGCTCAGCGTCTGGTGTGATGGGTCGCCCGCCTCAAGTCTGCCCCATTGCCTGCCCCAGTGTCTGGCCCAGTGCCTGGTGTGTTGGGTCTACCACCTTGAGTGTGGCCCAGTGTCTGGTGTTTTGTGTCACCCGCCCCGGGTCTGGCCCAGTGTCTGGTGTGTTGGGTCTCCCGCCTCGGGTCTGGCCCTGTGTCTGGTGTGTTGGGTCGCCTGCCTCGGGTCTGGCCCATTGTCTGATGTGTTGGGTCGCCCAACTCGGGTCTGGCCCAGTGTCTGGTGTGTTTGGTCGCCCACCTCTGGAGTGGCCCTGTGTCTGGAGTGTTGGGTCGCCCGCATCGAGTCTGGCCCAAAGTCTGGCCCAATGATTGACCCAGTGTCTGGCCCAGTGTCTCATCCAGTGTCTTACTAAGTGTCTGACCCAGTGTCTGGCCCAGTGCTTGGTGTGTTAGGTCTACTGCCTCGGGTCTGGCCCAGTGTCTAGTGTGTTGGGTCTACCACCTTGAGTGTGGCCCAGTGTCTGGTGTTTTGTGTCGCCCGCCCCGGGTCTGGCCCAGTGTCTGGTGTGTTGGGTTGCCCTCCTCGGGTCTGGCCCAGTGTCTGGTGTATTGGGTCTCCCACCTTGGGTCAAGCCCAGTGTCTGGTGTGTTGGGTCACCTGCCTTCGGTCTGGCCCAGTGTCTGGTGTGTTGGGTAGCCCTCCTCGGGTCTGGCCCAGTGTCTGGTGTGTTGGGTCGCCCTCCTCGGGTCTGGCCCAGTGTCTGGTGTATTGGGTCTCCCACCTTGGGTCAAGCCCAGTGTCTGGTGTGTTGGGTCACCTGCCTTCGGTCTGGCCCAGTGTCTGGTGTGTTGGGTAGCCCTCCTCGGGTCTGGCCCAGTGTCTGGTGTGTTGGGTCGCCTGCCTCGGGTCTGGCACATTGTCTGATGTGTTGGGTCGCCCAACTCGGGTCTGGCCCAGTGTCTGGTGTGTTGGATCGCCCACCTCGGGTCTGGCCCAGTGTCTGGAGTGTTGGGTCGCCCGCATCGAGTCTGGCCCAAAGTCTGGCCCAATGTTTGACCCAGTGTCTGGCCCAGTGTCTCATCCAGTGTCTTACTAAGTGTCTGACCCAGTGTCTGGCCCAGTGCTTGGTGTGTTAGGTCTACTGCCTCGGGTCTGGCCCAGTGTCTGGTGTGTTGGGTCACTGGCCTCAGGTCTGGCCCAGTGTATGGTGTGTTGGGCCGCCCGCCTCAGGTGTGGCCCAGTGTCTGGTGTGTTGGTCGCCCGCCTCGGGTCTGGCCCAGTGTTTGGTGTGTTGGGTCTCCCGCCTCGGGTCTGGCCCAGTGTCTAGTGTGTTAAATCACCCGCCTCGGGCCTGGCCCAGTGTCTGGTGTGTTGGGAAGCCCGACTCGGGTATGGCCCAGTGTCTGGTATGTTGGGTCGCCCGCCTCGGGTCTTCCCCAGTGTCTGGTGTGTTGGTATCACGCCTCGGGTCTGGCCCAGTGTCATCTGTGTTGGGTCGCCCGCCTAGGGTCTGGCCCAGTGTCTGGTGTGGTGGGTCTCCCGCCTCGGGTATGGCCCAGTGTCTGGTTTGTGGGTCCCCCGCCTCGGGTCTGACCAAGTGTCTGGTTTGATGTGTCGCCTGCCTAGGGTCTGGCCCAGTGTCCTGCCCAGTGTCTGGTGTGTTGGGTTGCCCTTATCGGGTCTGGCCCAGTGTCTGGTGTGGTGGGTCGCCCGCCTCGTGTCTGGCTCATTGGCTGGTGTGGTGGGTCACCCGCCTCTTGTCTGGCACAGAGTCTGGTGTGTTGGGTCGCCCGCCTCGGGTCTGGTCCAGTGTGTGGTGTGTTGGGTCGCCCGCCTCGGCTCTGATCCAGTGTGTGGTGTGTTGGGTCGCCCGCCTCGGGTCTGGCCCAGTATCTGTTGTGTGGGTCGCCCACTTCGGGTCTGAACCAGTGTCTGACCCAGTGTCTGGTGTGTTGGGTCGCCCACCTCGGGTATTGCCCAGTGTCTGGTGTGTTGTGTCGTGCGCATCGGGTCTGCCCCAGTGTCTGGTGTGTTGGTTCGCCCGCCTCGTGTCTGGCCCAGTGTCTGGTGTGATGGGTCGCCCGCCTGAAGTCTGACCCAGTGTCTGACCCAGTGTCTGGCCCAGTGTCTGGTGTGTTGTGTCGCCCGCCTCAGGTCTGGCCCAGTGTCTGGGGTGTTGGGTCGCCCGCCTTGGGTCTGGCCCTTTGTCTGGTGTGTTGGGTCGCCTGCCTCGGGTCTAGCCCAGTGTCTGGTGTGTTGGGTCGCCCACCTCGGGTCTGGCCCAGTGTCTGGTGTGTTGGGTCGCCAGCTTCTGGTCTGGCCCATTGTCTGGTATGTTGGATCACCCGCTTCGGGTCTGGCCCAGTGTCTGGAGTGTTGGATCGCCTGCATCGGTTCTGGCCCAGTGCCTGGCCCAGTGTTTGACCCAGTGTGTGGCCCAGTGTCTGACCCAGTGTCTGGCCCAGTGTCTGGTGTTGGGACGAAAGCCTCGGGTCTGCCCCAGTGTCTGGTGTGTTGGGTCGCCCGCCTCGGGTCTGGCCCAGTCTATGGTGTTTTGGATCGCCCACCTAGTGTCTGGCCCAGTGTTTGACCCAGTGTCTTGCCCAGTGTCTGACCCAGTGCCTGGCCCAATGTGTGGTGTGTTGGGCCTACCGCCATGGGTCTGGCCCAGTGTCTGGTTTGTTGGGTCACCCGCCTCGGGTATGGCCCAGTGTCTGGTGTGTGGGGTCGCCCACCTCAGGTCTGACCCAGTGTCTTGTGTGTTGGGTCACCCGCCTTGGGTCTGGCCCAGTGTCTGGTGTGTTGGGTCACCCGCCTCGGGTCTGGCCCAGTGTCTGGTGTGTTGGGTCGCCCGCCTCGGGTCTGGCCCAGTGTCTGGTGTGTTGGGTCACCCACCTTGAGTCTGGCCCAGTGTCTGCTGTTGGGTCGCCCACCTCAGATCTGACCCAGTGTCTGGTGTGTTGAGTCACCCGCCTCGGGTCTGGCCCAGTGTCTGGTGTGTTGGGTGGCGTGCCTCGGATCTGGCCCAGTGTCTGGTGTGTTGAGTCACCCGCCTCGGGTTTAGCCCAGTGTCTGGTGTGTTGGGTGAAACGCTTCGGGTCTGGCCCAGTTTCTGGTGTGATTGGTCGCACGGGCACCACGGGTCTGGCCAAGTGTCTCATGTTTTGGGTAGCCCACCTCGGGTCTGGCCCAGTGTCTTGTGTGTTAGGTTGCCTGCCTCGGGTCTGGCCCAGTGTCTGGTGTGTTGATTCACCCACCTCGGGTCTGGCCCAGTGTCTGGTGTGTTGGGTTGCCCGCCTCGGGTCTTGCCCAGTGTCTGGTGTGTTGGGTCGCCCGCCTTGGGTATGGCCCAGTGTCTGGTGTGTTGGGTTGCCTGCCTCGGGTCTGGCCCAGTGTCTGATGTGTTGGGTTGCCTGCCTCGGGTCTGGCCCAGTGTGTTGTGTGTTGGGTTGCCCACCTCGAGTCTTGCACAGTGTCTGGTGTGTTGGGTCGGGCGCATGGGGTCTGACCCAGTTTCTGGTGTGTTGGGTCACCCACCTCGGTCTGGCCCAGAGTCTGGTGTGTTGGGTCACCCGCCTCGGGTCTGGCCCAGTGTCTGATGTGATTGGTCGCCCTCTTCGTGTCTGACACATTGTTTTGCCCAGTGTCTGGCTCAGTGTCTGGTGTGTAGCGTCGCCCGCCTCAGGTCTGGCCCACAGTCTGGTGTGTTGTGAATTTGGATTCTGGGCTCCCCCGGTGGCCGCTTGTGGAATTGGATTTGTCATCCTCTTTCCTGTTTCACCTGGTTCCATCAGTAGTGGGTGTCGCTATTTAAGCTCATTTCTCTGGTGGTTTCTTGCCGGTCAACAATGTTATCTGATGCCTCTCAGTGCTTGTTCCTGCTTCTAGACAACTACTAGTTAAGTTGGACTTTTGTCCATGTTTCATTTTGCCTATTTGTTCCAGTTCACAGCTGAAGTTTTGTTACTGTGTCTGGAAAGCTCTCGTTGATCAGGGATTGCTACTCTGGCGTTATGAGTTAATGCCAGAGTTTAAGGTAATCTCTGGATGGTGTTTTGTTAGTGTTTTTCTGCTGACCATGAAAGTATACTATCTGTCTTCTGCTATCTAGTAAGCGGACCTCAAATTTGCTAAGACTATTTTCCTGCTGCGTTTGTTGTTTCATCTGAACTCACCGTCATTATATGTGGGGGGCTACTGTCTTCTTTGGTATATTTCTCTAGAGGTGAGCCAGGTCTTATATTTCCCTCTGCTAGCTATTTAGGTCTTAGGCCAGAGCTGGGCATCTAGCTATAAATAGGAAATGCTACCTGGCTATTTCTAGTTGCGCGGCAGGCTTAGTTCATGGTCAGTATAGTTCCATCTTCCGAGAGCTTGTCCCTCTATAGGCTTGCTATGATCTCTGCCTGCAGAGATCATGACAGTTTGACCGGCCAATAAAGTGTTAAAGACCCAGGTTGAGAAAGGAGAGTTATAAGAAGTCTGCTGGAATTTTTTTTTTTTTTTTTTTTTCCTCCAGTTTGCCTTGCTGCAGTCTTTTTTCTCTCTCTCCTCCTAATCTCTGTATGGCTCTGTGTGCACCTGACAATAATGGATCTTCAGAGTGTAACTGCGGGTTTGAATAATCTCATCATGAAAGTACAAAATTTACAAGATTTTGTGGTACATGCTCCGGTATCTGAGCCGAGAATTCCTTTGCCGGAGTTCTTCACAGGGAATAGAGCTAGCTTCCAGAATTTCCGAAATAATTGTAAGCTTTATTTGTCCCTGAAGTCTCGTTCAGCTGGAGACCCTGCTCAGCAGGTTAGGATTGTGATTTCCTTGCTCAGGGGTGACCCTCAAGATTGGGCCTTCTCATTGCCAGCAGGGGATCCTGCGTTGCGCGATGTGGATGCGTTTTTTCTGGCCTTGGGCTTGCTTTATGAGGAACCTCATTTGGAACTTCAGGCAGAAAAAACTTTGATGGCTCTATCTCAGGGGCAAGACGAAGCTGAAGTTTACTGCCAAAAATTCCGTAAATGGTCTGTGCTTACTCAGTGGAATGAGTGCGCCTTGGCGGCAACTTTCAGAGAAGGCCTCTCTGATGCCGTTAAGGATGTTATGGTGGGGTTCCCTGTGCCTGCAGGTCTGAATGAGTCCATGACAATGGCTATTCAGATTGATAGGCGTCTGCGGGAGCGCAAACCGGTGCACCATCTGGCGGTGTCTTTGGAAAAGACGCCAGAAAGTATGCAGTGTGATAGAATTCTGTCCAGGAGCGAGCGACAGAATTTTAGACGGAAGAATGGATTGTGCTTCTATTGTGGGGATTCTACTCATGTTATATCAGCATGCTCTAGGCGTACAAAGAAGCTTGATAAGTCTGTTTCCATTGGCACCATTCAGTCTAAGTTTATTTTGTCTGTAACCCTGATTTGCTCTTTGTCATCCATTGCCACGGACGCCTATGTTGACTCTGGCGCCGCTCTGAGTCTTATGGATTGGTCCTTTGCCAATCGTTGTGGTTTTGATTTAGAGCCTTTGGAGACTCTTATTCCTCTGAAGGGGATTGACTCCACCCCATTGGCTAATAATAAACCACAATACTGGACACAAGTAACCATGCGTATCAATCCGGATCACCAGGAGATTATTCGTTTCCTGGTGCTGTATAATTTACATGACGATTTGGTACTGGGATTGCCATGGTTGCAGTCTCACAACCCAGTCTTGGACTGGAGAGCAATGTCTGTGTTGAGCTGGGGATGTAAGGGTATTCATGGGGACTTACCTTTGGTTTCTATTTCGTCGTCCATTCCCTCTGAAGTCCCTGAGTTCCTCTCTGATTATCAAGACGTCTTTGACGAACCCAAGCTTGGGTCGTTACCTCCGCACCGTGAGTGCGATTGTGCCATAGATTTGATACCGGGTTGCAAATATCCAAAGGGTCGTTTGTTTAATCTGTCTGTGCCGGAACATGCTGCTATGCGGGAATATATAAAGGAGTCTTTGGAAAAGGGACATATTCGTCCATCTTCTTCTCCCTTGGGAGCTGGGTTTTTCTTTGTCTCAAAAAAGGACGGCTCTTTGAGACCATGTATTGATTATCGGCTTCTGAATAAGATCACTGTTAAGTATCAATACCCATTGCCATTGCTTACTGATTTGTTTGCTCGTATAGAGGGTGCTAAGTGGTTCTCTAAAATTGATCTTCGTGGGGCGTATAATTTGGTGCGGATCAGGCAGGGGGATGAGTGGAAGACCGCATTTAATACGCCCGAGGGCCACTTTGAGTATTTGGTCATGCCTTTTGGTCTTTCTAATGCCCCTTCAGTTTTCCAGTCTTTTATGCATGATATTTTCCGCGATTTTCTGGATAAATTTATGATAATATATCTGGATGATATTCTGATTTTTTCTGATGACTGGGACTCTCATGTCCAGCAGGTCAGGAGAGTTTTTCAGGTTCTGCGGTCTAATTCTTTATGTGTGAAGGGGTCTAAGTGCGTTTTTGGGGTCCAGAAAATTTCCTTTTTGGGGTATATTTTTTCTCCCTCTTCCATTGAGATGGATCCCGTCAAGGTGCAAGCTATTTGTGACTGGACTCAGCCCTCCTCTCTTAAGGGTCTTCAGAGATTTTTGGGCTTTGCCAACTTTTACCGCCGATTTATTGCTGGTTTTTCGGATGTCGTTAAACCACTGACTGATTTGACCAGACAAGGCGCTGATGTTGCTAATTGGTCCCCTCATGCTGTAGAGGCCTTTCAGGAGCTTAAGCACCGTTTTGCCTCTGCCCCTGTGTTGCGTCAGCCTGATGTGAATCTGCCTTTTCAGGTTGAGGTTGACGCTTCGGAGATCGGAGCTGGGGCAGTGTTGTCGCAGAAAGGTTCCGACTGCTCCGTCATTAGGCCTTGTGCCTTCTTTTCTCGCAAATTTTCGCCCGCAGAGCGGAATTATGATGTTGGGAATCGGGAGCTTTTGGCCATGAAGTGGGCGTTTGAGGAGTGGCGCCATTGGCTAGAGGGGGCTAAGCATCAGGTGGTGGTATTGACTGACCACAAAAATTTGATTTATCTTGAGACTGCCAGGCGCCTGAATCCTAGACAGGCGCGCTGGTCTTTATTTTTTTCTCGCTTTAATTTTGTGGTGTCATACCTACCGGGTTCTAAGAATGTTAAGGCAGATGCCCTTTCTAGGAGTTTTGACCCGGACTCTCCTGGTGATTCTGAACCCACAGGTATCCTTAGGGAGGGAGTAATTTTGTCGGCCGTTTCTCCTGATCTGCGGCGGTCCTTGCAAGAGTTTCAGGCGGATAGACCGGATCGTTGTCCGCCTGATAGACTGTTTGTTCCGGATGATTGGACCAGTAGAGTCATCTCTGAGGTACATTCTTCTGCATTGGCAGGTCATCCCGGAATTTTTGGTACCAGGGATTTGGTGGCAAGATCCTTCTGGTGGCCTTCCCTGTCACGAGATGTGCGAGTCTTTGTGCAGTCATGTGACATTTGTGCTCGGGCCAAGTCTTGTAGTTCTCGGGCTAGCGGACTGCTGTTGCCCTTGCCTATTCCTAAGAGGCCTTGGACACACATCTCGATGGATTTTATTTCAGATCTGCCTGTTTCCCAGAAGATGTCTGTCATCTGGGTGGTCTGTGACCGTTTCTCTAAAATGGTCCATTTGGTTCCTCTGCCCAAGTTGCCTTCTTCTTCTGAGTTGGTTCCTCTGTTTTTTCAGAATGTTGTCCGATTGCACGGTATTCCTGAGAATATTGTTTCTGACAGAGGTACCCAATTTGTGTCTAGATTTTGGCGGGCATTCTGTGCTAGGATGGGCATAGATTTGTCTTTTTCATCTGCTTTTCACCCTCAGACTAATGGCCAGACCGAGCGGACTAATCAGACCCTGGAGACATATCTGAGGTGTTTTGTCTCTGCTGACCAGGATGATTGGGTTGCTTTTTTGCCATTGGCAGAATTCGCCCTCAATAATCGGGCCAGCTCTTCTACCTTGGTGTCCCCGTTTTTCTGTAATTCGGGGTTTCACCCTCGATTTTCCTCCGGTCAGGTGGAATCCTCGGATTGTCCTGGAGTGGATGCGGTGGTGGAGAGATTGCATCACATCTGGGGGCAGGTTATGGACAATTTGAAGTTGTCCCAGGAGAAGACTCAGCGTTTTGCCAACCGTCATCGTCGTGTTGGTTCTCGGTTTTGTGTTGGAGATTTGGTGTGGTTGTCTTCTCGTTTTGTCCCTATGAGGGTCTCTTCTCCTAAGTTTAAACCTCGGTTCATCGGCCCTTATAGAATATTGGAGATTCTTAATCCTGTTTCTTTCCGTTTGGACCTCCCTGCGTCCTTTTCCATTCATAACGTTTTTCATCGGTCGTTATTGCGCAGGTATGAGATACCTGTTGTACCTTCAGTTGAGCCTCCTGCTCCGGTGTTGGTTGAGGGTGAGTTGGAGTACGTTGTGGAGAAAATTTTGGACTCTCGTGTTTCCAGACGGAGACTCCAGTATCTGGTCAACTGGAAGGGTTACGGCCAGGAGGATAATTCTTGGGTCAATGCATCTGATGTTCATGCTTCTGATCTTGTTCGTGCCTTCCATAGGGCTCATCCTGGTCGCCCTGGTGGATCTGGTGAGGGTTCGGTGCCCCCTCCTTGAGGGGGGGGTACTGTTGTGAATTTGGATTCTGGGCTCCCCCGGTGGCCGCTTGTGGAATTGGATTTGTCATCCTCTTTCCTGTTTCACCTGGTTCCATCAGTAGTGGGTGTCGCTATTTAAGCTCATTTCTCTGGTGGTTTCTTGCCGGTCAACAATGTTATCTGATGCCTCTCAGTGCTTGTTCCTGCTTCTAGACAACTACTAGTTAAGTTGGACTTTTGTCCATGTTTCATTTTGCCTATTTGTTCCAGTTCACAGCTGAAGTTTTGTTACTGTGTCTGGAAAGCTCTCGTTGATCAGGGATTGCTACTCTGGCGTTATGAGTTAATGCCAGAGTTTAAGGTAATCTCTGGATGGTGTTTTGTTAGTGTTTTTCTGCTGACCATGAAAGTATACTATCTGTCTTCTGCTATCTAGTAAGCGGACCTCAAATTTGCTAAGACTATTTTCCTGCTGCGTTTGTTGTTTCATCTGAACTCACCGTCATTATATGTGGGGGGCTACTGTCTTCTTTGGTATATTTCTCTAGAGGTGAGCCAGGTCTTATATTTCCCTCTGCTAGCTATTTAGGTCTTAGGCCAGAGCTGGGCATCTAGCTATAAATAGGAAATGCTACCTGGCTATTTCTAGTTGCGCGGCAGGCTTAGTTCATGGTCAGTATAGTTCCATCTTCCGAGAGCTTGTCCCTCTATAGGCTTGCTATGATCTCTGCCTGCAGAGATCATGACACTGGTGTGCTGGGTAACCCGCCTCGGGTCTGGCCCAGTGTCTGGTGTGGTGGGTCACTCACCTTGGGTCTGGCCCAGTGTCTGGTGTGTTGGGTCGCATGCCTCGGGTCTGGCCCAGTGTCTGGTGTGTTCGGTCGCCCACCTCGGGTCTGGCCCAGTGTCTGGTGTAATGGGTCGCCTGCCTCGGGTCTGACCCAGTGTCTGACTCAATGTCTGGCCCAGTGTCTGGTGTGTTGGGTGGCCCGCCTCGGGTCTGACCCAGTGTCTGACTCAGTGTCTAGCCCAGTGTCTGGTGTGATGGGTCACCCGCCTCGGGTCTGGCCCAGTGACTGATGTGAAGGGTCACCCCCCTTGGGTCTGAAACAGTGCCTGGCCCAGTGTCTGGTGTGTTGGGTCGCCCGTCTTGGGTCTGGCCCAGTGTGTGGTGTGTTGGGACGCCCGCCTCGGGTCTGGCCCAGTGTCTGGTGTGTTGGGACACCCACCTCGGGTCTGGCAAAGGGTCTGACCCAGTGTCTGGCCCAGAGTCTGACCCAGTGTCTGCTGTGTTGGGTCGCCCGCCTCGGGTTTGGCCCAGTGTCTGGTGTGGTGGGTCGCCCGCCTCGGGTCTGGCCCAGTGTCTGGTGTGTGGGTCGCCTGCCTCAGGTCTGGCCAAGTGTCTGGTGTGATGGGTCTCCCGCCTCGGGTCTGACCAGTGTCTGGGCCAGTGTCTGGCTCAGTGTCCTGCCCAGTGTCTGGTATGTTGGGTCGCCCACCTCGGGTCTGGCCCAGTGTCTGTTGTGGTGGGTCGCCCGCCTCGGTTCTGGCACAGTGTCTTGTGTGTTTGTTCACCCGCCTCGGGTCTGGCCCAGTGTCTGCTGTGTTGGGTCGCTCACCTCGGGTCTGGCCCAGTGTCTGGTGTGTTGGGTCACCCGCCTCGGGTCTTGCCCAGTGTCTGGTGTGTTGGGTCATGCGCCTCGGGTCTGGCCCAGTGTCTGGTGTGTTGGGTCACCCGCCTCGGGTCTGGCCCAGTGTCTGGTGTGTTGGGTCACCCACCTTGAGTCTGGCCCAGTGTCTGCTGTTGGGTCGCCCACCTCAGATCTGACCCAGTGTCTGGTGTGTTGAGTCACCCGCCTCGGGTCTGGCCCAGTGTCTGGTGTGTTGGGTGGCGTGCCTCGGATCTGGCCCAGTGTCTGGTGTGTTGAGTCACCCGCCTCGGGTTTAGCCCAGTGTCTGGTGTGTTGGGTGAAACGCTTCGGGTCTGGCCCAGTTTCTGGTGTGATTGGTCGCACGGGCACCACGGGTCTGGCCAAGTGTCTCATGTTTTGGGTAGCCCACCTCGGGTCTGGCCCAGTGTCTTGTGTGTTAGGTTGCCTGCCTCGGGTCTGGCCCAGTGTCTGGTGTGTTGATTCACCCACCTCGGGTCTGGCCCAGTGTCTGGTGTGTTGGGTTGCCCGCCTCGGGTCTTGCCCAGTGTCTGGTGTGTTGGGTCGCCCGCCTTGGGTATGGCCCAGTGTCTGGTGTGTTGGGTTGCCTGCCTCGGGTCTGGCCCAGTGTCTGATGTGTTGGGTTGCCCGCCTTGGTTGTGGCCCAGTGTCTGGTGTGATGGGCCACCCGCCTTGGGTCTGGCCCAGTGTCTGGTTTGGTGGGTCGCCCACCTCGGGTCTGGCCCAGGGTCTGACCCAGTGTCTGGCCCAGAGTCTGACCCAGTGATTGGCCCAGTGTCTGTTGTGCTGGGTCACCCGCCTCGGGTCTGGCCCAGTGTCTGATGTGATGGGTTGCCTGCCTTGGGTCTAACACAGTGCCTGGCCCAGTGTCTGGTGTGTGGGGTCGCCCGCCTCGGGTCTTGCCCAGTGTGTGGCATGTTAGGTCGCCCCCCTTGGGTCTGGCCCACTGTCTGGTGTGTTGGGTCACCCGCCTTCGGTCTGGCCCAGTGTCTGGTGTGTTGGGTTGCCCGCCTTTGGTCTGCCCAGTGTGTGGTGTTCTGGGTTGCCCTCCTTGGGTTTGGCCTAGTGTCTGGTGTGTTGGGTCGCCCACCTCAGGTCTGGCCCAGTGTCTGGTGCGATGGGTCGCCCGCCTCGAGTCTGAACCAGTGCCTGCCCCAGTGTCTGGCAAAGTGTCTGTTGTGTTGGGTCGCCCGCCTCGGGTCTGGCTCAGCGTCTGGTGTGATGGGTCGCCCGCCTCAAGTCTGCCCCTGTGCCTGCCCCAGTGTCTGGCCCAGTGCCTGGTGTGTTGGGTCTACCACCTTGAGTGTGGCCCAGTGTCTGGTGTTTTGTGTCGCCCGCCCCGGGTCTGGCCCAGTGTCTGGTGTGTTGGGTCTCCCGCCTCGGGTCTGGCCCTGTGTCTGGTGTGTTGGGTCGCCTGCCTCGGGTCTGGCCCATTGTCTGATGTGTTGGGTCGCCCAACTCGGATCTGGCCCAGTGTCTGGTGTGTTTGGTCGCCCACCTCTGGAGTGGCCCAGTGTCTGGAGTGTTGGGTCGCCCGCATCGAGTCTGGCCCAAAGTCTGGCCCAATGATTGACCCAGTGTCTGGCCCAGTGTCTCATCCAGTGTCTTACTAAGTGTCTGACCCAGTGTCTGGCCCAGTGCTTGGTGTGTTAGGTCTACTGCCTCGGGTCTGAGCCCAGTGTCTGGTGTGTTGGGTCTACCACCTTGAGTGTGGCCCAGTGTCTGGTGTTTTGTGTCGCCCGCCCCGGGTCTGGCCCAGTGTCAGGTGTGTTGGGTTGCCCTCCTCGGGTCTGGCCCAGTGTCTGGTGTATTGGGTCTCCCACCTCGGGTCAAGCCCAGTGTCTGGTGTGTTGGGTCACCTGCCTTCGGTCTGGCCCAGTGTCTGGTGTGTTGGGTAGCCCTCCTCGGGTCTGACCCAGTGTCTGGTATGTTGGGTCGCCTGCCTCGGGTCTGGCACATTGTCTGATGTGTTGGGTCGCCCAACTCGGGTCTGGCCCAGTGTCTGGTGTGTTTGGTCGCCCACCTCTGGAGTGGCCCAGTGTCTGGTGTGTTGGATCGCCCACCTCGGGTCTGGCCCAGTGTCTGGAGTGTTGGGTCGCCCGCATCGAGTCTGGCCCAAAGTCTGGCCCAATGTTTGACCCAGTGTCTGGCCCAGTGTCTCATCCAGTGTCTTACTAAGTGTCTGACCCAGTGTCTGGCCCAGTGCTTGGTGTGTTAGGTCTACTGCCTCGGGTCTGGCCCAGTGTCTGGTGTGTTGGGTCACTGGCCTCAGGTCTGGCCCAGTGTATGGTGTGTTGGGCCGCCCGCCTCAGGTGTGGCCCAGTGTCTGGTGTGTTGGTCGCCCGCCTCGGGTCTGGCCCAGTGTTTGGTGTGTTGGGTCTCCCGCCTCGGGTCTGGCCCAGTGTCTAGTGTGTTAAATCACCCGCCTCGGGCCTGGCCCAGTGTCTGGTGTGTTGGGAAGCCCGCCTCGGGTCTTCCCCAGTGTCTGGTGTGTTGGTATCACGCCTCGGGTCTGGCCCAGTGTCATCTGTGTTGGGTCGCCCGCCTAGGGTCTGGCCCAGTGTCTGGTGTGGTGGGTCTCCCGCCTCGGGTCTGGCCCAGTGTCTGGGGTGTGGGTCCCCCGCCTCGGGTCTGACCAAGTGTCTGGTTTGATGTGTCGCCTGCCTAGGGTCTGGCCCAGTGTCCTGCCCAGTGTCTGGTCTGTTGGGTTGCCCTTATCGGGTCTGGCCCAGTGTCTGGTGTGGTGGGTTGCCCGCCTCGTGTCTGGCTCATTGGCTGGTGTGGTGGGTCACCCGCCTCTTGTCTGGCACAGAGTCTGGTGTGTTGGGTCGCCCGCCTCGGGTCTGGTCCAGTGTGTGGTGTGTTGGGTCGCCCGCCTCGGCTCTGATCCAGTGTGTGGTGTGTTGGGTCGCCCGCCTCGGGTCTGGCCCAGTGTGTTGTGTGTTGGGTTGCCCACCTCGAGTCTTGCACAGTGTCTGGTGTGTTGGGTCGGGCGCATGGGGTCTGACCCAGTTTCTGGTGTGTTGGGTCACCCACCTCGGTCTGGCCCAGAGTCTGGTGTGTTGGGTCACCCGCCTCGGGTCTGGCCCAGTGTCTGATGTGATTGGTCGCCCTCTTCGTGTCTGACACATTGTTTTGCCCAGTGTCTGGCTCAGTGTCTGGTGTGTAGCGTCGCCCGCCTCAGGTCTGGCCCACAGTCTGGTGTGCTGGGTAACCCGCCTCGGGTCTGGCCCAGTGTCTGATGTGATGGATCGCCCACTTCGTGTCTGACACATTGCCTTGCCCAGTGTCTGGCCCAGTGCCTGGTGTGTTGTGTCGCCAGCCTCAGGTCTGGCCCAGTGTGCGGTGTGTTGGGTCGCCCACTTCGGGTCTTGCCCAGTGTCTGGTGTGTTGGGTCGGGTGCCTGGGGTCTGGCCCAGTGTCTGGTGTGTTGGTCACCCACCTCGGGTCTTGCCCAGTGTCTGGTGTGGTGGGTCACTCACCTTGGGTCTGGCCCAGTGTCTGGTGTGTTGGGTCGCATGCCTCGGGTCTGGCCCAGTGTCTGGTGTGTTCGGTCGCCCACCTCGGGTCTGGCCCAGTGTCTGGTGTAATGGGTCGCCTGCCTCGGGTCTGACCCAGTGTCTGACTCAATGTCTGGCCCAGTGTCTGGTGTGTTGGGTGGCCCGCCTCGGGTCTGACCCAGTGTCTGACTCAGTGTCTAGCCCAGTGTCTGGTGTGATGGGTCACCCGCCTCGGGTCTGGCCCAGTGACTGATGTGAAGGGTCACCCCCCTTGGGTCTGAAACAGTGCCTGGCCCAGTGTCTGGTGTGTTGGGTCGCCCGTCTTGGGTCTGGCCCAGTGTGTGGTGTGTTGGGACGCCCGCCTCGGGTCTGGCCCAGTGTCTGGTGTGTTGGGACACCCACCTCGGGTCTGGCAAAGGGTCTGACCCAGTGTCTGGCCCAGAGTCTGACCCAGTGTCTGCTGTGTTGGGTCGCCCGCCTCGGGTTTGGCCCAGTGTCTGGTGTGGTGGGTCGCCCGCCTCGGGTCTGGCCCAGTGTCTGGTGTGTGGGTCGCCTGCCTCAGGTCTGGCCAAGTGTCTGGTGTGATGGGTCTCCCGCCTCGGGTCTGACCAGTGTCTGGGCCAGTGTCTGGCTCAGTGTCCTGCCCAGTGTCTGGTATGTTGGGTCGCCCACCTCGGGTCTGGCCCAGTGTCTGTTGTGGTGGGTCGCCCGCCTCGGTTCTGGCACAGTGTCTTGTGTGTTTGTTCACCCGCCTCGGGTCTGGCCCAGTGTCTGCTGTGTTGGGTCGCTCACCTCGGGTCTGGCCCAGTGTCTGGTGTGTTGGGTCACCCGCCTCGGGTCTTGCCCAGTGTCTGGTGTGTTGGGTCATGCGCCTCAGATCTGGCTCAGTGTCTGGTGTGATAGGTCGCCCACTTTGGGTCTGACCCAGTGTCTGACCCAGTGTCTGACCCAGTGTCTGGCCCAGTGTCTGGTGTGTTGGGTCGCCCACCTCGGGTCTGGCCCAGTGTCTGTTATGTGGGCCGCCTGCCTCTGGTCTGGCCCAGTGTCTTCGGTGATGGGTCGCCCGCCTTGGGTCAGGCCCAGTGTCTGGTGTGGTGGGTCACCCACTTCGGGTCTGGCCCAGAGTCTGACACAGTGTCTGGCCCAGTGTCTGGTGTGTTGGGTCACCCGCCACTGGTCAGGCCCAGTGTCTGGTGTGGTGGGTCGCCCACCTCGGGTCTGGCCCAGTGTCTGGTGTGTGGGTCAACTGCCTCGGGTCTGGCCCAGTGTCTGGCATGTTGGGTTGCCCGCCTCGGGTCTGGTCCAATGTCTGGTGTGATGGGTCGCCCTTCTCGGGTCTGACCCAATGTCTGGCCCAGTGTCAGACCCAGTGTCTGGCCCAGTGTCTGGCCCAGTGTCTGGTGTGTTGGGTCTACCTCTTTGGGTCTGGCAAAGTGTCTGGTGTGTTGGTCGCCCGCCTCCGGTCTGGCCCAGTGTCTGGTGTGTTGGGTCGCCCGCCTCAGGTCTGGCCCAGTATCTGGTGTGTTTGGTCGCCCGCCTCGGGACTGGCACAGTGTCTGGTGTGTTGGGTCAAACACCTCAGGTCTGGCCCAGTGTCTGGTGTGTTGGGTCGCCCTCCTCGGGTCTGGCCCAGTGTCTGGTGTATTGGGTCTCCCACCTCGGGTCAAGCCCAGTGTCTGGTGTGTTGGGTCACCTGCCTTCGGTCTGGCCCAGTGTCTGGTGTGTTGGGTAGCCCTCCTCGGGTCTGGCCCAGTGTCTGGTGTGTTGGGTCGCCTTCCTTGGGTCTGGCCCAGTGACTGATGTGAAGGGTCGCCCCCCTTGGGTCTGAAACAGTGCCTGGCCCAGTGTCTGGTGTGTTGGGTCGCCCGCCTTGGGTCTGGCCCAGTGTGTGGTGTGTTGGGACGCCCGCCTCGGGTCTGGCCCAGTGTCTGGTGTGTTGGGACACCCGCCTCGAGTCTGGCCCAGTGTCTGGTGTGTTGGGTCGCCCGCCTCGAGTCTGGCCCAGTGTCTGGTGTGTTGAGTCGCCCGCCTCGGGTCTTGCCCAGTGTCTGGTGTGTTAGGTCGCCTGCGTCGGGTCTGGCCCAGTGTCTGGTGTGATGGGTCACCCAACTTGGGTCTGACCCAGTGTCTGACCAAGTGTCTGGTGTGTTGGGTCACCCGACTTGGGTCTTGCCCAGTGTCTGGTGTGGTGTGTCGCTCTCCTCGGGTCAGGCCCAGTGTCTGGAGTTTCGGTCACCCGCCTCGGGTCTGGCCCAGTGTCTGTTGTGATAGGTCGCCCACCTCGGGTCTGGCCCAGTGTCTGGTGCAGTGGGACCCCACCTCGGGTCTGGCCCAGTGTCTGACCCAGTGTCTGTCCCAGTGTCTGGTGTGTTGGGTCGCCCGCCTTGGTTGTGGCCCAGTGTCTGGTGTGATGGGCCACCCGCCTTGGGTCTGGCCCAGTGTCTGGTTTGGTGGGTCGCCCACCTCGGGTCTGGCCCAGGGTCTGACCCAGTGTCTGGCCCAGAGTCTGACCCAGTGATTGGCCCAGTGTCTGTTGTGCTGGGTCACCCGCCTCGGGTCTGGCCCAGTGTCTGATGTGATGGGTTGCCTGCCTTGGGTCTAACACAGTGCCTGGCCCAGTGTCTGGTGTGTGGGGTCGCCCGCCTCGGGTCTTGCCCAGTGTGTGGCATGTTAGGTCGCCCCCCTTGGGTCTGGCCCACTGTCTGGTGTGTTGGGTCACCCGCCTTCGGTCTGGCCCAGTGTCTGGTGTGTTGGGTTGCCCGCCTTTGGTCTGCCCAGTGTGTGGTGTTCTGGGTTGCCCTCCTTGGGTTTGGCCTAGTGTCTGGTGTGTTGGGTCGCCCACCTCAGGTCTGGCCCAGTGTCTGGTGCGATGGGTCGCCCGCCTCGAGTCTGAACCAGTGCCTGCCCCAGTGTCTGGCAAAGTGTCTGTTGTGTTGGGTCGCCCGCCTCGGGTCTGGCTCAGCGTCTGGTGTGATGGGTCGCCCGCCTCAAGTCTGCCCCTGTGCCTGCCCCAGTGTCTGGCCCAGTGCCTGGTGTGTTGGGTCTACCACCTTGAGTGTGGCCCAGTGTCTGGTGTTTTGTGTCGCCCGCCCCGGGTCTGGCCCAGTGTCTGGTGTGTTGGGTCTCCCGCCTCGGGTCTGGCCCTGTGTCTGGTGTGTTGGGTCGCCTGCCTCGGGTCTGGCCCATTGTCTGATGTGTTGGGTCGCCCAACTCGGATCTGGCCCAGTGTCTGGTGTGTTTGGTCGCCCACCTCTGGAGTGGCCCAGTGTCTGGAGTGTTGGGTCGCCCGCATCGAGTCTGGCCCAAAGTCTGGCCCAATGATTGACCCAGTGTCTGGCCCAGTGTCTCATCCAGTGTCTTACTAAGTGTCTGACCCAGTGTCTGGCCCAGTGCTTGGTGTGTTAGGTCTACTGCCTCGGGTCTGAGCCCAGTGTCTGGTGTGTTGGGTCTACCACCTTGAGTGTGGCCCAGTGTCTGGTGTTTTGTGTCGCCCGCCCCGGGTCTGGCCCAGTGTCAGGTGTGTTGGGTTGCCCTCCTCGGGTCTGGCCCAGTGTCTGGTGTATTGGGTCTCCCACCTCGGGTCAAGCCCAGTGTCTGGTGTGTTGGGTCACCTGCCTTCGGTCTGGCCCAGTGTCTGGTGTGTTGGGTAGCCCTCCTCGGGTCTGACCCAGTGTCTGGTATGTTGGGTCGCCTGCCTCGGGTCTGGCACATTGTCTGATGTGTTGGGTCGCCCAACTCGGGTCTGGCCCAGTGTCTGGTGTGTTTGGTCGCCCACCTCTGGAGTGGCCCAGTGTCTGGTGTGTTGGATCGCCCACCTCGGGTCTGGCCCAGTGTCTGGAGTGTTGGGTCGCCCGCATCGAGTCTGGCCCAAAGTCTGGCCCAATGTTTGACCCAGTGTCTGGCCCAGTGTCTCATCCAGTGTCTTACTAAGTGTCTGACCCAGTGTCTGGCCCAGTGCTTGGTGTGTTAGGTCTACTGCCTCGGGTCTGGCCCAGTGTCTGGTGTGTTGGGTCACTGGCCTCAGGTCTGGCCCAGTGTATGGTGTGTTGGGCCGCCCGCCTCAGGTGTGGCCCAGTGTCTGGTGTGTTGGTCGCCCGCCTCGGGTCTGGCCCAGTGTTTGGTGTGTTGGGTCTCCCGCCTCGGGTCTGGCCCAGTGTCTAGTGTGTTAAATCACCCGCCTCGGGCCTGGCCCAGTGTCTGGTGTGTTGGGAAGCCCGCCTCGGGTCTTCCCCAGTGTCTGGTGTGTTGGTATCACGCCTCGGGTCTGGCCCAGTGTCATCTGTGTTGGGTCGCCCGCCTAGGGTCTGGCCCAGTGTCTGGTGTGGTGGGTCTCCCGCCTCGGGTCTGGCCCAGTGTCTGGGGTGTGGGTCCCCCGCCTCGGGTCTGACCAAGTGTCTGGTTTGATGTGTCGCCTGCCTAGGGTCTGGCCCAGTGTCCTGCCCAGTGTCTGGTCTGTTGGGTTGCCCTTATCGGGTCTGGCCCAGTGTCTGGTGTGGTGGGTTGCCCGCCTCGTGTCTGGCTCATTGGCTGGTGTGGTGGGTCACCCGCCTCTTGTCTGGCACAGAGTCTGGTGTGTTGGGTCGCCCGCCTCGGGTCTGGTCCAGTGTGTGGTGTGTTGGGTCGCCCGCCTCGGCTCTGATCCAGTGTGTGGTGTGTTGGGTCGCCCGCCTCGGGTCTGGCCCAGTATCTGTTGTGTGGGTCGCCCAACTCGGGTCTGGCCCAGTGTCTGGTGTGTTTGGTCGCCCACCTCTGGAGTGGCCCAGTGTCTGGTGTGTTGGATCGCCCACCTCGGGTCTGGCCCAGTGTCTGGAGTGTTGGGTCGCCCGCATCGAGTCTGGCCCAAAGTCTGGCCCAATGTTTGACCCAGTGTCTGGCCCAGTGTCTCATCCAGTGTCTTACTAAGTGTCTGACCCAGTGTCTGGCCCAGTGCTTGGTGTGTTAGGTCTACTGCCTCGGGTCTGGCCCAGTGTCTGGTGTGTTGGGTCACTGGCCTCAGGTCTGGCCCAGTGTATGGTGTGTTGGGCCGCCCGCCTCAGGTGTGGCCCAGTGTCTGGTGTGTTGGTCGCCCGCCTCGGGTCTGGCCCAGTGTTTGGTGTGTTGGGTCTCCCGCCTCGGGTCTGGCCCAGTGTCTAGTGTGTTAAATCACCCGCCTCGGGCCTGGCCCAGTGTCTGGTGTGTTGGGAAGCCCGCCTCGGGTCTTCCCCAGTGTCTGGTGTGTTGGTATCACGCCTCGGGTCTGGCCCAGTGTCATCTGTGTTGGGTCGCCCGCCTAGGGTCTGGCCCAGTGTCTGGTGTGGTGGGTCTCCCGCCTCGGGTCTGGCCCAGTGTCTGGGGTGTGGGTCCCCCGCCTCGGGTCTGACCAAGTGTCTGGTTTGATGTGTCGCCTGCCTAGGGTCTGGCCCAGTGTCCTGCCCAGTGTCTGGTCTGTTGGGTTGCCCTTATCGGGTCTGGCCCAGTGTCTGGTGTGGTGGGTTGCCCGCCTCGTGTCTGGCTCATTGGCTGGTGTGGTGGGTCACCCGCCTCTTGTCTGGCACAGAGTCTGGTGTGTTGGGTCGCCCGCCTCGGGTCTGGTCCAGTGTGTGGTGTGTTGGGTCGCCCGCCTCGGCTCTGATCCAGTGTGTGGTGTGTTGGGTCGCCCGCCTCGGGTCTGGCCCAGTATCTGTTGTGTGGGTCGCCCACTTCGGGTCTGAACCAGTGTCTGACCCAGTGTCTGGTGTGTTGGGTCGCCCACCTCGGGTATTGCCCAGTGTCTGGTGTGTTGTGTCGTGCGCATCGGGTCTGCCCCAGTGTCTGGTGTGTTGGTTCGCCCGCCTCGTGTCTGGCCCATTGTCTGGTGTGATGGGTCGCCTGCCTGAAGTCTGACCCAGTGCCTGACCCAGTGTCTGGCCCAGTGTCTGGTGTGTTGTGTCGCCCGCCTCAGGTCTGGCCCAGTGTCTGGGGTGTTGGGTCGCCCGCCTTGGGTCTGGCCCTTTGTCTGGTGTGTTGGGTCGCCTGCCTCGGGTCTAGCCCAGTGTCTGGTGTGTTGGGTCGCCCACCTCGGGTCTGGCCCAGTGTCTGGTGTGTTGGGTCGCCAGCTTCTCGTCTGGCCCATTGTCTGGTGTGTTGGATCACCCGCTTCGGGTCTGGCCCAGTGTCTGGAGTGTTGGATCGCCCGCATCAGTTCTGGCCCAGTGCCTGGCCCAGTGTTTGACCCAGTGTGTGGCCCAGTGTCTGACCCAGTGTCTGGCCCAGTGTCTGGTGTTGGGACGAAAGCCTCGGGTCTGCCCCAGTGTCTGGTGTGTTGGGTCGCCCGCCTCGGGTCTGGCCCAGTCTCTGGTGTTTTGGATCGCCCACCTAGTGTCTGGCCCAGTGTTTGACCCAGTGTCTTGCCCAGTGTCTGGTGTGTTAGGTCTACTGCCTCGGGTCTGGCCCAGTGTCTGGTGTGTTGGGTCACTGGCCTCAGGTCTGGCCCAGTGTATGGTGTGTTGGGCCGCCCGCCTCAGGTGTGGCCCAGTGTCTGGTGTGTTGGTCGCCCGCCTCGGGTCTGGCCCAGTGTTTGGTGTGTTGGGTCACTGGCCTCAGGTCTGGCCCAGTGTATGGTGTGTTGGGCCGCCCGCCTCAGGTGTGGCCCAGTGTCTGGTGTGTTGGTCGCCCGCCTCGGGTCTGGCCCAGTGTTTGGTGTGTTGGGTCTCCCGCCTCGGGTCTGGCCCAGTGTCTAGTGTGTTAAATCACCCGCCTCGGGCCTGGCCCAGTGTCTGGTGTGTTGGGAAGCCCGCCTCGGGTCTTCCCCAGTGTCTGGTGTGTTGGTATCACGCCTCGGGTCTGGCCCAGTGTCATCTGTGTTGGGTCGCCCGCCTAGGGTCTGGCCCAGTGTCTGGTGTGGTGGGTCTCCCGCCTCGGGTCTGGCCCAGTGTCTGGTGTGTGGGTCCCCCGCCTCGGGTCTGACCAAGTGTCTGGTTTGATGTGTCGCCTGCCTAGGGTCTGGCCCAGTGTCCTGCCCAGTGTCTGGTCTGTTGGGTTGCCCTTATCGGGTCTGGCCCAGTGTCTGGTGTGGTGGGTCGCCCGCCTCGTGTCTGGCTCATTGGCTGGTGTGGTGGGTCACCCGCCTCTTGTCTGGCACAGAGTCTGGTGTGTTGGGTCGCCCGCCTCGGGTCTGGTCCAGTGTGTGGTGTGTTGGGTCGCCCGCCTCGGCTCTGATCCAGTGTGTGGTGTGTTGGGTCGCCCGCCTCGGGTCTGGCCCAGTATCTGTTGTGTGGGTCGCCCACTTCGGGTCTGAACCAGTGTCTGACCCAGTGTCTGGTGTGTTGGGTCGCCCACCTCGGGTATTGCCCAGTGTCTGGTGTGTTGTGTCGTGCGCATCGGGTCTGCCCCAGTGTCTGGTGTGTTGGTTCGCCCGCCTCGTGTCTGGCCCATTGTCTGGTGTGATGGGTCGCCTGCCTGAAGTCTGACCCAGTGCCTGACCCAGTGTCTGGCCCAGTGTCTGGTGTGTTGTGTCGCCCGCCTCAGGTCTGGCCCAGTGTCTGGGGTGTTGGGTCGCCCGCCTTGGGTCTGGCCCTTTGTCTGGTGTGTTGGGTCGCCTGCCTCGGGTCTAGCCCAGTGTCTGGTGTGTTGGGTCGCCCACCTCGGGTCTGGCCCAGTGTCTGGTGTGTTGGGTCGCCAGCTTCTCGTCTGGCCCATTGTCTGGTGTGTTGGATCACCCGCTTCGGGTCTGGCCCAGTGTCTGGAGTGTTGGATCGCCCGCATCGGTTCTGGCCCAGTGCCTGGCCCAGTGTTTGACCCAGTGTGTGGCCCAGTGTCTGACCCAGTGTCTGGCCCAGTGTCTGGTGTTGGGACGAAAGCCTCGGGTCTGCCCCAGTGTCTGGTGTGTTGGGTCGCCCGCCTCGGGTCTGGCCCAGTCTCTGGTGTTTTGGATCGCCCACCTAGTGTCTGGCCCAGTGTTTGACCCAGTGTCTTGCCCAGTGTCTGACCCAGTGCCTGGCCCAATGTGTGGTGTGTTGGGCCTACCGCCATGGGTCTGGCCCAGTGTCTGGTTTGTTGGGTCACCCGCCTCGGGTATGGCCCAGTGTCTGGTGTGTGGGGTCGCCCACCTCAGGTCTGACCCAGTGTCTTGTGTGTTGGGTCACCCGCCTTGGGTCTGGCCCAGTGTCTGTTGTGTTGGGTCACCCGCCTCGGGTCTGGCCCAGTGTCTGGTGTGTTGGGTCGCCCGCCTCGGGTCTGGCCCAGTGTCTGGTGTGTTGGGTCACCCACCTTGAGTCTGGCCCAGTGTCTGCTGTTGGGTCGCCCACCTCAGATCTGACCCAGTGTCTGGTGTGTTGAGTCACCCGCCTCGGGTCTGGCCCAGTGTCTGGTGTGTTGGGTGGCGTGCCTCGGATCTGGCCCAGTGTCTGGTGTGTTGAGTGTCATGATCTCAATGGCAAGAGAACATAGCATAAGCATATATAGGAACTAGCTCTTGGAAGATGGGAACTGAGCTGACCATGAACTAAACCTAACGCACAACTAGCAGTGGCCGGGTAGCATGCCTACGTTGATTCTAGATGCCCAGCCCAGCCGGAGGACTAAATAAAGCTAGCAGAGGAAAATATTAGTCCTAGCTCACCTCTAGAGAAATACCCCGAAAGGAGACAGAGGCCCCCCACATGTATTGGCGGTGAGTTGAGATGAAATAACAAACGTAGTATGAAAATAGGTTTAGCAAATTTGAGGTCCACTTACTACATAGCAGAAGACAGAAAGGACACTTTCATGGTCAGCTGAAAACCCTATCAAAAACACCATCCAGAAATTACTTTAAAACTCTGGCATTAACTCATAACACCAGAGTGGCAATTCCCGTTCACAAGAGCTTTCCAGACACAGTAACGAAACTACAGCTGTGAACTGGAACAAAATGCAAAAACAAACATGGACAAGAGTCCAACTTATCTAGTAGTTGTCTAGGAGCAGGAACAAGCACAGAGAGGCTTCTGATAACATTGTTGACCGGCAAGCAACTAACAGAGCAGCAAGGTTATATAGCGACTCCCACATCTTGATGGGAACAGGTGAACAGAGAAGATGAAGACACCAGTTCAATTCCACCAGTAGCCACCGGGGGAGCCCAGAATCCAAATTCACAACAGTACCCCCCCCTCAAGGAGGGGGCACCGAACCCTCACCAGAACCACCAGGGCGATCAGGATGGGCCCTATGAAAGGCACGAACCAGATCGGAGGCATGAACATCAGATGCATTCACCCAAGAATTATCCTCCTGGCCGTATCCCTTCCACTTGACCAGATACTGGAGTCTCCGTCTGGAAACACGAGAGTCCAAAATTTTCTCCACAACGTACTCCAACTCACCCTCAACCAACACCGGAGCAGGAGGCTCAACGGAAGGCACAACCGGTACCTCATACCTGCGCAATAATGACCGATGAAAAACGTTATGAATAGAAAAGGATGCAGGGAGGTCCAAACGGAAGGAAACAGGGTTAAGAATCTCCAATATCTTATACGGGCCGATAAACCGAGGCTTAAACTTAGGAGAAGAGACCCTCATAGGGACAAAACGAGAAGACAACCACACCAAATCCCCAACAGAAAGCCGAGGACCAACACGACGGTGGCGGTTGGCAAAAAGCTGAGTCTTCTCCTGGGACAACCTCAAATTGTCCACCACCTGCCCCCAGATCTGATGCAATCTCTCCACCACAGCATCCACTCCAGGACAATCCGAAGATTCCACCTGACCAGAGGAAAATCGAGGATGAAACCCCGAATTACAGAAAAACGGGGACACCAAAGTGGCAGAGCTGGCCCGATTATTGAGAGCGAACTCCGCCAATGGCAAAAAAGCAACCCAATCATCCTGGTCAGCAGACACAAAACACCTCAGATATGTCTCCAGGGTCTGATTAATCCGCTCGGTCTGGCCATTCGTCTGAGGATGGAAAGCGGACGAAAAAGATAAATCTATGCCCATCCTAGCACAGAATGCCCGCCAAAATCTAGACACGAATTGGGTCCCTCTGTCAGAAACGATATTCTCAGGAATACCATGCAAACGAACAACATTTTGAAAAAACAGAGGAACCAACTCGGAAGAAGAAGGTAACTTGGGCAGAGGAACCAAATGGACCATCTTAGAAAAACGGTCACACACCACCCAGATGACAGACATCTTCTGAGAAACAGGCAGATCTGAAATAAAATCCATCGAGATGTGCGTCCAAGGCCTCTTAGGAATAGGCAAGGGCAACAATAATCCACTAGCCCGAGAACAACAAGGCTTGGCCCGAGCACAAACGTCACAAGACTGCACAAAGCCTCGCACATCTTGTGACAGGGAAGGCCACCAGAAGGACCTTGCCACCAAATCCCTGGTACCAAAAATGCCAGGATGACCTGCCAACGCAGAAGAATGAACCTCAGAGATGACTCTACTGGTCCAATCATCAGGAACAAACAGTTTATCAGGTGGGCAATGATCAGGTCTCTCCGCCTGAAACTCCTGCAAGGCCCGCCGCAGGTCTGGAGAAACGGCTGACAATACCACTCCATCCTTAAGGATACCTGTGGGCTCAGAGTTACCAGGCGAGTCAGGCTCAAAACTCCTAGAAAGGGCATCCGCCTTAACATTCTTAGAACCCGGTAGGTATGACACCACAAAATTAAACCGAGAGAAAAATAATGACCAGCGCGCCTGTCTAGGATTCAGGCGCCTGGCGGTCTCAAGATAAATCAAATTTTTGTGGTCAGTCAATACCACCACCTGATGTCTGGCCCCCTCAAGCCAATGGCGCCACTCCTCAAAAGCCCACTTCATGGCCAAAAGCTCCCGATTCCCAACATCATAATTCCGCTCAGCGGGCGAAAATTTACGGGAAAAGAAGGCACAAGGCCTCATCACGGAGCAGTCAGAACTTTTCTGCGACAACACTGCCCCAGCTCCGATCTCAGAAGCGTCGACCTCAACCTGAAAAGGTAGAGCAACATCAGGCTGACGCAACACAGGGGCAGAGGAAAAACGGCGCTTAAGCTCCCGAAAGGCCTCCACAGCATCAGGGGACCAATCAGCAACATCAGCACCCTTCTTAGTCAAATCGGTCAATGGCTTAGCAATATCCGAAAAACCAGCAATAAATCGACGATAAAAGTTAGCAAAGCCCAAAAATTTCTGAAGACTCTTAAGAGAAGAGGGCTGCGTCCAATCACAAATAGCTTGAACCTTGACAGGATCCATTTCAATGGAAGAGGGGGAAAAAATATATCCCAAAAAGGAAATCCTCTGTACCCCAAAAACACACTTAGAACCCTTCACACACAAAGAATTAGACCGCAAAACCTGAAAAACCCTCCTGACTTGCTGGACATGAGAGTCCCAGTCATCCGAAAAAATCAGAATATCATCCAGATACACAATCATAAATTTATCCAAATAATCGCGAAAAATATCATGCATAAAGGACTGGAAAACTGACGGAGCATTAGAAAGACCAAAAGGCATCACTAAATACTCAAAGTGGCCCTCGGGCGTATTAAATGCGGTTTTCCACTCATCCCCCTGCCTGATTCGCACCAAATTATACGCCCCACGAAGGTCAATCTTAGAGAACCACTTGGCCCCCTTTATGCGAGCAAACAAATCAGTCAGCAACGGCAATGGGTATTGATATTTAACAGTGATTTTATTCAAAAGCCGATAATCAATACATGGTCTCAAAGAGCCGTCTTTTTTTGACACAAAGAAAAAACCGGCTCCTAAGGGAGATGACGATGGACGAATATGTCCCTTTTCCAAGGACTCCTTTATATATTCTCGCATAGCAGCATGTTCAGGCACAGACAGATTAAATAAACGACCCTTTGGGTATTTACTACCCGGGATTAAATCTATGGCACAATCGCACTCTCGGTGCGGAGGTAACGAACCAAGCTTGGATTCTTCAAAGACGTCACGATAGTCAGACAGGAACTCAGGAATTTCAGAGGGAATGGATGATGAAATGGAAACCACAGGTACATCCCCATGAGCCCCCTTACATCCCCAGCTCAACACAGACATAGCTCTCCAGTCGAGGACTGGGTTGTGAGATTGCAGCCAAGGCAATCCTAGCACCAAATCATCATGTAGATTATACAGCACCAGAAAGCGAATAATCTCCTGGTGATCCGGATTAATACGCATAGTTACTTGTGTCCAGTATTGTGGTTTATTATTAGCCAATGGGGTGGAGTCAATCCCCTTCAGAGGAATAGGAGTCTCCAAAGGCTCTAAATCATACCCACAGCGTTTGGCAAAGGACCAATCCATAAGACTCAAAGCGGCGCCAGAGTCGACATAGGCGTCCGTGGTAATAGATGACAAAGAGCAAATCAGGGTCACAGATAGAATAAATTTAGACGGTAAGGTGCAAATGGAAACAGATTTACCAAGCTTTTTAGTGCGCTTAGAGCATGCTGATATAACATGAGTAGAATCACCACAATAGAAACACAACCCATTTTTCCGTCTAAAATTCTGCCGCTCGCTTCGGGACAGAATTCTATCACACTGCATACTCTCTGGCGACTTCTCAGTGGACACCGCCAGATGGTGCACTGGTTTGCGCTCCCGCAAACGCCTATCGATCTGAATAGCCATTGTCATGGACTCATTCAGACCCGCAGGCACAGGGAACCCCACCATAACATCCTTAATGGCATCAGAGAGACCCTCTCTGAAAGTCGCCGCCAGGGCGCACTCATTCCACTGAGTAAGCACAGACCATTTACGGAATCTTTGGCAGTAAATTTCCGTTTCATCTTGCCCCTGAGATAGGGACATCAAAGTTTTTTCTGCCTGAAGCTCCAAATGAGGTTCGTCATAAAGCAACCCCAAGGCCAGAAAAAACGCATCCACATTGAGCAACGCAGGATCCCCTGGTGTCAATGAAAAAGCCCAGTCTTGAGGGTCGCCCCGGAGCAAGGAAATCACAATCCTGACCTGCTGTGCAGGGTCTCCGGCAGAGCGAGATTTCAGAGACAAAAATAATTTGCAATTATTTCGAAAATTCTGAAACCCGGATCTATTCCCCGAGAAAAATTCCGGCAAAGGAATTCTCGGCTCAGATACAGGTGCATGACAAACAAAATCTTGCAAATTTTGTACCTTCGTGGCGAGATTATTCAAACCTGCAGTTACACTCTGAAGATCCATTACAAACAGGTGGACACAGAGCCATTCAAGGGTTAAGAGGAGGTAAGAAGCAGCTAGACAGCAATTAAGGGCTAGGCAGCAAAACTCTGAGGGGAAAAAAAAAAAATTTCCCTTCAACACTTCTTTTTCTCCTGCTTCAGCCCAAACAATTAACACTTTGCGGGCCGGTCAAACTGTCCTGATCTCAATGGCAAGAGAACATAGCATAAGCATATATAGGAACTAGCTCTTGGAAGATGGGAACTGAGCTGACCATGAACTAAACCTAACGCACAACTAGCAGTGGCCGGGTAGCATGCCTACGTTGATTCTAGATGCCCAGCCCAGCCGGAGGACTAAATAAAGCTAGCAGAGGAAAATATTAGTCCTAGCTCACCTCTAGAGAAATACCCCGAAAGGAGACAGAGGCCCCCCACATGTATTGGCGGTGAGTTGAGATGAAATAACAAACGTAGTATGAAAATAGGTTTAGCAAATTTGAGGTCCACTTACTACATAGCAGAAGACAGAAAGGACACTTTCATGGTCAGCTGAAAACCCTATCAAAAACACCATCCAGAAATTACTTTAAAACTCTGGCATTAACTCATAACACCAGAGTGGCAATTCCCGTTCACAAGAGCTTTCCAGACACAGTAACGAAACTACAGCTGTGAACTGGAACAAAATGCAAAAACAAACATGGACAAGAGTCCAACTTATCTAGTAGTTGTCTAGGAGCAGGAACAAGCACAGAGAGGCTTCTGATAACATTGTTGACCGGCAAGCAACTAACAGAGCAGCAAGGTTATATAGCGACTCCCACATCTTGATGGGAACAGGTGAACAGAGAAGATGAAGACACCAGTTCAATTCCACCAGTAGCCACCGGGGGAGCCCAGAATCCAAATTCACAACAGTTGAGTCACCCGCCTCGGGTTTAGCCCAGTGTCTGGTGTGTTGGGTGAAACGCTTCGGGTCTGGCCCAGTTTCTGGTGTGATTGGTCGCATGGGCACCACGGGTCTGGCCAAGTGTCTCATGTTTTGGGTAGCCCACCTCGGGTCTGGCCCAGTGTCTTGTGTGTTAGGTTGCCTGCCTCGGGTCTGGCCCAGTGTCTGGTGTGTTGATTCACCCACCTCGGGTCTGGCCCAGTGTCTGGTGTGTTGGGTTGCCCGCCTCGGGTCTTGCCCAGTGTCTGGTGTGTTGGGTCGCCCGCCTTGGGTATGGCCCAGTGTCTGGTGTGTTGGGTTGCCTGCCTCGGGTCTGGCCCAGTGTCTGATGTGTTGGGTTGCCTGCCTCGGGTCTGGCCCAGTGTGTTGTGTGTTGGGTCGCCCACCTCGAGTCTTGCACAGTGTCTGGTGTGTTGGGTCGGGCGCATGGGGTCTGACCCAGTTTCTGGTGTGTTGGGTCACCCACCTCGGTCTGGCCCAGAGTCTGGTGTGTTGGGTCACCCGCCTCGGGTCTGGCCCAGTGTCTGATGTGATTGGTCGCCCTCTTCGTGTCTGACACATTGTTTTGCCCAGTGTCTGGCTCAGTGTCTGGTGTGTAGCGTCGCCCGCCTCAGGTCTGGCCCACAGTCTGGTGTGCTGGGTCACCCGCCTCGGGTCTGGCCCAGTGTCTGATGTGATGGATCGCCCGCTTCGTGTCTGACACATTGCCTTGCCCAGTGTCTGGCCCAGTGCCTGGTGTGTTGTGTCGCCAGCCTCAGGTCTGGCCCAGTGTGCGGTGTGTTGGGTCGCCCACTTCGGGTCTTGCCCAGTGTCTGGTGTGTTGGGTCGGGTGCCTGGGGTCTGGCCCAGTGTCTGGTGTGTTGGTCACCCACCTCGGGTCTTGCCCAGTGTCTGGTGTGGTGGGTCACTCACCTTGGGTCTGGCCCAGTGTCTGGTGTGTTGGGTTGCCTGCCTCTGGTCTAGCCCAGTGTCTGGTGTGTTGGGTTGCCCGCCTCGAGTCTGGCTCAGAGTGTGGTGTTGGGTCACCCGCCTTTAGACTTTCCCAGTGTCTGTTGTGTTGGGTCGGGCGCCTCTGGTCTGGCCCAGTGTCTGGTGTGTTGGATCACCCACCTCGGGTCTGGCCCTGTGTCTGGTGTGATGGGTCGCCTGCCTCGGGTCTGACCCAGTGTCTGACTCAGTGTCTGGCCCAGTGTCTGGTGTGTTGGGCTGCCCGCCTCGGGTCTGTCCCAGTGTCTGGTGTGGTGCGTCGCCCGCCTCGGGTCTGGCCCAGTGTCTGTTGTGTGGTTCGTCCGCCTCGGATGTGGCTCAGTGTCTGGTGTGATGGGTCGCACGCCTCGGGTCTCGCTCAGTGTCTGGTGTGGTGGGTCGCCAGCCTAGGGTCTGGCCCAGAGTCTGACCCAGTGTCTGGTGTGTGGGTCGCCCGCCTCGGGTCTGGCCCAGTGTCTTGCGTGTTGGGTTGCCCTCTTGGGTCTGGTCCAATATCTAGTATGATGGGATGCCTTTCTCGGGTCTGGCCCAGTGTCTGGCCCAGTGTCTGACCCAGTGTCTGGCCAGTGTCTGGCCCAGTATCTGGTGTGTTGGGACTACCGCTTCAAATCTGGCCCAGTGTCTGGTGTGTTAGGTGGCCCACCTCGGGTCTGGCCCACTGTCGGGTGTGTTGGGTCGCTCGCCTCGGATCTGGCACAGTGTCTGGTGTGCTTGCTCGCCCGCCTCGGGTTTGCCCGAGTGTCTGGTATGATGGGTCGCCCGCGTCGAGTCTCACCCAGTGCCCAACACAACAGATTCTGGGCCAGACTCGAGTCGGGCGACCCAACATACCAGACACTGGACCAGACCCGAGGCGGCCGACCCACCACACCAAACACTGGACCAGACATTAAGCGGGCAACCCACTCACCAGACACTGGGCCAGACCCCAGGCTCGCGACCCACCACAACAGACACTGGCCCATACCCGAAGCGGGCAACCCAACACACCAATCACTGGGCCAGACACTGGGTCAGACCCGAGGCGGGAGACCCATCACACCTGACACTGGGCCAGACCTGAGGCGGGCAACTCATCACACCAGACACTGGACCAGACCCGAGGTGGGCAATCCAACACGCCAGACACTGGGCGAGACCCAAGGCAGGCGACCCAACACACCAGACACTGGGCCAAACCAGAGTTGGGCGACCCAACACACCAGACACTGGGCCAGACCTGAGGCTTGCGACCTAACACAACAGACACTGGGCCAGACCCGAGGCGGGCAATCCAACATGCCAGACTCTGGGCGAAAACCAAAACGGGCGACCCAAAACACCAGACACTGGGTCAGACAATGGGTCAGACACTGGGCCAGACATTGGGCCAGACCCGAGGCGGGAGACCCACCACACCAGACACTGGGCCAGACCTGAGGCGGGCGACCCATCACACAAGACACTGGGCCAGACCAGAGGCGGGCGAACCACCACACCAGACACTGGGCAAGTCTCGAGGCGGGCACCCCAACACACCACACACTGGGCCAGACCTGAGGCGGGCAACCCAACACCCCAGACATTGGGCCAGACCCGAGGCGGGTGACTCAACACACCAGACACTGGGCCAGACATTAAGCGCACAACCCACTCACCAGACACTGGGCCAGACCCCAGGCGCGCGACCCACCACACAGACATTGGGCCATACCCGAAGCGGGCAACCCAACACACCAGTCACTGGGCCAGACACTGGGTCAGACCCGAGGCGGGAGACCCATCACACCAGACACTGGGCCAGACCTGAGGCGCGCAACTCATCACACCAGACACTGGACCTGACCCGAGGTGGGCAATCCAACACGCCAGACACTGGGCGAGACCCAAGGCAGGCGACCCAACACACCAGACACTGGGCCAAACCAGAGTTGGGCGACCCAACACACCAGACACTGGGCCAGACCCGAGGCGGGCGACCTAACACAGCAGACACTGGGCCAGACCCGAGGCAGGCAATCCAACATGCCAGACTCTGGGCAAAAAACAAAACGGGCGACCCAAAACACCAGACACTAGGCCAGACAATGGGTCAGACACTGGGCCAGACATTGGGCCAGACCCGAGGCGGGAGACCCACCACACCAGACACTGGGCCAGACCTGAGGCGGGCGACCCATCACACAAGACACTGGGCCAGACCAGAGGCGGGCGAACCACCACACCAGACACTGGGCAAGTCTCGAGGTGGGCGCCCCAACACACCACACACTGGGCCAGACCCGAGGCTGGCAACCCAACACCCCAGACATTGGGCCAGACCCGAGGCAGGTGACCCAACACACCAGACACTGGGCCAGACCCGAGGCGGGCGACCCAACACACCAGACACTGGGCCAGACCCGAGGCGAGCGACCCACCACACCAGACACTGGACCAGACATTAAGCGGGTGACCCACTCACCAGACACTGGGCCAGACCCGAGGCGGGCGACCCATCACACAAGACACTGGGCCAGACCAGAAGCGGGCGACCCACCACACCAGACACTGGGCAAGTCTCGAGGCGGGTGCCCCAACACACCACACACTGGGCCAGACCAGAGGCGGGAAACCCAACACACCAGACATTGGGCCACACCCGAGGCGGGTGACCCAACACACCAGACACTGGGCCAGACCCGAGGCGGGTGACCCAACACACCAGACACTGGGCCAGACCCGAGTAGGGCGACCCACCACACCAGACACTGGACCAGACATTAAGCGGGTGACCCACTCACCAGACACTGGGCCAGACCCGAGGCGCGCGACCCACCACACCAGATACTGGGCCATACCCGAAGCAGGCGACCTAATGCACTGGGCCAGACACTGTGCCAGACACTGGGTCAGACCCGAGACGGGCGACCCATTACACCAGACACAGAACCAGACTCGAGGCAGGCGTCCCAACACACCAGACACTGGGCCAGACCCGAGGTGGGTGACCCAACACAACAGACACTGGGGCAGACACTGGGCCAGGCAATGGGTCAGACATGAGGTGAGCGGCCCAAAACAGCAGACACTGGGCCAGACACTGGGCCAGGCACTGGGCCAGACACGAGGCAGGCGGCCCAACACACCAGACACTGGGCCAGACCCGAGGCGCGCAACCAAACACACCAGACATTGGCCCAGACCCGAGGCGGTCGACCCATCACACCAGACTCTGGGTGTTGTGAATTTACTTTTTGCTCCCTCTAGTGGTTACTAGTTTTTTGACTCTGGTTTTTCTGTCATTCCTTTTATCCGCACCTGGGTCGTTAGTTAAGGGTGTTGCTATTTAAGCTCCCTGGACCTTCAGTTCAATGCCTGGCAACGTAGTTATCAGAGCTAGTCTGCTGTGCTCTTGTCTACTGATCCTGGTTCCAGTTATATCAGCTAAGTCCGCTTTTTGCTTTTTGCTATTTTGTTTTGGTTTTGTATTTTTGTCCAGCTTGTTCCAAATATATATCCTGACCTTTGCTGGAAGCTCTAGGGGGCTGGTGTTGATCCCCGGCTACTTCTAGTGTTGGCGTTAGTAGTAGATATATGGTCAACCCAGCTACCACTGCCCTATGAGCTGGATTTTTGTATTCTGCAGACTTCCACGTTCCTCTGAGACCCTCGCCATTGGGGTCATAACAGTTTGCCAGGCCAGTATTAAATGTTTAATGCATTGCAGAAGAGGGATTATAAGAAAGAAGATTCTGAGTTTTTTTTTTTTTCTTCTTCCCCTTTACCTCAGAGTGGCTATGCTTGCTGCAGACATGAATGTCCAGACCTTGATTACAAGTGTGGACCAGCTGGCTACTCGTGTGCAGGGCATACAAGACTATGTTATCAGTAATCCTAGGTCAGAACCTAAAATACCGATTCCTGAACTGTTTTCCGGAGACAGGTTTAAGTTTAGGAATTTTGTGAATAATTGTAAATTGTTTTTGTCCCTGAGACCCTGTTCATCTGGAGACTCTGCTCAGCAAGTAAAAATTGTTATTTCGTTCTTACGGGGCGACCCTCAGGATTGGGCTTTTTCGCTGGCGCCAGGAGATCCGGCATTGGCTGATATTAATGCGTTTTTTCTGGCGCTCGGTTTACTTTATGAGGAACCCAATCTTGAGATTCAGGCAGAAAAGGCCTTGCTGGCTATGTCTCAGGGGCAGGACGAGGCTGAAGTGTACTGCCAAAAATTTCGGAAATGGTCCGTGCTGACACATTGGAACGAGTGTGCACTGGCCGCTAATTTTAGAAATGGCCTTTCTGAAGCCATTAAGAATGTTATGGTGGGTTTTCCCATTCCCACAGGTCTGAATGATACTATGGCACTGGCTATTCAAATTGACCGGCGGTTGCGGGAGCGCAAAACCGCAAATTCCCTCATGGTGTTGTCTGAACAGACACCTAATTCGGTGCAATGTGATAGAAAAATCGCAAATTCCCTCATGGTGTTGTCTGAACAGACACCTGATTTAATGCAATGTGATAGAATCCTGACTAGAAATGAGCGGAAAATTCATAGACGCCGGAATGGCTTGTGCTACTACTGTGGTGATTCTACACATATTATCTCAGCATGCTCTAAACGTATAGCTAAGGTTGTTAGTCCTGTCACCGTTGGTAATTTGCAACCTAAATTTATTCTGTCTGTAACTTTGATTTGCTCACTGTCGTCTTTTCCTGTCATGGCGTTTGTAGATTCAGGTGCTGCCCTGAGTCTTATGGATCTGTCATTTGCTAAGCACTGTGGTTTTACTCTTGAACCATTAGAAAATCCTATTCCTCTTAGGGGTATTGATGCTACGCCATTGGCAGCAAATAAACCGCAGTATTGGACACAGGTTACCATGTGCATGACTCCTGAACACCGCGAGGTGATACGTTTCCTGGTTTTACATAAAATGCATGATTTGGTTGTTTTAGGGCTGCCATGGTTACAGACCCATAATCCAGTCCTGGACTGGAAGGCTATGTCAGTCTCAAGTTGGGGCTGTCGTGGTATTCATGGGGATTCCCTGCCTGTGTCTATTGCTTCTTCTACGCCTTCGGAAGTTCCGGAGTATTTGTCTGATTATCAGGATGTCTTCAGTGAGTCTGAGTCCAGTGCTCTGCCTCCTCATAGGGACTGTGACTGTGCTATAGATTTGATCCCAGGCAGTAAATTTCCTAAGGGAAGACTGTTTAAGCTGTCGGTGCCTGAACATACCGCTATGCGTTCATATATCAAGGAGTCTCTAGAGAAAGGACATATTCGTCCGTCTTCTTCCCCTCTTGGTGCGGGATTCTTTTTTGTGGCAAAAAAGGACGGATCTTTGAGACCTTGTATTGATTATCGGCTTTTAAATAAGATCACTGTCAAATTTCAGTATCCTTTACCGCTGTTGTCTGACTTGTTTGCCCGGATTAAAGGTGCCAAGTGGTTCACCAAGATAGATCTTCGTGGTGCGTACAACCTTGTGCGCATTAAGCAAGGTGATGAATGGAAAACCGCATTCAATACGCCCGAAGGTCATTTTGAGTACTTGGTGATGCCTTTTGGGCTCTCCAATGCGCCTTCAGTTTTTCAGTCCTTTATGCATGACATTTTCCGGAAGTATCTGGATAAATTTTTGATTGTTTATCTGGATGATATTTTGGTTTTTTCTGATAATTGGGATTCGCATGTGGAGCAGGTCAGGTTGGTCTTTAAAATTTTGCGTGAAAATTCTTTGTTTGTCAAGGGCTCAAAGTGTCTCTTTGGTGTACAGAAGGTTCCCTTTTTGGGGTTCATTTTTTCCCCTTCTGCTGTGGAGATGGACCCAGTCAAGGTCCGAGCTATTCTTGATTGGACTCAGCCCTCGTCAGTTAAGAGTCTACAGAAGTTCTTGGGTTTCGCTAACTTCTACCGTCGTTTTATCGCTAATTTTTCTAGCATTGTGAAACCTTTGACGGATATGACCAAGAAGGGCTCCGATGTAGCTAACTGGGCTCCTGCTGCCGTGGAGGCTTTCCAGGAGTTGAAACGCCGGTTTACTTCGGCGCCTGTTTTGTGCCAGCCCGATGTCTCACTTCCCTTTCAGGTTGAGGTGGATGCTTCAGAGATTGGAGCAGGGGCCGTTTTGTCGCAGAGAGGCCCTGGTTGCTCTGTTATGAAACCTTGTGCCTTTTTCTCTAGGAAGTTTTCGCCTGCCGAGCGAAATTATGATGTGGGCAATCGGGAGTTGTTGGCCATGAAATGGGCATTTGAGGAGTGGCGTCATTGGCTCGAGGGTGCTAAGCATCGTGTGGTGGTCTTGACTGATCACAAAAATCTGATGTATCTCGAGTCTGCTAAACGCCTTAATCCGAGACAGGCCCGCTGGTCATTGTTTTTCTCCCGCTTTGATTTTGTTGTCTCGTATTTACCAGGTTCAAAGAATGTGAAGGCCGATGCTCTTTCTAGGAGCTTTGTGCCTGATGCTCCTGGAGTCGCTGATCCTGTTGGTATTCTTAAAGATGGAGTTATCTTGTCAGCTATTTCTCCGGATCTGCGACGTGTGTTGCAGAGATTTCAGGCTGATAGGCCTGAGTCTTGTCCACCAGACAGACTGTTTGTCCCGGATAAGTGGACCAGCAGAGTCATTTCCGAGGTTCATTCCTCGGTGTTGGCAGGTCACCCGGGAATTTTTGGCACCAGAGATTTGGTGGCCAGGTCCTTTTGGTGGCCTTCCTTGTCAAGGGATGTGCGGTCATTTGTGCAGTCCTGTGGGACTTGTGCTCGAGCTAAGCCTTGCTGTTCTCATGCCAGCGGTTTGCTCTTGCCCTTGCCTGTCCCGAAGAGACCTTGGACTCATATCTCCATGGATTTCATTTCTGATCTTCCGCTATCCCAGGGCATGTCCGTTATCTGGGTGATATGTGATCGCTTCTCAAAGATGGTCCATTTGGTTCCTTTGCCTAAGCTGCCTTCCTCTTCCGATCTGGTTCCTGTGTTTTTCCAGAACGTGGTTCGTTTGCACGGCATCCCTGAGAATATTGTGTCAGACAGAGGATCCCAGTTCGTTTCCAGATTCTGGCGATCCTTTTGTAGTAGGATGGGCATTGATTTGTCGTTTTCGTCTGCTTTCCATCCTCAGACTAATGGACAGACGGAGCGAACCAATCAGACTTTGGAGGCTTATTTGAGGTGTTTTGTCTCTGCTGATCAGGACGATTGGGTGACATTCTTGCCGTTGGCTGAGTTTGCCCTTAATAATCGGGCTAGTTCTGCCACCTTGGTTTCGCCTTTTTTCTGCAACTCTGGTTTCCATCCTCGCTTTTCTTCGGGTCATGTGGAGCCTTCTGACTGTCCTGGGGTGGATTCTGTGGTGGATAGGTTGCAGCGGATCTGGAATCATGTGGTGGACAACTTGAAGTTGTCACAGGAGAGGGCTCAGCGCTTTGCCAACCGCCGCCGCGGTGTGGGTCCCCGACTACGCGTTGGGGATTTGGTATGGCTTTCTTCCCGCTTTGTTCCTATGAAGGTCTCCTCTCCCAAATTTAAACCTCGTTTTATTGGGCCTTACAAGATATTGGAAATCCTTAATCCTGTATCTTTTCGTCTGGATCTTCCTGTGTCGTTTGCTATTCACAATGTATTTCATAGGTCCTTTGTTGCGGCGGTACATTGTGCCTATAGTTCCTTCTGCTGAGCCTCCTGCTCCAGTGTTGGTTGAGGGCGAGTTGGAGTACGTGGTGGAGAAGATCTTGGATTCTCGCCTCTCCAGGCGGAGGCTTCAGTACCTGGTCAAGTGGAAGGGCTATGGTCAGGAGGATAATTCCTGGGTGGTCGCCTCTGATGTTCATGCGGCCGATTTAGTTCGTGCCTTTCATGCCGCTCATCCTGATCGCCCTGGTGGTCGTGGTGAGGGTTCGGTGACCCCTCACTAAGGGGGGGGTACTGTTGTGAATTTACTTTTTGCTCCCTCTAGTGGTTACTAGTTTTTTGACTCTGGTTTTTCTGTCATTCCTTTTATCCGCACCTGGGTCGTTAGTTAAGGGTGTTGCTATTTAAGCTCCCTGGACCTTCAGTTCAATGCCTGGCAACGTAGTTATCAGAGCTAGTCTGCTGTGCTCTTGTCTACTGATCCTGGTTCCAGTTATATCAGCTAAGTCCGCTTTTTGCTTTTTGCTATTTTGTTTTGGTTTTGTATTTTTGTCCAGCTTGTTCCAAATATATATCCTGACCTTTGCTGGAAGCTCTAGGGGGCTGGTGTTCTCCCCCCGGACCGTTAGACGGTTCGGGGGTTCTTGAATCTCCAGTGTGGATTTTGATAGGGTTTTTGTTGACCATATAAGTTACCTTTCTTTATTCTGCTATCAGTTAGCGGGCCTCTCTGTGCTAAACCTGGTTCATTTCTGTGTTTGTCATTTCCTCTTACCTCACCGTTATTATTTGTGGGGGGCTTCTATCCAGCTTTGGGGTCCCCTTCTCTGGAGGCAAGAAAGGTCTTTTGTTTTCCTCTACTAGGGGTAGCTAGATTCTCCGGCTGGAGCGTGTCATCTAGAATCAACGTAGGAATGATCCCCGGCTACTTCTAGTGTTGGCGTTAGTAGTAGATATATGGTCAACCCAGCTACCACTGCCCTATGAGCTGGATTTTTGTATTCTGCAGACTTCCACGTTCCTCTGAGACCCTCGCCATTGGGGTCATAACATCTGGGCCAGACCCGAGGTGGGTGACTCAACACACCAGACACTGGGCCAGGCACTGGGTCAGACCCGAGGCGGCGGCCGAAAAACACCAGACAGTGGGCCAGGCACTGGGTCAGAACCGAGGCAGGCGACCCAATACACCAGACACTGGACCAGAACCGAAGCGGGCAACCCAACACGCCAGACACTGGGCCAGACCCGAGGCGGGCGACCCACCACACCAGACAGTGGGCCAGGCCCGAGCAGCAACCCAACACATCAGACAGTGGGTCAGACACTGGGCAAGACACTGGGCCAGACACTGGACCAGACCCGAGGCGGGCTACCAACCACACCAGACACTGGGCCAGACCTGAGGCGAGCGACCCAACACAACAGACACTGGGCCAGATCCGAGGTGTGCGACCCAACACACCAGACAATGGGCCAGACCTGAGGCGGGTGAACCACCACACAAGACACTGGGACAGACCCCGAGGCGGGCGACCTAACACACCAGACAATGGGCCAGACCCGAGGTGGGCGACCAAACAAACCAGACACTGGGCAGGTCCCAAGGCAGACGACCCAAAACACCAGACACTGGGCCAGACACTGGGTCAGACACTGGGCCACTGGACCTGAGGCGCCCGGGCGACTCATCACACCAGACACTGGATCAGACATGAGGCGTTTAATCCAACACGCCAGACAGTGGGCGAGACCCAAGGCGGGCGACCAAACACACCAGACACTGGGCCAAACCAGAGTTGGGCGACCCAACACACCAGACACTGGGCCAGACCCGATGTGGGCGACCTAACAGCAGATACTGGGCCAGACCCGAGGCGGGCTATCCAATACACCAGACACTGGGCCAGACACTGGGTCAGACACTGGGCCAGACCTGAGGTGGGCGACTCATCACACCAGACACTGGACCAGACCCGAGGCGGGGAATCCAACACGCCAGACACTTGTTGAGACCCAAGGCGGGCGACCCAAAACACCAGACACTGGGCCATACACTGGGTCAGAGCACTGGGCAGACACTGGGCCAGACCCGAGCCGGGCGACCCACCAAACCAGACACTGGGCCAGACCTGAGGCGGGCGGACATCACACAAGACACTGGGCCAGAACAGAGATGTGCGGCCCAACACACCAGACACTGGGCTAGACCAGAGGCGAGCGACCCACCACACCAGACACTGGGCAAGTCCCGAGGCGGGCGCCCCAACTCACCACACACTGGGCCAGACCCGAGGCGGGCATCCCAACACACCAAACATTGGGCCAGACCCATTGACACTGGACTCTGGGCCATACCCGAAGTGGGCGACCCAACACACTGGGCCAGACACTGGGTCAAGGCGGGGGACCCATCACACCAGACACAGGGCCAGACTCGAGGCGGACGACCCAACACACCAGACACTGGGCCAGACCCGAGGCGGGAGACCCAACAGACCATACACTGGGCCAGACACGTGGGACTAGACACTGGGTCAGACACTGGGTCAGACAGGTTAGACACTGGGTCAGACACTGCAGTGGTCAAACCCGAGGCAGGCGACCTATCACACCAGACACTGGACCAGACTTGAAGCGGGCAACCAAACACACCAGACACTGGGCTAGACCCAAGGCGGGTGACCCAACACACCAGACACTGGGCCAGACCCGAGGCGGGCGACCCAACACACCAGACACTGGGCCAGACCCGAGACGGGAGACCAACACACCAGACACTGACACTGAGCTAGAGACACTGGGTCAGACACTGGGTCAGACAGGTCAGACACTGGGTTTGACACTTGGTCAGACACCGGGTCAAAACCGAGTCGGGCGACCAATCACACCAGACACTGAACCAGACCTGAAGCGGGCAACCCAACACGCCAGACACTGCGCCAGACCTGAGGTGAGCGACCCACACACCAGAGACTGGGCCAGACTTGAGGCGTGCGACCCACCACACCAGACACTGGGCCAGATCCGACCGAGGCAGGTAACCCAACACACCAGATCTGCACTGGGTCAGACACTGGGCAAGACACTGGGCTAGACCGTAAGCGGGCAACCAACCACACCAGACACTGGGCCAGATCCGAGGTGGGCAACGCAACACACCAGACCATCAATGGGCCAGACCCGAGGTGGGTGACCCAACACACCAGACACTGGGCCAGACCCGAGAAGGGCGACCCAACACACCAGACCTGAGGCGGGTGAACCACCACACCAGACACTGGGCCAGACGAGGTGGGCGACCTAACACACCAGACAATGGGCCAGACCTGAGGCGGGCGACCCAACACACCAGACACTGGGCCAGACATGAGGAGGGTGACCCAACACACCAGACACTGGGCAAGACCCAAGGCAGGCAACCCTGTTAACACACCAGACACTACGCCTTACCAAGGTGGGTGACCCAACACACCGGACACTGGGCCAGACTCGAGGCGGGCGACCCAACACACCAGACACTGGGCAAGGCCCGACCCGGGCAACCGAACACACCAGACACTGGGCCAGACAACGGGCCAGACACTGGCCAAACGCGAGGTGAGAGGTCCAACACACCAGTAACTGGGTCAGAACCGAGGCGGGCGACCCATCACTCAAGACACTGGGCCAGACCTGAGGCAGGTGACCCATCACACCACACGCTGGGCCAGACTCAAGGAGGGCGACCCACCGCACCAGACACTGGGCCAGAAACAAGGCGAGCAACCCAACACACCAGACACTGGGACAGACCCGAGGCGGGTGACCCAACATACCAGACACTAGGCGAGACCCGAGAAGGGCGATCCAATACACCAGACACTGGGCCAGAGAACACACCAGACACTGGGCCAGACTTGAGGCGGTCAACCCAACGCACCAAACACAGGGCCAGACACTGGGCCAGAACCGAGGCGGGCGACCTATCACACAAGACGCTGAGCCAGACCTGAGGCGGGGGACCCACCGCACCAGACACTGGACCAGCCCCAGGTGACGGGCGACCCAACACACCGGACACTGGGCAAGACAATGGTCAGACCCGAGGCGGACACACCAGACACTGGGGCAGACCCGAGGCGTGCAACCCAACACACCAGACACTGGGCCAGACCATGAGGTGGGTGACCCAACACCACCAGACAATAGGCCAGACCCGAGGCGGGCGACCAAACACACCAGACACTGGGCCAGACCCGAGGAGGGCGACCCAACACACCAGACACTGGGCCAGACCTGAGGCGGGTGAACCACCACACCAGACACTGGGCCAGACCTGTGGTGGGCGACCCAACACACCAGACACTGGGCAAGACCCGAGGCGGACAACCCAACCCACCAGACACTAGGTCAGACACCTGAGGCGCCCAGGCGACTCATCACACCAGACACTGGGCCAGACCCGAGGAGGGCGACCCAACACACCAGACAATAGGCCAGACCCGAGGCGGGCGACCCAACACACCAGACACTGGGCCAGACCCGAGGAGGGCGACCCAACACACCAGACACTGGGCCAGACCTGAGGCGGGTGAACCACCACACCAGACACTGGGCCAGACCCGAGGCGGGCGACCTAACACACCAGACAATGGGCCAGACCTGTGGTGGGCGACCCAACACACCAGACACTGGGCAAGACCCAAGGCGGACGACCCAACACACCAGACACTGGGTCAGACACTGGGCCACTGGACCTGAGGCGCCCAGGCGACTCATCACACCAGACACTGGATCAGACCCGAGGCAGGCAATCCAACACGCCAGACACTGGGCAAGACCCAGGGCAGGCGACCCAACACACCAGACATTGGGCCAAACCAGATTTGGGCAACCCAACACACCAGACACTGGGCCAGACCCGAGGTGGGCGAACACAGCAGACACTGGGCCAGACTTGAGGTGGGCGATCCAACACACCAAACACTGGGCCAGACACTGGGTCAGACACTGGGCCAGACCTGAGGCGCGCGACTCATCACACCAGACACTGGACCAGACCCGAGGCGGGCAATCCAAGATGCCAGACACTGGACCAGACCCGAGGAGGGAGACCCAACACAACAGACACTGGGCCAGACACGTGTGGCTAGACACTTGGTCAGACACTGGGTCAGACAGGTTAGACACTGGGTCAGACACTGCAGAGGTCAAACTCGAGGCAGGCGACCTATCACACCAGACACTGGACCAGACTTGAAGAGGGCAACCAAACACACCAGACACTGAGCTAGACCCGAAGTGGGCGACCCAACACACCAGACACATGGCCAGACCCCAGACGGGAGACCCAACACACCAGACATTGACACTGAGCTAGACACTAGGTCAGACACTGGGTCAGACAGGTTAGACACTGGGTCAGACACGGTCAGACACTGGGTCAAAACTGAGGTGGGCGACCTATCACACCAGACACTGGACCAGACCTGAAGCAGGCAACCCAACACGCCAGACACTGCGCCAGACCTGAGGCGAGCGACCCACACACCAGACACTGTGCCAGACTTGAGGCGGGTGACCCATGACACCAGACACTGGGCCAGATCCGACCGAGGCATGCAACCCAACACACCAGATCTGCACTGGGTCAGACACTGGGCAAGACACTGGGCCAGACACTGGGCCAAACCCGAGGCGGGCGACCAACCACACCAGACACTGGGCCAGACCCGAGGCGGGCGACCCAACACACCAGACACTTGGCCAGACCCAAGGTGGGCAACCCAACACACCAGACCATCAATGGGCCAGACCCAAGGTGGGTGACCCAACACACCAGACACTGGGCTAGACCCGAGGAGGGCGACCCAACACACCAGACACTGGGCCAGACACTGGGCCAGATACTGAATCAGATGCGAGGCTTGCGACCCAACACACCAGACACTGGGCCAGACCCAAGGCAGGCAACCCAACACGCCAGACACTAGGCCAGACCCAAGGTGGGCGACCCAACACACCGGACACTGGGCCAGACTCGAGGCGGGCGACCCAACACACCAGACACTGGGCAAGACCAGAGCCGGGCAACCGAACACACCAGACACTGGGCCAGACAACGGGCCAGACACTGGCTAAACCCAAGGCGGGAGGTCCAACACACCAGTAACTGTGTCAGAACCGAGGCGGGCGACCCATCACACCAGACACTGGGCCAGACCTGAGGCGGGCAACCAAATGCACCAAACACTGGGACATTGGGCCAGACACTGGGCCAGACCCGAGGCAGGCGACCCATCACACCACACGCTGGGCCAGACTCAAGAAGGGCGACCCACCACACCAGACCAGACACTGGCCCAGTGTCCTTCACAGTGTCTGGTGTGTTTGGTCGCCCGCCTCGTGTCTGGCCCAGTGTCTGGTGTGATGTGTCACCCACCTCGGGTCTGGACCAGTGTCTGGTGTGGTGGGTTGCCCACCTCGGGTCTGGCCCAGAGTCTGACCGAGTGTCTGGCCCAGAGTCTGACCCAGTGTCTGGCCCAGAGTCTGTTGTGTTGGGTCGCCCACCTGGGGTCTGGCCCAGTGTCTGGTGTGGTGGGTCACCTGCCTCAGATCTGGCCCAGTGTCTGGTGTGTTGAGTCACCCGCCTCAGTTCTGGCCCAGTGTCTGGTGTGTTGGGCTGCCCACCTCATGTCTGGCCCAGTGTCTGGTGTGTTGGGTCGCCCGCCTCGAGTCTTGCACAAGTGCATGGTGTGTTGGATCGTGCGCCTCGGGTCTGGCCCAGTGTCTGGTGTGTTGGTTCCCCCATCTCGTGTCTGGCTCAGTGTCTAGTGTGATGGGTCGCCCACCTCAAGTCTGCCCCAGTGCCTGCCCCAGTGTCTGGCCCAGTGCCTGGTGTGTTGGGTCTACCACCTTGAGTGTGGCCCAGTGTCTGGTGTTTTTTGTCGCCCGCCCCGGGTCTGGCCCAGTGTCTGGTGTGATGGGTCGCCCGCCTGAAATCTGACCCAGTGCCTGACCCAGTGTCTGGCCCAGTGTCTGGTGTGTTGTGTCGCCCTCCTCAGGTCTGGCCCAGTGTCTGGTGTGTTGGGTCGCCTGCCTCAGGTCTAGCCCAGTGTCTGGTGTGTTGGGTCACCAACCTTGGGTCTGGCCCAGTGTCTGGTGTGTTGGGTCGCCCGCTTCTGGTCTGGTCCAGTGTCTGGTGTGTTGGATCACCCGCCTCGGGTCTGGCCCAGTGTCTGGAGTGTTGGATCGCCTGCATCGTTTCTGGCCCAGTGCCTGGCCCAGTGTTTCACCCAGTGTGTGGCCCAGTGTCTGACCCAGTGTCTGGCCCAGTGTCTGGTGTTGGGTCGACAGCCTCGACGAGTCTGCCCCAGTGTCTGGTGTGTTGGGTCACCCACCTCGGGTCTGGCCCAGTCTCTGGTGTTTTGGGTCGCCCGCCTAGGGTCTCGCCCAGTGTCTGACCCAGAGTCTTGCCCAGTGTCTGACCCAGTGTCTGGCAAAATGTGTGGTGTGTAGGGCCTACCGCCACGGGTCTGGCCCAATGTTTGGTTTGTTGGGTCACTCGCCTCGGGTATGGCCCAGTGTCTGTTGTGTTGGGTCGCCCACCTCGGGTCTGACCCTGTGTCTGGTGTGTTGGGTAGCCCGCCTCAGGTCTGGCCCAGTGTCGTGTGTGTTAGGTCGCCTGCCTCGGGTCTGACCCAGTGTCTGGTGTGTTGGGTCACCTGCCTCGGGTCTGGCCCAGTGTCTGGTGTGTTTGGTCGCCCGCCTCGGGTCTGGCCCAGTGTCTGGTGTGTTGGGTCACCCGCCTCGGGTCTGGCCCAGTGTCTGCTGTTTTGTCGCCCACCTCAGATCTGACCCAGTGTCTGGTGTGTTGAGTCACCCGCCTCGGGTCTGGCCCAGTGTCTGGTGTGTTGGGTCGCCTGCCTCGGATCTGGCCCAGTGTCTGTTGTGTTGGGTCGTCCGCCTCGGGTTTATCCCAGTGTCTGGTGTGTTGGGTGAAACGCTTCGGGTCTGGCCCAGTTTCTGGTGTGATTGGTCGCAAGGGCACCACGGGTCAGGCCAAGTGTCTCGTGTGTTGGTTAGCCCACCTCGGGTCTGGCCCAGGGTCTTGTGTGTTAGGTCGCCTGCCTCAGGTCTGGCCCAGTGTCTGGTGTGTTGATTCACCCACCTCGGGTCTGGCCCAGTGTCTGGTGTGTTGTGTTGCCCGCCTCGGGTCTTCCCAGTGTCTGGTGTGTTGGGTCACCCGCCTTGGGTATGGCCCAGTGTCTGGTGTGTTGGGTTGCCTGCCTCGGGTCTGGCCCAGTGTGTGGTGTGTTTGGTCACCCACCTCGGGTCTTGCCCAGTGTCTGGTGTGTTGGGTCGGGTGCATGGGGTCTGGCCCAGTGTCTGGTGTGTTGGGTCACCCACCTCGGGTCTGGCCCAGTGTCTGATGTGATCGGTTGCCCGCTTCGTGTCTGACACATTTCCTTGCCCAGTGTCTGGCCCAGTGCCTGGTGTGTTGGGTTGCCAGCCTCAGGTCTGGCCCAGTGTGCGGTGTGTTGGGTCGCCCACTTCGGGTCTTGCCCAGTGTCTGGTGTGTTGGGTCGGGTGCCTGGGGTCTAGACGGCCCGGTGTCTGCTGTGTTGGGTCACCCTCCTCGGGTCTGGCCCAGTGTCTGGTCTGATGGGTCGCCCGCCTCGGGTTTGACCCAGTGTCTGACCAAGTGCCTGGTGAGTTCGGTCACCCGCCTCGGGTCTGAGTGTGTTAGGTCGCCCGGATGCCTCGGATCTAGCCAAGTGTCTGGTGTGTTGGGTCGCCCGCCTCGGGTCTTGCCCAGTGTTGGGTGTGTTGATTCATCCGCCTCGGTTCTGGCCCAGTGATTGGTGTGTTGGGTCGCCTGCCTCTGGTCTTGCCCAGTGTCTGGTTTGGTGGGTCGCCCACCTTGGGTCTGGCCCAGTGTCTGGTGTGTTGGGTCGCCTGCCTCGGGTCTAGCCCAGTGTCTGGTGTGTTGGGTTGCCCGCCTCGGGTCTGGCCCAGTGTGTGGTGTGTTGGGTCGCCCGCCTTCGGACTTTCCCAGTGTCTGGTGTGTTGGGTCAGGCGCCTCTGGTCTAGCCCAGTGTCTGGTGTGTTGGGTCACCCACCTTGGGTCTGGACCAGTGTCTGGTGTGATGGGTCGCCTGCCTCGGGACTGACCCAGTGCTGACTCAGTGTCTGGCCCAGTGTCTGGGGTTTTGGGTTGCCCGTCTCGGGTCTGGCCCAGTGTCTAATGTGTTGGGTCGCCTTGCTCGGGTCTGGCCCAGTGTTTGGTGTGTTAGGTCGCCCGGATGCCTAGGATCTGGCCAAGTGTCTGGTTTGTTGGGTCGCCCGCCTCGGGTCTTGCCTTGTTTCGGGTGTGTTGATTCACCCGCCTCGGGTCTGGCCCAGTGTTTGGTGTGTTGGGTCGCCCGCCTCGGGTCTTGCCCAGTGTCTGGTGTGGTGGGTCACCCACCTTGGGTCTGGCCCAGTGTCTGGTGTGTTGGGTCGCCTGCCTCGGGTCTAGCCCAGTGTCTGGTGTGTTGGGTCGCTGTTATGATCTGGTGACCTTGGAGCCGCATGAAACTTTCTCTGGAGTCGGTGGAACCTGTACTGACCGCAAATGCTGAACTAACACCGCAACTAGAAGTAGCCGTGGGGTGCGCCTAACATACCCTAGACACCTCGACACAGCCGGAGGACTAAATACCCCTATAGATGGAAATAGGAATGCTACCTTGCCTCAGAGCAGACCCCCAAAGGATAGGCAGCCCCCCACGAATAATGACTGTGAGTAGGAGAAGAATAGACACACGCAGGTAGAAAACAGGATTTAGCAAAAGAGGCCCCTCTAGCTAAATAGGAAAGGATAGGACAGATTACTAGGCGGTCAGTATTAAAACCCTTCCAAAAATATCCACAGCAGATAATACAAAAAGTTCCACAATCTAACTAAAGACATGGAATGTATATCTGCCACTCCAGAGAATCCAGCAAGACTGAGAAAATACTGACACAATCTAAGCTGGACAAGAAAACACAAAGAATAGCACTGAATTGTGAAGCACACAACATGTGTGCCACAGGAAAAAAAAAACAGACACTTATCTTTGCTGATTTGGCAGAAAGGCAGGAGGAACCAGGCAGAGGTCCTACACCTCCCAACAACAATTGACAACTGACAAGGACTAATGAATCCTGCACGCCTAAATACCCCAGTCAGAACTGCAATCAGCAGATACACTGTTGTGAATTCTGCTCTTGGGTTCCCTCCGGTGGTTGTTGATAGTAGTGCAGTTGTCCCTGGGTTGCAATCCTGGGCAGGTGTCCCTGCTGATTGCAGCTCTGACTGGGATATTTAGGTGTGCAGGATTTATTAGCCCTTGCCAGTTGTCCATTGTTCTTGGAGGTTTTGCATCTCTGTCTGGTTCCTCCTGCCCTGCTGCCAAATCAGCTAAGATAAGTGTCTGGTTTTGTTTCTGCAGCACACATGCTGTGTGCTTTACAATTCAGTACTATTCAATGTTTTTTCTTGTCCAGCTTAGACTGTGTTTGGATATTTCAGTCAAGTTGGATTCTCAGGAGATGCAGATATACATTCCATGTCTTTAGTTAGATGGTGGAATTTTTGTATTATCTGCTGTGGATATTTTTAGGGTTTTAATACTGACCGCTTAGTATTCTGTCCTATCCTTTCCTATTTAGCTAGCGTGGCCTCTTTTCCTGATTTCTGCCTGCGTGTGTCTTTCCTCTAATACTCACAGTCAATATTTGTGGGGGGCTGCCTATCCTTTGGGTTCTGCTCTGAGGCAAGATAGAATTCCCATTTCCATCTATAGGGGTATTTAGTCCTCCGATTGTGTCAAGGTGTCTAGGATGTGTTAGGTACACCCCACGGCTACTTCTAGTTGCGGTGACAGTTTAGGGTTTGCGGTCAGTACAGGTTCCACCTACTCCTGAGAAAGTCTCATGTGGCTCCAAGGTCACCGGATCATAACAGTACAACTGGCCAACAATGAGTTAAATGCATCTCAGAAGAAGGGAAGAAAGAGCCATTTTTTTTTCTGTAGCCTGCTTTGTCTTTTCTTTCCTCTTTTTCTCTGGGTGGCTGAGGAGCCTTGTACAGGTGGCATGGATGTTCAGGGATTAGCTTCTCGTGCAGACCAGCTTGCTGCTAGGGTACAGGGTATTTCTGATTATATTGTTCAGACTCCAGTTTTAGAGCCTAAGATTCCTACTCCTGATTTGTTTTTTGGGGACAGGTCCAAATTTTTGAGTTTTAAAAACAACTGTAAACTGTTTTTTGCTCTGAGACCTCGATCCTCTGGTGATTCCATTCAGCAGGTTAAAATTGTCATCTACCTGCTGCGTGGCGATCCTCAGGATTCGGCATTTTCCCTGGAATCTGGGAATCCGGCCTTGCTTAATGTAGACGCCTTTTTTCAGACCTTAGGATTATTATATGATGAACCAAATTCTGTGGATCAAGCGGAGAAGACCTTGTTGGTCCTGTCTCAGGGTCAAGAAGCGGCAGAATTGTATTGTCAGAAATTTAGAAAATGGTCTGTGTTGACTAAATGGAATGATGATGCTTTGGCGGCAATTTTCAGAAAGGGTCTTTCTGAATCCGTTAAAGATGTTATGGTGGGGTTTCCCACGCCTTTCGGTCTGAGTGATTCTATGTCTCTGGCCATTCAGATTGATCGGCGTTTGCGGGAGCGCAGAACTGTGCGCGCTGTGGCGTTGTCCTCAGAGCAGATGCCTGAGTCAATGCAGTGTGATAGGATTCTGTCTAGAACGGAACAACAGGGATTCAGACGTCAGAATAGGTTGTGTTTTTATTCTGGCGATGCTTCTCATGTCATTTCAGTCTGCCCTAGGCGTACAAAGAGGATCGCTAGTTCATTTTCCATCAGTACTGTACAACCTAAATTTTTATTATCTGTGTCCTTGATCTGCTCATTGTCATCATTTTCTGTCATGGCGTTTGTGGATTCAGGCGCCGCCTTGAACTTAATGGACTTTGAGTTTGCCAGGCGTTGTGGTTTTCCCTTGCAGTCTTTGCAGAACCCTATTCCTTTAAGGGGGATTGATGCTACACCTTTGGCTAAAAATAAGCCCCAGTTCTGGACACAGGTGACCATGTGCATGGCGCCAGCCCATCAGGAAGATTGTCGATTTCTGGTGTTGCATAATTTACATGATGCTATCGTGCTGGGTGTTCCGTGGTTGCAGGCACATAATCCTGTGTTGGATTGGAAGTCTATGTCTGTGACTAGTTGGGGATGTCAGGGGGTTCATAATGACGTTCCTTTGATGTCAATCTCCTCTTCTTCCACTTCTGAAATTCCAGAGTTTTTGTCTGATTTTCAAGATGTATTCGATGAGCCCAAGTCCAGTTCCCTTCCACCGCATAGGGACTGTGATTGTGCGATTGACTTGATTCCAGGCTGTAAGTTTCCTAAGGGCCGACTTTTCAACCTGTCTGTGCCTGAACATACCGCCATGCGGAATTATGTTAAGGAGTCTTTGGAGAAAGGACATATTCGGCCATCTTCTTCACCGTTGGGAGCGGGATTTTTTTTTGTTGCTAAGAAGGATGGCTCCTTGAGACCCTGTATTGATTATCGCCTCTTGAATAAGATCACAGTCAAGTTTCAATACCCTTTACCTCTGCTTTCCGATTTGTTTGCTGGGATTAAGGGGGCTAGTTGGTTTACGAAGATTGACCTTCGGGGGGCATATAATCTTGTTCGTATTAAGCAGGGTGATGAATGGAAAACTGCGTTTAATACGCCCGAGGACCATTTTGAATACCTTGTGATGCCATTCGGGCTTTCTAATGCTCCATCTGTTTTTCAGTCCTTCATGCACGATATCTTCCGGACTTATCTTGATAAATTCATGATTGTATATTTGGATGACATTTTAATTTTTTCCGATGATTGGGAGTCTCATGTGAAACAGGTCAGGATGGTATTTCAGATCCTTCGTGATAATGCTTTGTTTGTGAAGGGGTCTAAGTGTCTCTTTGGAGTGCAGAAGGTTTCTTTTTTGGGCTTCATTTTTTCTCCCTCATCTATAGAGATGGATCCGGTTAAGGTCCAGGCCATTCATGATTGGATTCAACCCACATCTGTGAAGAGACTTCAGAAATTTTTGGGCTTTGCTAATTTTTATCGCCGTTTCATTGCTAACTTCTCCAGTGTGGTTAAACCCTTGACCGATTTGACGAAGAAAGGCGCTGATGTGACGAATTGGTCCTCTGCGGCTGTCTCTGCCTTTCAGGAGCTTAAACGCCGATTTACTTCTGCCCCGGTGTTGCGTCAACCGGATGTTTCGCTTCCGTTTCAGGTTGAGGTTGACGCTTCTGAGATTGGGGCAGGGGCCGTTTTGTCTCAGAGGGATCCTGTTGGTTCCTTGATGAAACCGTGTGCCTTCTTTTCCCGTAAGTTTTCGCCCGCTGAACGCAATTATGATGTCGGCAATCGGGAGTTGTTGGCTATGAAGTGGGCATTTGAGGAGTGGCGACATTGGCTCGAGGGAGCTAAGCACCGTATTGTGGTCTTGACCGATCATAAAAATCTGATTTACCTCGAGTCTGCCAGGCTGCTGAATCCTAGACAGGCTCGATGATCCTTGTTTTTTTTCCCGTTTTGATTTCGTGGTCTCGTATCTTCCGGGTTCTAAGAGTATTAAGGCTGATGCCCTCTCTAGGAGTTTTTTGCCTGATTCTCCTGAGGTCCGTGAACCGGTCGGCATTCTGAAAGAAGGGGTGGTCCTTTCTGCCATTTCCCCTGATTTGCGACGGGTACTTCAGGAATTTCAGGCTGACAAACCTGACCGCTGTCCAGTGGGGACACTGTTTGTTCCTGATAGATGGACTGGTAGAGTGATTTCTGAGGTTCATTGTTCTGTGTTGGCTGGCCATCCTGGTATTTTTGGTACCAGAGATTTGGTTGGTAGGTCCTTTTGGTGGCCTTCTTTGTCACGTGATGTGCGTTCTTTTGTGCAGTCCTGTGGGACTTGTGCGCGGGCCAAGCCTTGTTGTTCCTGTGCTAGTGGGTTGCTTTTGCCTTTGCCGGTCCCTGAGAGGCCCTGGACGCATATTTCTATGGATTTTATTTCTGATCTTCCGGTTTCCCAGAAGATGTCTGCCTTCTGGGTTGTTTGTGACCGGTTCTCTAAGATGGTCCATTTGGTGCCTTTGCCTAAATTGCCTTCCTCTTCTGATTTGGTTCCGTTGTTTTTTCAGCATGTGGTTCGTTTGCATGGTATTCCGGAGAATATTGTGTCCGACAGAGGTTCCCAGTTTGTTTCTCGGTTTTGGAGGGCCTTTTGTGCTAAGCTGGGCATTGATTTGTCTTTTTCTTCCGCATACCATCCTCAGACAAATGGCCAGACCGAGCGAACTAATCAGACTTTAGAAACTTATCTGAGATGCTTTGTGTCTGCTGATCAGGATGATTGGGTGGCTTTCTTGCCATTGGCCGAGTTTGCCCTTAATAATCGGGCTAGTTCGGCTACCTTGGTTTCGCCCTTCTTTTGTAATTTTGGTTTTCATCCTCGTTTTTCTTCGGGGCAGGTTGAGCCTTCTGACTGTCCTGGTGTGGATTCTGTGGTTGACAGGTTGCAGCAGATTTGGGCTCATGTGGTGGACAATTTGGTATTGTCTCAGGAGGAGGCTCAACGTTTTGCTAACCGTCGTCGGTGTGTTGGTTCCCGGTTTCTTCCCCTAAGTTTAAGCCTCGCTTTATTGGTCCTTATAGGATCTCTGAGATTATTAATCCAGTGTCTTTTCGATTGACCCTTCTGGCTTCTTTTGCTATCCATAATGTCTTCCATAGATCTTTATTGCGGAAATATGTGGTGCCCGTTGTTCCCTCTGTTGATCCTCCGGCCCCTGTGTTGGTTGATGGGGAGTTGGAGTATGTGGTTGAGAAGATTTTGGATTCTTGCTTTTCGAGGCGGAGGCTTCAGTACCTTGTCAAATGGAAGGGTTATGGCCAGGAGGATAATTCTTGGGTTTTTGCCTCTGATGTCCATGCTGCTGATTTGGTCCGTGCCTTTCATCTGGCTCGTCCTGATCGGCCTGGGGGCTCTGGTGAGGGTTCGGTGACCCCTCTTCAAGGGGGGGGGTACTGTTGTGAATTCTGCTCTTGGGTTCCCTCCGGTGGTTGTTGATAGTAGTGCAGTTGTCCCTGGGTTGCAATCCTGGGCAGGTGTCCCTGCTGATTGCAGCTCTGACTGGGATATTTAGGTGTGCAGGATGCATTAGCCCTTGCCAGTTGTCCATTGTTCTTGGAGGTTTTGCATCTCTGTCTGGTTCCTCCTGCCTGCCCTGCTGCCAAATCAGCTAAGATAAGTGTCTGGTTTTGTTTCTGCAGCACACATGCTGTGTGCTTTACAATTCAGTACTATTCAATGTTTTTTCTTGTCCAGCTTAGACTGTGTTTGGATATTTCAGTCAAGTTGGATTCTCAGGAGATGCAGATATACATTCCATGTCTTTAGTTAGATGGTGGAATTTTTGATTTATCTGCTGTGGATATTTTTAGAGTTTTAATACTGACCGCTTAGTATTCTGTCCTATCCTTTCCTATTTAGCTAGTGTGGCCTCTTTTGCTAAATCCTGATTTCTGCCTGCGTGTGTCTTTCCTCTAATACAGTCAATTTTCGTTGGGGGCTGCCTATCCTTTGGGTTCTGCTCTGAGGCAAGATAGAATTCCCATTTCCATCTATAGGGGTATTTAGTCCACCGGCTGTGTCGAGGTGTCTAGGATGTGTTAGGTACACCCCACGGCTACTTCTAGTTGCGGTGACAGTTTAGGGTTTGCGGTCAGTACAGGTTCCACCTACTCCTGAGAAAGTCTCATGTGGCTCCAAGGTCACCGGATCATAACATTACACCTGACCAGGACTGCAACTCAGGGGCAACTGCATTACCACCTACAACCACCGGAGGGAGCCCAAAAGCAGAATTCACAACAGGTCGCCTTGCTCGGGTTTGGCCTGGCGTGTTAGGTCGCCCGGATGCCTCGGATCTGGCCAAGTGTCTAGTCTGTTGGGTCGCACGCCTCGGGTCTTGCCCAGTGTCGGATGTGTTGATTCACCCGCCTCAGGTCTGGCCCAGTGTTTGGTGTGTTGGGTCGCCCGCCTCGGGTCTTGCCCAGTGTCTGGTGTGGTGTGTCGCCCACCTTGGATCTGGCCCAGTGTTTGGTGTGTTGGGTCGCCTGCCTCGGGTCTTGCCCAGTGTCTGGTGTGTTGGGTTGCCCGCCTCGGGTCTGGCCCAGAGTGTGGTGTTGGGTCGCCCGCCTTCAGACTTTCCCAGTGTCTGGTGTGTTGGGTCGGGCGCCTCTGGTCCACCAGTGTCTGGTGTGTTGGGTCACCCACCTTGGGTTTGGCCCAGTGTCTGGTGTGATGGGTCGCCTACCTCGGGTCTGACCCAGTGTCTGACTCAGTGTCTGGCCCAGTGTCTGGTGTGTTGGGCTGCCCACCTCGGGTCTGGCCCAGTGTCTGGTGTGGTGGGTCGCCCGCCTCAGATCTGGCCCAGTGTCTGTTGTGTGGTTTGCCCGCCTCGGATATGACTCAGTGTCTGGCGTGATGGGTCGCACGCCTCGGGTCTCGCTCAGTGTCTGGTGTGGTGGGTCGCCAAAGGTCTGGCCCAGAGTCTGACCCAGTGTCTGGCCCAGTGTCTGGCCCAGTGTCTGGTGTGTTAGGTTGCCCGCCTCGGGTCTGGCCCAGTGTCTGGTGTGTGGGTCACCCGCCTCGGGTTGGATTGCCCTCTTGGGTTTGGTCCAATATCTAGTGTGATGGGATGCCCTTCTCGGGTCTTGCCCAGTGTCTGCAGAGCCCAGTGTCTGACCCAGTGTCTGGCCAGTGTGTGGCCCAGTATCTGGTGTGTTGGGACTACCGCTTTGAATCTGGCCCAGTGTCTGGTGTGTGAGGTCGCCCTCCTCTTGTCTTGCCCAGTGTCTGGTGTGTTGGTCCGCCTACCTCAGGTCTGGCCCAGTGTCTGGTGTGTTAGATGGCTCGCCTCGGGTCTGGTCCACTGTCTGGTGTGTTGGGTCACCCGCCTCGGATCTGACCCAGTGTCTGGTGTGTTTGCTCGCCCACCTCAGGTTTGCCCCAGTGTCTGGTATGATGGGTCACCCGCGTTGAGTCTCACCCAGTGCCCAACACACCAGACACTGGGCCAGACGCGAGGCGGGCGACCAACCACACCAAACACTGGACCAGACATTAAGCGGGCAACCCACTCACCAGACACTGGGCCCGACCCCAGGCGCGTGACCCACCACATCAGACACTGGGCCATACCCAAAGCGGGCGACCCAACACACCAGTCACTGGGCCAGACACTGGTTCAGACCCGAGGCGGGTGACCCATCACACCAGACACTGGGCCAGACTTGAGGCGGGCAACTCATCACACCAGACACTGGACCAGACCCGAGGTGGGCAATCCAACACGCCAGACACTGGGTGAGACCCAAGGCAGGCGACCCAACACACCAGACACTGGGCCAAACCAGAGTTGGGCGACCCAACACACCAGACACTGGGCTAGACCAGAGGCGGGCGACCCAGCACACCAGACACTGGGCAAGTCCCGAGGCGGGCGCCCCAACTCACCACACACTGGGCCAGACCCGAGGCAGGCAACCCAACACACCAAACATTAGGCCAGACCCATTGACACTAGACTCTGGGCCATGCCCGAAGCGGGCGACCCAACACACTGGGCCAGACACTGGGTCGAGGCGGGGAACCCATCACACCAGACACAGGGCCAGACTCGAGGCGGACGACCCACCACACCAGACACTGGGTCAGGCCCGAGCGTCAACCCAACACATCAGACACGGTCAGACACTGGGCAAGACACTGGGCCAGACACTGGGCCAGAACCGAGGAGGGCGACCCAACACACCAGACACTGGGCCAGATCCGAGGCGGGCAACCCAACACACCAGACACTGGGCCAGACCCGAGGCAGGCGACCCAACACACCAGACACTGGGCCAGACCTGAGGCGGGTGACCCAACACACCAGACACTGGGCCAGACCAGAGGCGGGAGACCCAACACACCAGACACTGGGCCAGACACTGGGCTAGACACTGGGTCAGACACTGGGTTAGACAGGCTAGACTCTGGGTTAGACACTGGGTCAGACACTGGGTCAAACCCGAGGCGGGCGACCTATCACACCAGACACTGGACCAGACCCAAAGTGGGCAACTCAACACGCCAGATATCCCTGGGCCAGACCCGAAGCGGGAGACCCAACATGCCAGACACTGGGCCAGACCCAAGGTGGGTGACCCACCACACCAGACACTGGGCCAGACCCGAGCAGCAACCCAACACATCAGACACTGGGTCAGACACTGGGCAAGACACTGGGCCAGACACTGGGCCAGACCCGAGGCGGGGGCGACCAACCACAACAGACACTGGGCCAGACCCGAGGCGGGCGACCCAACACACCAGACACTGGGCCAGACCTGAGGTGGGTGACCCAACACACCAGACAATGGGCCAGACCTGAGGCGGGTGACCAAACACACCAGACACTGGGCCAGACCGGAGGAGGGTGACCCAACACACCAGACACTGGGCCAAACCTGAGGCGGGTGAACCACCACACCAGACACTGGGCCAGACCCGAGGCGGGCGATCCAACACACCAGACACTGGGCAAAACAGAGGCGGACGACCTAATACACTCAGACACTGGGCCAGACACTGGGTCAGACACTGGGCCACTGGACCTGAGGCGCCCGGGCGACTCATCACACCAGACACTGGATCAGACCTGAGGCGGGCAATCCAACATGCCAGACACTGGGCGAGACCCAAGGCAGGCGACCCAACACACCAAACACTGGGCCAAATCAGAGTTGGGGGACCCAACACACCAGACACTGGGCCAGACCCGAGGTGGGCGACCTAACACAGCAGACACTGGGCCAGACCCGAAGCGGGCTACCCAACACACCACACACTGGGCCAGACACTGGGTCAGACACTGGGCCAGACCTGAGGCGGGCGACTCATCACACCAGACACTGGATCAGACCCGAGGCGGGCAATCCAACACGCCAGACACTTGTCGAGACCCAAGGCGGGCGACCCAACACACCAGACACTGGGCCAGACACTGGGTCAGAGCACTGGGCCAGACACTGGGTGAGACCCGAGGCGGGCGACCCACCACATCAGACACTGGGCCAGACCTGAGGCGGCGACCCAACACACCAGACACTGGGCCAGACACTGGGTCACAGCACTGGGCAGACACTGGGCCAGACCCGAGCCGGGCGACCCACCAAACCAGACACTGGGCCAGACCTGAGGAGGGTGGACATCACACAAGACAATGGGCCAGAACAGAGGTGGGCGGCCCAACACACCAGACACTGGACCAGACCCGAGGTGGGCAATCCAACACGCCAGACACTTGTCGAGACCCAAGGCGGGCGACCCAACACACCAGACACTGGGCCAGACACTGGGTCAGAGCACTGGGCCAGACACTGGGTGAGACCCGAGGCGGGCGACCCACCACATCAGACACTGGGCCAGACCTGAGGCGGCGACCCAACACACCAGACACTGGGCTAGACCAGAGGCGGGCGACCCACCGTACAGGACACTGGGCAAAGTCCAGAGGCGGGCGCCCCAACTCACCACACACTGGGCAGACCCGAGGCGGGCAACCAAACACACCAGACATTGGGCCAGACCCGAGGCGGGCGACCCAACACCCTAGACACTGGGCCATATCTGAAGCAGGCGACCCAACACACTGGGCCAGACACTGTGCCAGACACTGGGTCAGACTCGAGGCGGGGGACATATCACACCAGACACAGGGCCAGACTCGATGCGGACGACCCAACACACCAGACACTGGGCCAGACCCGAGGCGGGTGACACAACACACCAGACCCGAGGAGGGCGACCCAACATACCAGACACTGGGCAAGACCCGAGGCGGGCGACCCAAACACCAGGGACACTGGGCCAGACCCGAGGTGGGCGACCCAACTCACCAGACACTGGGCCAGACCCGAGGCAGGCGACCCAAACACAAGACACTGGGCCAGACCTGAGGCGGGCGACCTAACACACAAAACACTGGGCCAGACCCGAGGCGGGCGACCCAACATACCACCAGACCTACTGGGCCAGAGCCGAGGCGGGCGACCCACCACACCGGACACTGGGCCAGACCCGAGCGGCAACCCAACACATCAGACACTGGGTCAGACACTGGGCAAGACACTGGGCCAGACACTGGGCCAGACCCAAGGCGGGCGACCAACCACACCAGACACTGGGCCAGACCCGAGGTGGGCGACCCAACACACCAGACACTGGGCCAGACCCGAGGTGGGCGACCCAACACACCAGACAATGGGCCAGACCCGAGGCAGGTGACCAAACACACCAGACACTGGTTCCACACATTAAGCGGGTGACCCAATCACCAGACACTGGGCCAGAACCGAGGCGTGTGACCCACCATGTCAGACACTGGGCCAGACCCGAATCGGGCGATCTGACGCATCAGTCACTGGGCCAGACACTGTGCCAGACACTGGGTCAGACCCGAGTCGGGAAACCCATCACACCAGATACAGGGCCAGACTCGAGGCAGGCAACCAAACACACCAGAAGACACTGGGCCAGACCCGAGGAGGGCGACCCAACACACCAGACACTGGGCCAGCTGGACCCGAGGCGAGCGACCAAACACACCAGACACTGGGGCAGACCCGAGGAGGGCGACCCAACACACCAGGCACTGGGCCAGACCCGAGGTGGGTGACCCAGCAGACCAGACACTGGGCCAGACACATGGGGCTAGACACTGAGTCAGACACTGGGTCAGACAGGTTAGATACTGGAGACAGCGCCACAATGATCAGTGAAGAAATGACTTACAAATTTAATCTGCCATCTGCGGCGACGTTTCGGTATAACAACCTTTATCAAGCACCGAAACGTCGCCGCAGATGGCAGATTAAATTTGTAAGTCATTTCTTCACTGATCATTGTGGCGCTGTCTCCTTTTTTGATATGGATTGGACTTTGTAGCTGGGTTGACCCCCTGGCAGTGATGTGCGCTACTAGGCTTATGGAAGCCATATGGGTATAGGGTGCGGTTTAATAATTTCTTTAGGTTAGATACTGGGTCAGACACTGCAGTGGTCAAACCCGAGGCGGGCGACCTATCACACCAGACACTGGACCAGACTTGAAGCGGGCAACCAAACACCAGACACTGAGCTAGACCCAAGGCGTGCGACCCAACACACCAGACACTGGGCCAGACCCGAGACGGGCGACCCAACACACCAGACACTGGGCCAGACACTGGGTCAGACACTGGGCCAGACCTGAGGCGGGCGACTCATCACACCAGACACTGGACCAGACCCGAGGCGGGCAATCCAACACGCCAGACACTTGTCGAGACCCAAGGCGGGCGACCCAACACACCAGACACTGTGCCAGACACTGGGTCAGAGCACTGGGCTGGGCCAGACACTGGGCGAGACCCGAGGCGGGCGACCCACCACACCAGACACTGGGCCAGACCTGAGGCGGGCAACCCAACACACCAGACACTGGACTAGACCAGAGGCGAGCGACCCACCACACAGGACACTGGGCAAGTCCCAAGGCGGGCGCCCCAACTCACCAGACACTGGGTCAGACCCGAGGCGGGCAACCCAAAACACCAGACATTGGGCAAGACCCGAGGCGGGCGACCCAATACACTAGACAATGGGCCATATCTAAAGCGGGCGACACAACACACTGGGCCAGACACTGTGCCAGCTGGACACTGGGTCAGACTCGAGGCGGGGACCCATCACACCAGACACAGGGCCAGACTTTAGGCGGACGACCCAACACACCAGACACTGGGCTAGACCCGAGGCTGGCGGCCCAACACACCAGACACTGGGGCAGACCCGAGGAGGGCGACCCAATACACCAGGCACTGGGCCAGACCCGAGGTGGGAGACCCAACAGACCAGACACTGGGCCAGACACATGGGGCTAGACACTGGGTCAGACACTGGGTCAGACAGGTTAGATACTGGGTCAGACACTGCAGTGGTCAAACCCGAGGCGGGCGACCTATCACACCAGACACTGGACCAGACTTGAAGCGGGCAACCAAACACCAGACACTGAGCTAGACCCAAGGCGTGCGACCCAACACACCAGACACTGGGCCAGACCCGAGACGGGCGACCCAACACACCAGACACTGGGCCAGACACTGGGTCAGACACTGGGCCAGACCTGAGGCGGGCGACTCATCACACCAGACACTGGACCAGACCCGAGGCGGGCAATCCAACACGCCAGACACTTGTCGAAACCCAAGGCGGGCGGCCCGACACACCAGACACTGGGGCAGACCCGAGGAGGGCGACCCAACACACCAGGCACTGGGCCAGACCCGAGGTGGGAGACCCAACAGACCAGACACTGGGCCAGACACATGGGGCTAGACACTGGGTCAGACACTGGGTCAGACAGGTTAGATACTGGGTCAGACACTGCAGTGGTCAAACCCGAGGCGGGCGACCTATCACACCAGACACTGGACCAGACTTGAAGCGGGCAACCAAACACCAGACACTGAGCTAGACCCAAGGCGTGCGACCCAACACACCAGACACTGGGCCAGACCCGAGACGGGCGACCCAACACACCAGACACTGGGCCAGACACTGGGTCAGACACTGGGCCAGACCTGAGGCGGGCGACTCATCACACCAGACACTGGACCAGACCCGAGGCGGGCAATCCAACACGCCAGACACTTGTCGAGACCCAAGGCGGGCGACCCAACACACCAGACACTGTGCCAGACACTGGGTCAGAGCACTGGGCCAGACACTGGGCGAGACCCGAGGCGGGCGACCCACCACACCAGACACTGGGCCAGACCTGAGGCGGGCAACCCAACACACCAGACACTGGACTAGACCAGAGGCGGGCGACCCACCACACAGGACACTGGGCAAGTCCCAAGGCGGGCGCCCCAACTCACCACACACTGGGTCAGACCCGAGGCGGGCAACCCAAAACACCAGACATTGGGCCAGACCCGAGAAGGGAGACCCAGCACACCAGACACTGACACTGAGCTAGACACTGGGTCAGACAGGTTAGACACTGGGTTAGACACTGGGTCAGACACTGGGTCAAAACCGAGGCGGGCGACCTATCACACCAGACACTGGACCAGACCTGAAGCGGGCAACCCAACACGCCACACACTGCGCCAGACCTGAGGCGGGTGACCCACCACACCAGACACTGGGCCAGATCCGACCGAGGCAGGCAACCCAACACACCAGATCTGCACTGGGTCAGACACTGGGCAAGACCCGAGGCGGACTGCCCACACGCCAGACTCTGGGCCAGACCCGAGGTGGGCGACCCATCACACCAGACACTTTGCCACACCCAAGGCGCGGGCGACCAAACTCCCTAGACACTGGGCCAGACACTGGGTTAGACCAATGGCGGGCAACCCATCACACAAGACACTGGATCAGACCCGAGGCGGGCAACCGAGTATGCAGACACTGGGCCAGACCCGAGGTGGGCGAACCAACACACCAGACCAGTGGTCACACACTGGGCCAGACACTGGGCCAGACCCGAGGCGGACGACCCATCACACCAGACACTGTGCCAGACCCGAGGCGTATGTCACAACACCAGACACTGAGCCAGACCCGAGGTGGGCAACCCAACACACCACTGGGCCAGACCCTAGCAGGTGACCCAACACACCAGACACTGGGACCCGAGGCGGGCAACCCAACACACCAGACACTGGCCAGAGCCGATGCGGGCGACCCAGCACACCAGACACTGGGCCAGACACCGGGCCAGACCCGAGGCGCGACCGTTGACGCTAGACACTGGGTCAGACCCAAGGTGGGTGACCCAACACACCAGACACTGGGCCAGATGGGTCCCGAGGTGGGCGACTCAACACGTCAGACACTGGGCCAGACCCAAGGCGGGTGACCCACCACACCCCCCACTGGGCCAGACCCGAGGCAAGTGACCCACTACACCAGACACTGGGCCAGACCCGAGGCGGTAGACCCAACACACCAGACACAGGGCTAGACCCGAGGTGGGTGACTGAACACACCAGACACTGGGCCAGACCCGAGTCGGGCGACCTAACACACCAAACACTGATCCAGACCCGAGGAAGGCGACCATACACACCAGACACTGGGCCAGACCCGAGGCGATAGACCCAACACACCAGACACTGGTCTAGACACTGGGTCAGACACTGGTCCAGACACTGGGACAGACACTGGGCCAGACCCGAGGTGGGCGACCCACCACATAAGACACTGGGTCACACCCGAGGCGGGCGGCCCAACACACCAGACACTGGGCCAGACCTGAGGCGGGTCACCCCACACACCAGACACTGGGCCAGAGCAGAGGCGAGCGACCCAACACACCAAACACTGTGACAGACCCGAGGCTGTAGACCCAACACACTGGGCCAGACAATGGGTCAAACACTGAGCCAGACACTGAGCCAGACCCGAGGCGGGCAACCCAAAACTCCAGACACTGGGACAGACTCGAGGCGGATAACCCAACACATTAGATACTGGGCCAGACCCGAGGTGGGCGACCCAAAACACCAGACACTGGGGCAGGCACTTGGCCATGCCCGATGTGGGCGACCCATCACACCAGACACTGGGCCAGACCCAAGGCGGGCGACCAACACCCCAGATGGGCCAGACCTGAGACGGGCAACCCACCACACCAGACACTGGGCCAGACACTGGGCAAGACCCTAGACAGGCAACCCACCACACCAGACACTTTGCCTGACCCGAGGTGGACGATCCATCACACCAGAAACTTGGCCAGACCCGAGGTGGACTGCCCACACACCAGACACTTTGCCAGACCTGAGGTGGGTTACCCAACACACCAGACACTGGGCCAGACCCGAGGCGGGTGACCCAACACACACCAGACACTGGGCCAGACCCGAGGCGGGCGACCCAACACACCACACCCTTGGCCAGACCTGAGGCGGGCAACCCAACACACCAGACACTGGGCCAGACAATGGGTCAGACACTGGGCCAGACACTGGGCCAGACCAGAGGCGGGAGACCCACCACACCAGTGTTGTGAATTTACTTTTTGCTCCCTCTAGTGGTTACTAGTTTTTTGACTCTGGTTTTTCTGTCATTCCTTTTATCCGCACCTGGGTCGTTAGTTAAGGGTGTTGCTATTTAAGCTCCCTGGACCTTCAGTTCTATGCCTGGCAACGTAGTTATCAGAGCTAGTCTGCTGTGCTCTTGTCTACTGATCCTGGTTCCAGTTATATCAGCTAAGTCCGCTTTTTGCTTTTTGCTATTTTGTTTTGGTTTTGTATTTTTGTCCAGCTTGTTCCAAATATATATCCTGACCTTTGCTGGAAGCTCTAGGGGGCTGGTGTTCTCCCCCCGGACCGTTAGACGGTTCGGGGGTTCTTGAATTTCCAGTGTGGATTTTGATAGGGTTTTTGTTGACCATATAAGTTACCTTTCTTTATTCTGCTATCAGTAAGCGGGCCTCTCTGTGCTAAACCTGGTTCATTTCTGTGTTTGTCATTTCCTCTTACCTCACCGTTATTATTTGTGGGGGGCTTCTATCCAGCTTTGGGGTCCCCTTCTCTGGAGGCAAGAAAGGTCTTTTGTTTTCCTCTACTAGGGGTAGCTAGATTCTCCGGCTGGAGCGTGTCATCTAGAATCAACGTAGGAATGATCCCTGGCTACTTCTAGTGTTGGCGTTAGGAGTAGATATATGGTCAACCCAGCTACCACTGCCCTATGAGCTGGATTTTTGTATTCTGCAGACTTCCACGTTCCTCTGAGACCCTCGCCATTGGGGTCATAACAGTTTGCCAGGCCAGTATTAAATGTTTAATGCATTGCAGAAGAGGGATTATAAGAAAGAAGATTCTGAGTTTTTTTTTTTTTTTTCTTCTTCCCCTTTACCTCAGAGTGGCTATGCTTGCTGCAGACATGAATGTCCAGACCTTGATTACAAGTGTGGACCAGCTGGCTACTCGTGTGCAGGGCATACAAGACTATGTTATCAGTAATCCTAGGTCAGAACCTAAAATACCGATTCCTGAACTGTTTTCCGGAGACAGGTTTAAGTTTAGGAATTTTGTGAATAATTGTAAATTGTTTTTGTCCCTGAGACCCTGTTCATCTGGAGACTCTGCTCAGCAAGTAAAAATTGTTATTTCGTTCTTACGGGGCGACCCTCAGGATTGGGCTTTTTCGCTGGCGCCAGGAGATCCGGCATTGGCTGATATTAATGCGTTTTGTCTGGCGCTCGGTTTACTTTATGAGGAACCCAATCTTGAGATTCAGGCAGAAAAGGCCTTGCTGGCTATGTCTCAGGGGCAGGACGAGGCTGAAGTGTACTGCCAAAAATTTCGGAAATGGTCCGTGCTGACACATTGGAACGAGTGTGCACTGGCCGCTAATTTTAGAAATGGCCTTTCTGAAGCCATTAAGAATGTTATGGTGGGTTTTCCCATTCCCACAGGTCTGAATGATACTATGGCACTGGCTATTCAAATTGACCGGCGGTTGCGGGAGCGCAAAACCGCAAATTCCCTCATGGTGTTGTCTGAACAGACACCTAATTCGGTGCAATGTGATAGAAAAATCGCAAATTCCCTCATGGTGTTGTCTGAACAGACACCTGATTTAATGCAATGTGATAGAATCCTGACTAGAAATGAGCGGAAAATTCATAGACGCCGGAATGGCTTGTGCTACTACTGTGGTGATTCTACACATATTATCTCAGCATGCTCTAAACGTATAGCTAAGGTTGTTAGTCCTGTCACCGTTGGTAATTTGCAACCTAAATTTATTCTGTCTGTAACTTTGATTTGCTCACTGTCGTCTTTTCCTGTCATGGCGTTTGTAGATTCAGGTGCTGCCCTGAGTCTTATGGATCTGTCATTTGCTAAGCACTGTGGTTTTACTCTTGAACCATTAGAAAATCCTATTCCTCTTAGGGGTATTGATGCTACGCCATTGGCAGCAAATAAACCGCAGTATTGGACACAGGTTACCATGTGCATGACTCCTGAACACCGCGAGGTGATACGTTTCCTGGTTTTACATAAAATGCATGATTTGGTTGTTTTAGGGCTGCCATGGTTACAGACCCATAATCCAGTCCTGGACTGGAAGGCTATGTCAGTCTCAAGTTGGGGCTGTCGTGGTATTCATGGGGATTCCCTGCCTGTGTCTATTGCTTCTTCTACGCCTTCGGAAGTTCCGGAGTATTTGTCTGATTATCAGGATGTCTTCAGTGAGTCTGAGTCCAGTGCACTGCCTCCTCATAGGGACTGTGACTGTGCTATAGATTTGATCCCAGGCAGTAAATTTCCTAAGGGAAGACTGTTTAATCTGTCGGTACCTGAACATACCGCTATGCGTTCATATATCAAGGAGTCTCTAGAGAAAGGACATATTCGTCCGTCTTCTTCCCCTCTTGGTGCGGGATTCTTTTTTGTGGCAAAAAAGGACGGATCTTTGAGACCTTGTATTGATTATCGGCTTTTAAATAAGATCACTGTCAAATTTCAGTATCCTTTACCGCTGTTGTCTGACTTGTTTGCCCGGATTAAAGGTGCCAAGTGGTTCACCAAGATAGATCTTCGTGGTGCGTACAACCTTGTGCGCATTAAGCAAGGTGATGAATGGAAAACCGCATTCAATACGCCCGAAGGTCATTTTGAGTACTTGGTGATGCCTTTTGGGCTCTCCAATGCGCCTTCAGTTTTTCAGTCCTTTATGCATGACATTTTCCGGAAGTATCTGGATAAATTTTTGATTGTTTATCTGGATGATATTTTGGTTTTTTCTGATAATTGGGATTCGCATGTGGAGCAGGTCAGGTTGGTCTTTAAAATTTTGCGTGAAAATTCTTTGTTTGTCAAGGGCTCAAAGTGTCTCTTTGGTGTACAGAAGGTTCCCTTTTTGGGGTTCATTTTTTCCCCTTCTGCTGTGGAGATGGACCCAGTCAAGGTCCGAGCTATTCTTGATTGGACTCAGCCCTCGTCAGTTAAGAGTCTACAGAAGTTCTTGGGTTTCGCTAACTTCTACCGTCGTTTTATCGCTAATTTTTCTAGCATTGTGAAACCTTTGACGGATATGACCAAGAAGGGCTCCGATGTAGCTAACTGGGCTCCTGCTGCCGTGGAGGCTTTCCAGGAGTTGAAACGCCGGTTTACTTCGGCGCCTGTTTTGTGCCAGCCCGATGTCTCACTTCCCTTTCAGGTTGAGGTGGATGCTTCAGAGATTGGAGCAGGGGCCGTTTTGTCGCAGAGAGGCCCTGGTTGCTCTGTTATGAAACCTTGTGCCTTTTTCTCTAGGAAGTTTTCGCCTGCCGAGCGAAATTATGATGTGGGCAATCGGGAGTTGTTGGCCATGAAATGGGCATTTGAGGAGTGGCGTCATTGGCTCGAGGGTGCTAAGCATCGTGTGGTGGTCTTGACGGATCACAAAAATCTGATGTATCTCGAGTCTGCTAAACGCCTTAATCCGAGACAGGCCCGCTGGTCATTGTTTTTCTCCCGCTTTGATTTTGTTGTCTCGTATTTACCAGGTTCAAAGAATGTGAAGGCCGATGCTCTTTCTAGGAGCTTTGTGCCTGATGCTCCTGGAGTCGCTGATCCTGTTGGTATTCTTAAAGATGGAGTTATCTTGTCAGCTATTTCTCCGGATCTGCGACGTGTGTTGCAGAGATTTCAGGCTGATAGGCCTGAGTCTTGTCCACCTGACAGACTGTTTGTCCCGGATAAGTGGACCAGCAGAGTCATTTCCGAGGTTCATTCCTCGGTGTTGGCAGGTCACCCGGGAATTTTTGGCACCAGAGATCTGGTGGCCAGGTCCTTTTGGTGGCCTTCCTTGTCAAGGGATGTGCGGTCATTTGTGCAGTCCTGTGGGACTTGTGCTCGAGCTAAGCCTTGCTGTTCTCGTGCCAGCGGTTTGCTCTTGCCCTTGCCTGTCCCGAAGAGACCTTGGACACATATCTCCATGGATTTCATTTCTGATCTTCCGCTATCCCAGGGCATGTCCGTTATCTGGGTGATATGTGATCGCTTCTCTAAGATGGTCCATTTGGTTCCTTTGCCTAAGCTGCCTTCCTCTTCCGATCTGGTTCCTGTGTTTTTCCAGAACGTGGTTCGTTTGCACGGCATCCCTGAGAATATTGTGTCAGACAGAGGATCCCAGTTCGTTTCCAGATTCTGGCGATCCTTTTGTAGTAGGATGGGCATTGATTTGTCGTTTTCGTCTGCTTTCCATCCTCAGACTAATGGACAGACGGAGCGAACCAATCAGACTTTGGAGGCTTATTTGAGGTGTTTTGTCTCTGCTGATCAGGACGATTGGGTGACATTCTTGCCGTTGGCTGAGTTTGCCCTTAATAATCGGGCTAGTTCCGCCACCTTGGTTTCGCCTTTTTTCTGCAACTCTGGTTTCCATCCTCGCTTTTCTTCGGGTCATGTGGAGCCTTCTGACTGTCCTGGGGTGGATTCTGTGGTGGATAGGTTGCAGCGGATCTGGAATCATGTGGTGGACAACTTGAAGTTGTCACAGGAGAGGGCTCAGCGCTTTGCCAACCGCCGCCGCGGTGTGGGTCCCCGACTACGCGTTGGGGATTTGGTATGGCTTTCTTCCCGCTTTGTTCCTATGAAGGTCTCCTCTCCCAAATTTAAACCTCGTTTTATTGGGCCTTACAAGATATTGGAAATCCTTAATCCTGTATCTTTTCGTCTGGATCTTCCTGTGTCGTTTGCTATTCACAATGTATTTCATAGGTCCTTGTTGCGGCGGTACATTGTGCCTATAGTTCCTTCTGCTGAGCCTCCTGCTCCGGTGTTGGTTGAGGGCGAGTTGGAGTACGTGGTGGAGAAGATCTTGGATTCTCGCCTCTCCAGGCGGAGGCTTCAGTACCTGGTCAAGTGGAAGGGCTATGGTCAGGAGGATAATTCCTGGGTGGTCGCCTCTGATGTTCATGCGGCCGATTTAGTTCGTGCCTTTCATGCCGCTCATCCTGATCGCCCTGGTGGTCGTGGTGAGGGTTCGGTGACCCCTCACTAAGGGGGGGGTACTGTTGTGAATTTACTTTTTGCTCCCTCTAGTGGTTACTAGTTTTTTGACTCTGGTTTTTCTGTCATTCCTTTTATCCGCACCTGGGTCGTTAGTTAAGGGTGTTGCTATTTAAGCTCCCTGGACCTTCAGTTCTATGCCTGGCAACGTAGTTATCAGAGCTAGTCTGCTGTGCTCTTGTCTACTGATCCTGGTTCCAGTTATATCAGCTAAGTCCGCTTTTTGCTTTTTGCTATTTTGTTTTGGTTTTGTATTTTTGTCCAGCTTGTTCCAAATATATATCCTGACCTTTGCTGGAAGCTCTAGGGGGCTGGTGTTCTCCCCCCGGACCGTTAGACGGTTCGGGGGTTCTTGAATTTCCAGTGTGGATTTTGATAGGGTTTTTGTTGACCATATAAGTTACCTTTCTTTATTCTGCTATCAGTAAGCGGGCCTCTCTGTGCTAAACCTGGTTCATTTCTGTGTTTGTCATTTCCTCTTACCTCACCGTTATTATTTGTGGGGGGCTTCTATCCAGCTTTGGGGTCCCCTTCTCTGGAGGCAAGAAAGGTCTTTTGTTTTCCTCTACTAGGGGTAGCTAGATTCTCCGGCTGGAGCGTGTCATCTAGAATCAACGTAGGAATGATCCCCGGCTACTTCTAGTGTTGGCGTTAGGAGTAGATATATGGTCAACCCAGCTACCACTGCCCTATGAGCTGGATTTTTGTATTCTGCAGACTTCCACGTTCCTCTGAGACCCTCGCCATTGGGGTCATAACAACCAGGCACTGGGCCAGACCTGAGGCGGGCGACCCATCACACAACACACTGGGCCAGAACAGAGGCTGGCGACCCACCACACCAGACACTGGGCAAGTCTCGAGGCGGGCGCCCCAACACACCACACACTGGGCCAGACCCGAGGCGGGCAACCCAACACACCAGACATTGGGCCAGACCCGAGGCGGGTGACCCAACACACCAGACACTGGGCCAGACCCGAGGCGGGCGACCCAACACACCAGACACTGGGCTAGACCCGAGGCGGGTGACCCAACACAACAGGCACTGGGCCAGACCCGAGGCAGGCGACCCACCACACCAGACACTGGACCAGACATTAAGCAGGTGACCCACTCACCAGACACTGGGCCAGACCCGAGGCGCGCGACCCACCACACCAGATACTGGGCCATACCCGAAGCAGGCGACCCAACACACCATTCACTGGGCCAGACACTGTGCCAGACACTGGGTCAGACCCGAGGCAGGCGACCCATTACACCAGACACAGAACCAGACTCAAGGCAGGCGACCCAACACGCCAGACACTGGGCGAGACCCGAGGCGGGCGACCCAAAACACCAGACACAGGGCCAGACCCGAGGCGCGCAACCCAACACACCAGACATTGGCCCAGACCCAAGACGGGCGACTCAACACACCACACACTGGGGCAGACACTGGGCCAGGCACTGGGTCAGACCCGAGGCGGGCGCCCTGAAACACCAGACACTGGGCCAGACACTGGGCCAGGCACGGGGTCAGAACCGAGGCAGGCGACCCAATACACCAGACACTGGGCCAGACCCGAGGCGAGCGACCCACCACACCAGACACTGGGCCAGGCCCGAGCGGCAACCCAACACATCAGACACGGTCAGACACTGGGCAAGACACTGGGCCAGACACTGGGCCAGACCCGAGGCGGGCAACCAACCACACCAGACACTGGGCCAGACCTGAGGCGAGCAACCCAACCCAACAGACACTGGGCCAGATCCGAGGTGGGCGACCCAACACACCAGACAATGGGCCAGACCCGAGGTGGGCGACCAAACACACCAGACACTGGGCCAGATCCGAGGTGGGCGACCCAACACACCAGACAATGGGCCAGACCCGAGGTGGGCGACCAAACACACCAGACACTGGGCCAGACCCGAGGAGGGCGAACAACACACCAGACAATGGGCCAGACCTGAGGCGGGTGAACCACCATACAAGACACTGGAACAGACCCGAGGCGGGCGACCTAACACACCAGACAATGGGCCAGACCCGAGGCGGGCGACCAAACAAACCAGACACTGGGCAGGTCCCAAGTCGGATGACCCAACACACCAGACACTGGGCCAGACACTGGGTCAGACACTGGGTCAGACCTGAGGCGGGCAACTCATCACACCAGACACTGGACCAGACCCGAGGAGGGTAATCCAACACGCCAGACACTTGTTGAGACCCAAGGCGGGCGACCCAACACACCAGACACTGGGCCAGACACTGGGTCAGAGTACTGGGCCAGACACTGGGCCAGACCCTAGGCGGGCGACGCCAGACCTGAGGCGGGCGGTCATCACACAAGACACTGGGCCAGAACAGAGGTGGGCGACCCAACACACCAGACACTGGGCTAGACCAGAGGCGGGCGACCCAGCACACCAGACACTGGGCAAGTCCCGAGGCGGGCGCCCCAACTCACCACACACTGGGCCAGACCCGAGGCAGGCAACCCAACACACCAAACATTAGGCCAGACCCATTGACACTAGACTCTGGGCCATACCCGAAGTGGGCGACCCAACACACTGGGCCAGACACTGGGTCGAGGCGGGGAACCCATCACACCAGACACAGGGCCAGACTCGAGGCGGACGACCCACCACACCAGACACTGGGTCAGGCCCGAGCGTCAACCCAACACATCAGACACGGTCAGACACTGGGCAAGACACTGGGCCAGACACTGGGCCAGGACCGAGGAGGGCGACCCAACACACCAGACACTGGGCCAGATCCGAGGCGGGCAACCCAACACACCAGACACTGGGCCAGACCCGAGGCAGGCGACCCAACACACCAGACACTGGGCCAGACCTGAGGCGGGTGACCCAACACACCAGACACTGGGCCAGACCAGAGGCGGGAGACCCAACACACCAGACACTGGGCCAGACACTGGGCTAGACACTGGGTCAGACACTGGGTTAGACAGGCTAGACTCTGGGTTAGACACTGGGTCAGACACTGGGTCAAACCCGAGGCGGGCGACCTATCACACCAGACACTGGACCAGACCCAAAGTGGGCAACTCAACACGCCAGATATCCCTGGGCCAGACCCGAAGCGGGAGACCCAACATGCCAGACACTGGGCCAGACCCAAGGTGGGTGACCCACCACACCAGACACTGGGCCAGACCCGAGCAGCAACCCAACACATCAGACACTGGGTCAGACACTGGGCAAGACACTGGGCCAGACACTGGGCCAGACCCGAGGCGGGGGCGACCAACCACAACAGACACTGGGCCAGACCCGAGGCGGGCGACCCAACACACCAGACACTGGGCCAGACCTGAGGTGGGTGACCCAACACACCAGACAATGGGCCAGACCTGAGGCGGGCGACCAAACACACCAGACACTGGGCCAGACCGGAGGAGGGTGACCCAACACACCAGACACTGGGCCAAACCTGAGGCGGGTGAACCACCACACCAGACACTGGGCCAGACCCGAGGCGGGCGATCCAACACACCAGACACTGGGCAAAACAGAGGCGGACGACCTAATACACTCAGACACTGGGCCAGACACTGGGTCAGACACTGGGCCACTGGACCTGAGGCGCCCGGGCGACTCATCACACCAGACACTGGATCAGACCTGAGGCGGGCAATCCAACATGCCAGACACTGGGCGAGACCCAAGGCAGGCGACCCAACACACCAAACACTGGGCCAAATCAGAGTTGGGGGACCCAACACACCAGACACTGGGCCAGACCCGAGGTGGGCGACCTAACACAGCAGACACTGGGCCAGACCTGAAGCGGGCTACCCAACACACCACACACTGGGCCAGACACTGGGTCAGACACTGGGCCAGACCTGAGGCGGGCGACTCATCACACCAGACACTGGATCAGACCCGAGGCGGGCAATCCAACACGCCAGACACTTGTCGAGACCCAAGGCGGGCGACCCAACACACCAGACACTGGGCCAGACACTGGGTCAGAGCACTGGGCCAGACACTGGGTGAGACCCGAGGCGGGCGACCCACCACATCAGACACTGGGCCAGACCTGAGGCGGCGACCCAACACACCAGACACTGGGCCAGACACTGGGTCACAGCACTGGGCAGACACTGGGCCAGACCCGAGCCGGGCGACCCACCAAACCAGACACTGGGCCAGACCTGAGGCGGGTGGACATCACACAAGACAATGGGCCAGAACAGAGGTGGGCGGCCCAACACACCAGACACTGGACCAGACCCGAGGTGGGCAATCCAACACGCCAGACACTTGTCGAGACCCAAGGCGGGCGACCCAACACACCAGACACTGGGCCAGACACTGGGTCAGAGCACTGGGCCAGACACTGGGTGAGACCCGAGGCGGGCGACCCACCACATCAGACACTGGGCCAGACCTGAGGCGGCGACCCAACACACCAGACACTGGGCTAGACCAGAGGCGGGCGACCCACCGTACAGGACACTGGGCAAAGTCCAGAGGCGGGCGCCCCAACTCACCACACACTGGGCAGACCCGAGGCGGGCAACCAAACACACCAGACATTGGGCCAGACCCGAGGCGGGCGACCCAACACCCTAGACACTGGGCCATATCTGAAGCAGGCGACCCAACACACTGGGCCAGACACTGTGCCAGACACTGGGTCAGACTCGAGGCGGGGGACATATCACACCAGACACAGGGCCAGACTCGATGCGGACGACCCAACACACCAGACACTGGGCCAGACCCGAGGCGGGTGACACAACACACCAGACCCGAGGAGGGCGACCCAACATACCAGACACTGGGCAAGACCCGAGGCGGGCGACCCAAACACCAGGGACACTGGGCCAGACCCGAGCGGCAACCCAACACATCAGACACTGGGTCAGACACTGGGCAAGACACTGGGCCAGACACTGGGCCAGACCCAAGGCGGGCGACCAACCACACCAGACACTGGGCCAGACCCGAGGTGGGCGACCCAACACACCAGACACTGGGCCAGACCCGAGGTGGGCGACCCAACACACCAGACAATGGGCCAGACCCGAGGCAGGTGACCAAACACACCAGACACTGGTTCCACACATTAAGCGGGTGACCCAATCACCAGACACTGGGCCAGAACCGAGGCGTGTGACCCACCATGTCAGACACTGGGCCAGACCCGAATCGGGCGATCTGACGCATCAGTCACTGGGCCAGACACTGTGCCAGACACTGGGTCAGACCCGAGTCGGGAAACCCATCACACCAGATACAGGGCCAGACTCGAGGCAGGCAACCAAACACACCAGAAGACACTGGGCCAGACCCGAGGAGGGCGACCCAACACACCAGACACTGGGCCAGCTGGACCCGAGGCGAGCGACCAAACACACCAGACACTGGGGCAGACCCGAGGAGGGCGACCCAACACACCAGGCACTGGGCCAGACCCGAGGTGGGTGACCCAGCAGACCAGACACTGGGCCAGACACATGGGGCTAGACACTGAGTCAGACACTGGGTCAGACAGGTTAGATACTGGAGACAGCGCCACAATGATCAGTGAAGAAATGACTTACAAATTTAATCTGCCATCTGCGGCGACGTTTCGGTATAACAACCTTTATCAAGCACCGAAACGTCGCCGCAGATGGCAGATTAAATTTGTAAGTCATTTCTTCACTGATCATTGTGGCGCTGTCTCCTTTTTTGATATGGATTGGACTTTGTAGCTGGGTTGACCCCCTGGCAGTGATGTGCGCTACTAGGCTTATGGAAGCCATATGGGTATAGGGTGCGGTTTAATAATTTCTTTAGGTTAGATACTGGGTCAGACACTGCAGTGGTCAAACCCGAGGCGGGCGACCTATCACACCAGACACTGGACCAGACTTGAAGCGGGCAACCAAACACCAGACACTGAGCTAGACCCAAGGCGTGCGACCCAACACACCAGACACTGGGCCAGACCCGAGACGGGCGACCCAACACACCAGACACTGGGCCAGACACTGGGTCAGACACTGGGCCAGACCTGAGGCGGGCGACTCATCACACCAGACACTGGACCAGACCCGAGGCGGGCAATCCAACACGCCAGACACTTGTCGAGACCCAAGGCGGGCGACCCAACACACCAGACACTGTGCCAGACACTGGGTCAGAGCACTGGGCCAGACACTGGGCGAGACCCGAGGCGGGCGACCCACCACACCAGACACTGGGCCAGACCTGAGGCGGGCAACCCAACACACCAGACACTGGACTAGACCAGAGGCGAGCGACCCACCACACAGGACACTGGGCAAGTCCCAAGGCGGGCGCCCCAACTCACCAGACACTGGGTCAGACCCAAGGCGGGCAACCCAAAACACCAGACATTGGGCAAGACCCGAGGCGGGCGACCCAATACACTAGACAATGGGCCATATCTAAAGCGGGCGACACAACACACTGGGCCAGACACTGTGCCAGCTGGACACTGGGTCAGACTCGAGGCGGGGACCCATCACACCAGACACAGGGCCAGACTTTAGGCGGACGACCCAACACACCAGACACTGGGCTAGACCCGAGGCTGGCGGCCCAACACACCAGACACTGGGGCAGACCCGAGGAGGGCGACCCAATACACCAGGCACTGGGCCAGACCCGAGGTGGGAGACCCAACAGACCAGACACTGGGCCAGACACATGGGGCTAGACACTGGGTCAGACACTGGGTCAGACAGGTTAGATACTGGGTCAGACACTGCAGTGGTCAAACCCGAGGCGGGCGACCTATCACACCAGACACTGGACCAGACTTGAAGCGGGCAACCAAACACCAGACACTGAGCTAGACCCAAGGCGTGCGACCCAACACACCAGACACTGGGCCAGACCCGAGACGGGCGACCCAACACACCAGACACTGGGCCAGACACTGGGTCAGACACTGGGCCAGACCTGAGGCGGGCGACTCATCACACCAGACACTGGACCAGACCCGAGGCGGGCAATCCAACACGCCAGACACTTGTCGAAACCCAAGGCGGGCGGCCCAACACACCAGACACTGGGGCAGACCCGAGGAGGGCGACCCAACACACCAGGCACTGGGCCAGACCCGAGGTGGGAGACCCAACAGACCAGACACTGGGCCAGACACATGGGGCTAGACACTGGGTCAGACACTGGGTCAGACAGGTTAGATACTGGGTCAGACACTGCAGTGGTCAAACCCGAGGCGGGCGACCTATCACACCAGACACTGGACCAGACTTGAAGCGGGCAACCAAACACCAGACACTGAGCTAGACCCAAGGCGTGCGACCCAACACACCAGACACTGGGCCAGACCCGAGACGGGCGACCCAACACACCAGACACTGGGCCAGACACTGGGTCAGACACTGGGCCAGACCTGAGGCGGGCGACTCATCACACCAGACACTGGACCAGACCCGAGGCGGGCAATCCAACACGCCAGACACTTGTCGAGACCCAAGGCGGGCGACCCAACACACCAGACACTGTGCCAGACACTGGGTCAGAGCACTGGGCCAGACACTGGGCGAGACCCGAGGCGGGCGACCCACCACACCAGACACTGGGCCAGACCTGAGGCGGGCAACCCAACACACCAGACACTGGACTAGACCAGAGGCGGGCGACCCACCACACAGGACACTGGGCAAGTCCCAAGGCGGGCGCCCCAACTCACCACACACTGGGTCAGACCCGAGGCGGGCAACCCAAAACACCAGACATTGGGCCAGACCCGAGAAGGGAGACCCAGCACACCAGACACTGACACTGAGCTAGACACTGGGTCAGACAGGTTAGACACTGGGTTAGACACTGGGTCAGACACTGGGTCAAAACCGAGGCGGGCGACCTATCACACCAGACACTGGACCAGACCTGAAGCGGGCAACCCAACACGCCACACACTGCGCCAGACCTGAGGCGGGTGACCCACCACACCAGACACTGGGCCAGATCCGACCGAGGCAGGCAACCCAACACACCAGATCTGCACTGGGTCAGACACTGGGCAAGACACTGGGCCAGACACCGGGCCAGACCCGAGGTGCGACTGTTGACTCCAGACACTGGGTCAGAACCAAGGTGGGCAACCCAACACACCAGACACTGGGCCAGACCCGAGGTGGGCGACTCAACACATCAGACACTGGGCTAGACCCAAGGCGGGAGACCTAGCACACCAGACACTGGGCCAGACCCGAGGCGGGCGACCCAACACATCAGACACTGGGCCAGACCCCAGGCGGGCAACCCAACACACCAGACACTGAGCCAGACCCAAGGCGGGAGACCAAACTCACTAGACACTGGGCCAGACACTGGGTTAGACCAGAGGCGGGCGACCCAATGACACAAGACACTGGGCCAGACTCGAGGCAGGCGACCCACCACACCAGACACTGGGTCAGACCAGAGGCTGGCGACCCACCACAACAGACACTGGGCCAGACCTGCGACGGGTGAACCAACACACCAGATGCTAGGCCAGACACTGGGTGGCCATACATGCTTGGGCCAGACACTGGGCCAGACCCAAGGCGGGTGACCCACCACTCCAGACTCTGGGCCATACCCGAGGTGGGCGACCCATCACACCAGACACTTTTCCAGACCCGAGGCGGACTGCCCACACGCCAGACTCTGGGCCAGACCCGAGGTGGGCGACCCATCACACCAGACACTTTGCCACACCCAAGGCGCGGGCGACCAAACTCCCTAGACACTGGGCCAGACACTGGGTTAGACCAATGGCGGGCAACCCATCACACAAGACACTGGATCAGACCCGAGGCGGGCAACCGAGTATGCAGACACTGGGCCAGACCCGAGGTGGGCGAACCAACACACCAGACCAGTGGTCACACACTGGGCCAGACACTGGGCCAGACCCGAGGCGGACGACCCATCACACCAGACACTGTGCCAGACCCGAGGCGTATGTCACAACACCAGACACTGAGCCAGACCCGAGGTGGGCAACCCAACACACCACTGGGCCAGACCCTAGCAGGTGACCCAACACACCAGACACTGGGACCCGAGGCGGGCAACCCAACACACCAGACACTGGCCAGAGCCGATGCGGGCGACCCAGCACACCAGACACTGGGCCAGACACCGGGCCAGACCCGAGGCGCGACCGTTGACGCTAGACACTGGGTCAGACCCAAGGTGGGTGACCCAACACACCAGACACTGGGCCAGATGGGTCCCGAGGTGGGCGACTCAACACGTCAGACACTGGGCCAGACCCAAGGCGGGTGACCCCCCACACCCCCCACTGGGCCAGACCCGAGGCAAGTGACCCACTACACCAGACACTGGGCCAGACCCGAGGCGGTAGACCCAACACACCAGACACAGGGCTAGACCCGAGGTGGGTGACTGAACACACCAGACACTGGGCCAGACCCGAGTCGGGCGACCTAACACACCAAACACTGATCCAGACCCGAGGAAGGCGACCATACACACCAGACACTGGGCCAGACCCGAGGCGGTAGACCCAACACACCAGACACTGGTCTAGACACTGGTCTAGACACTGGGTCAGACACTGGTCCAGACACTGGGACAGACACTGGGCCAGACCCGAGGTGGGCGACCCACCACATAAGACACTGGGTCACACCCGAGGCGGGCGGCCCAACACACCAGACACTGGGCCAGACCTGAGGCGGGTCACCCCACACACCAGACACTGGGCCAGAGCAGAGGCGAGCGACCCAACACACCAAACACTGTGACAGACCCGAGGCTGTAGACCCAACACACTGGGCCAGACAATGGGTCAAACACTGAGCCAGACACTGAGCCAGACCCGAGGCGGGCAACCCAAAACTCCAGACACTGGGACAGACTCGAGGCGGATAACCCAACACATTAGATACTGGGCCAGACCCGAGGTGGGCGACCCAAAACACCAGACACTGGGACAGGCACTTGGCCATACCCGATGTGGGCGACCCATCACACCAGACACTGGGCCAGACCCAAGGCGGGCGACCAACACCCCAGATGGGCCAGACCTGAGACGGGCAACCCACCACACCAGACACTTTGCCTGACCCGAGGTGGACGATCCATCACACCAGAAACTTGGCCAGACCCGAGGTGGACTGCCCACACACCAGACACTTTGCCAGACCTGAGGTGGGTTACCCAACACACCAGACACTGGGCCAGACCCGAGGCGGGTGACCCAACACACACCAGACACTGGGCCAGACCCGAGGCGGGCGACCCAACACACCACACCCTTGGCCAGACCTGAGGCGGGCGACCCAACACACCAGACACTGGGCCAGCAGTGGTCAGACCTGAGGCGAGCGACCCATCACACCAGACACTTTGCCAGACCTGAGGTGGGTTACCCAACACACCAGACACTGGGCCAGACCCGAAGCGAAAGACCCAACACACCAGACACTGGGCAAGACCCGAGGTGGGCGACCCAACACACCAGACACTGAGTGGCCAACCAGCCAACCAGGAGTCGGGCGACCCAACACACCAGACATTGGGTCAGACCCGAGGCGGGTGACCCAACACACACCAGACACTGGGCCAGACCCGAGGCGGGCGACCCAACACACCACACACTGGGCCAGACCCGAGGCGGGCGACCCAACACACCAGACACTGGGCCAGAAGTGGTCAGACCTGAGGTGAGCGACCCATCACACCAGACACTGGGCCAGACCTGAGGCACCACCCAACACACAAGACACTTTGCCAGACCTGAGGTGGGCGACTCATCACACCAGACACTGGCCAGGACAGACCTGAGGCGGGCGACTGTTGTGATCCGCTTTTTGGGCTCCCCTAGTGGTGGCTGGTGGTACTGGAGACTTGTGTGTTCTTTTCTGCCTCAGCTCACCTGCTTCCATCAGTTTTGGGAGTTCCCTATTTAGCCTTGCTCTCCAGTCACTTCCTTGCCGGTCATCATTGTAACCTGAGTCTTTCAGTTGCATGTTCCTGCTACCAGTCTGCTGATCAGCTAGGTGGACTCTTGTCCTTTTTGTTTTGTATTTTTTGTCCAGTTTACAGTTTGTCATTTCCTGTTACTGGAAGCTCTTGTGGACTGAAATTGCCACTCCTGTGTCATGAGTTGACACAGGAGTCTTAAAGTAATTTCAGGATGGGTTTTTGAAAGGGTTTTTCAGCTGACCGTGAAGTCCTCTTTTGTATCCTTCCTCTATCTAGTAAGTGGACCTCGCTTTGCTAAATCTACCTTCATACTGTTTATGTCTTTTCCTCTGAACTCACCGTTAATATATGTGGGGGCTACTATCATCTTTGGGGAATTTCACTAGAGGTAAGCCAGGTCTGTTCCTTCCTCTTCCAGGCGTAGTTAGTTCTCCGGCTGGCGCATGGCATCTAGGCAGCCGTAGGAATGCTTCCTGGCTACTGTTAGTTGTGTGGTAGATTTAGGTCACGGTCAGCTTGAGTTTCCATCACCCGAGGGCTTGTCTGTTATTTTGTGTTTCTGATGTTCCCATGCCATTGGGGAATCATGACAGTATGACCGGCCACTGTTAAAGTAATTGGCAGAAGAAAGGAGAGTAAAAGAAGTCTGTAGATTTTTTTTTTTTTTTCCCTCACATGTTTGCTACTTAGTTGGCTCAGTTGTATTTCTGCTCTATTTACAGCCTTGCCTTTCTCTCCTTCTAATCCTTGAATGGCTCTGATCTCTCCGGTTTAAGGATGGACTCTCAGAGTTTGGCTGCAGGTTTAAATAATCTTGCTACGAAGGTTCAGAATTTACAAGATTATGTTATACGTACTCCTATTTCTGAACCTAAAATTCCTACACCAGAGGTATTTCCCGGAGATAGATCTCGGTTTCTGAATTCCAAATGTAATTGTAAATTATTCCTTTCTCTCAGACCTCACTCCTCTGGAGATCCTGTTCAGCAGGTTAAGATTGTGATTTCTTTGCTGCGAGGTGACCCTCAAAATTGGGCATTTTCATTGACACCAGGGGATCCTGCGTTGCTCAATGTGGATGCGTTTTTTCTGGCTTTAGGGTTGCTGTATGAGGAACCTAATTTGGAGATTCAAGCTGAAAAAGCTTTAATAGCCCTGTCTCAAGGGCAAGATGAAGCTGAGATATACTGCCAAAAATTTCGTAAATGGTCTGTGCTTACTCAGTGGAATGAGTGTGCCCTAGCGGCAATTTTCAGAGAAGGCCTTTCTGATGCCGTTAAGGATGTCATGGTGGGGTTTCCTACGCCCACAGGTCTGAATGAGTCCATCACAATGGCGATTCAGATTGATCGGCGTTTGCGGGAGCGCAAGCCGGTGCACCATTTGGCGGTATCTTCTGAAGGGACGCCAGAGAAAATGCAATGTGACAGAATTCTGTCAAGAAGCGAGCGGCAGAATTATAGGCGCAAAAATGGCTTGTGCTTTTACTGTGGTGATTCCGCGCATGTTATATCAGCATGCTCTAAACGTACTAGGAAGGTTGACAAGTCTGTTTCTATTGGCACTTTACAGTCTAAATTTCTTCTGTCTGTAACTCTGATTTGTTCATTATCAGTTATTACCGTGGATGCCTATGTGGACTCTGGCGCCGCTCTGAGTCTCATGGATTGGTCCTTCGCCAGGCGCTGTGGGTTTGATTTGGAGCCTCTGGAAGTTCCTATACCTCTGAAGGGTATTGATTCTACACCTCTGGCTTGTAATAGACCACAGTTCTGGACGCAAGTGACTATGCGTATGACTCCAGACCATCAGGAGATGATTCGCTTCCTCGTGTTGCATAATTTACATGATGTGTTAGTGCTTGGATTACCATGGTTGCAATCTCATAACCCAGTACTGGACTGGAAAACTATGTCTGTGTTAAGCTGGGGATGTCGGGGGGCTCATGGGGACATACCTTTGGTTTCTATCTCGTCATCTATTCCCTCTGAGGTTCCGGCATTTTTGTCAGATTTTGGGGATATTTTTGAAGAGCCTAAAATTGGTTCTCTCCCTCCCCACAGAGAGTGTGATTGCGCCATAGATCTGATTCCAGGCAGTAAATTTCCAAAGGGTCGTTTGTTTAACCTATCTGTACCTGAGCATGCTGCCATGCGAGAGTATGTTAAGGAGTCCCTGGAAAAGGGACATATTTGTCCTTCTTCATCACCTTTAGGAGCTGGGTTTTTCTTTGTCTCTAAAAAGGATGGCTCGCTGAGGCCTTGTATTGATTATCGACTCCTGAATAAAATTACTGTCAAATATCAGTATCCGTTGCCGCTGCTTACTGATTTGTTTGCTCGCATAAGGGGGGCTAAGTGGTTCTCCAAGATTGATCTCCGTGGGGCGTATAATTTGGTGCGAATTAAGCAAGGGGATGAGTGGAAAACCGCATTTAATACGCCTGAGGGCCACTTTGAGTATTTAGTAATGCCTTTCGGCCTTTCTAATGCACCTTCAGTTTTTCAGTCCTTTATGCATGATATTTTCCGTGAATATCTGGATAAATTTATGATTGTGTATTTGGACGATATTTTGATTTTTTCTGAGGACTGGGAGTCTCATGTTCAGCAGGTCAGGAGGGTTTTTCAGGTCTTGCGGGAGAATTCTCTGTGTGTAAAGGGTTCTAAGTGTGTTTTTGGGGTTCAAAAGATTTCCTTTTTGGGGTACATTTTTTCCCCTTCTTCTGTTGAGATGGACCCTGTCAAGGTTCGGGCTATTTGTGACTGGGCGCAGCCTACTTCTCTAAAGGGTCTTCAGAAGTTCTTGGGCTTTGCTAATTTTTATCGTCGATTTATAACTGGTTTTTCTGGTGTTGCTAAGCCTCTTACGGATTTGACTAAGAAGGGTGCTGATGTTGCCAATTGGTCCTCTGCCGCTGTGGAGGCCTTTCGGGAGCTTAAGCGCCGCTTTTCGTCTGCCCCTGTGTTGCGCCAGCCTGATGTCTCTCTCCCCTTTCAGGTTGAGGTCGATGCTTCCGAGATCGGAGCGGGGGCGGTTTTGTCGCAGAAAAGTTCCGATTGCTCAGTGATGAGACCTTGTGCGTTCTTTTCTCGAAAATTTTCTGCCGCCGAAAGAAATTATGATGTTGGTAATCGGGAGCTTTTGGCCATGAAGTGGGCATTTGAGGAGTGGCGTCATTGGCTTGAGGGTGCTAGACATCAGGTGGTGGTTTTGACTGATCACAAGAATCTGATTTATCTTGAGTCTGCCAGGCGCCTGAATCCTAGACAGGCGCGCTGGTCGTTGTTTTTCTCTCGGTTTAATTTTGTGGTCTCATATCTACCAGGTTCTAAGAATGTGAAGGCAGATGCCCTTTCTAGGAGTTTTGAGCCTGATTCCCCTGGTGATTCGGAACCTACAGGTATCCTTAAGGATGGGGTGATATTATCTGCTATTTCCCCAGATCTGCGACGTGCTTTGCAAGAGTTTCAGGCGGATAGACCTGATCGCTGTCCACCTGGTAGACTGTTTGTTCCTGATGATTGGACCAGTAGAGTCATCTCGGAGGTTCATTCTTCTACGCTGGCGGGTCATCCTGGAATTTTTGGTACCAGGGATTTGGTGGCTAGATCCTTCTGGTGGCCATCTCTGTCTCGAGATGTGCGTGTTTTTGTGCAGTCTTGTGATGTGTGTGCTCGGGCCAAGCCTTGTTGTTCTAGGGCTAGCGGGTTGTTGTTGCCCTTGCCTATTCCGAAGAGGCCTTGGACGCACATCTCGATGGACTTTATTTCTGATCTTCCTGTCTCTCAGAGGATGTCTTTTATCTGGGTGGTGTGTGACCGTTTTTCTAAGATGGTTCATTTGGTGCCATTGCCGAAGTTGCCTTCCTCGTCTGAGTTGGTTCCTTTGTTTTTTCAAAATGTGGTTCGCTTGCATGGTATTCCTGAAAATATCGTTTCTGATAGGGGTACCCAGTTCGTTTCTAGATTTTGGCGGGCATTCTGTGCCAGGTTGGGCATTGATTTGTCTTTTTCGTCTGCCTTCCATCCTCAGGCTAATGGCCAGACGGAGCGAACTAATCAGACTTTGGAGACGTATTTGAGGTGTTTTGTGTCTGCGGATCAGGATGATTGGGTTGCCTTTTTGCCGTTGGCAGAGTTTGCTCTTAATAATCGGGCTAGTTCGGCCACTTTGGTTTCCCCTTTCTTTTGCAATTCGGGGTTTCATCCCCGTTTTTCTTCTGGTCAGGCGGAGTCTTCGGATTGTCCTGGAGTAGATGCTGTGGTGGATCGGTTGTATCGGATTTGGGAACAAGTGGTGGACAATTTGAATTTGTCCCAGGAGAGGACTCAGCGGTTTGCTAACCGCCAGCGTCGGGTTGGTCCTCGCCTTCGTGTTGGGGACTTGGTGTGGTTGTCTTCCCGTTTTGTCCCAATGAGGGTTTCTTCTCCTAAATTTAAGCCTCGGTTCATCGGTCCCTATAGGATTTTGGAGATTATTAACCCTGTTTCCTTTCGTTTGGACCTCCCGGCATTTTTCGCTATCCATAATGTGTTCCATCGGTCGTTGTTGCGGAGATACGAGGTGCCGGTGGTTCCTTCTGCTGAGCCTCCTGCTCCTGTGCTGGTTGAGGGTGAATTGGAGTACGTTATAGAGAAGATCTTGGACTCCCGTATTTCCAGGCGGAGACTCCAGTATCTGGTTAAATGGAAGGGTTATGGTCAGGAAGATAATTCTTGGGTAACTGCCTCTGATGTTCATGCCTCGGATTTGGTTCGTGCCTTTCATAGGGCTCATCCAGGTCGCCCTGGCGGTTCTTGTGAGGGTTCGGTGCCCCCTCCTTAAGGGGGGGGTACTGTTGTGATCCGCTTTTTGGGCTCCCCTAGTGGTGGCTGGTGGTACTGGAGACTTGTGTGTTCTTTTCTGCCTCAGCTCACCTGCTTCGATCAGTTTTGGGAGTTCCCTATTTAGCCTTGCTCTCCAGTCACGCTTGCCGGTCATCATTGTAACCTGAGTCTTTCAGTTGCATGTTCCTGCTACCAGTCTGCTGATCAGCTAAGTGGACTCTTGTCCTTTTTGTTTTGTATTTTTTGTCCAGTTTACAGTTTGTCATTTCCTGTTACTGGAAGCTCTTGTGGACTGAAATTGCCACTCCTGTGTCATGAGTTGACACAGGAGTCTTAAAGTAATTTCAGGATGGGTTTTTGAAAGGGTTTTTCAGCTGACCGTGAAGTCCTCTTTTGTATCCTTCCTCTATCTAGTAAGTGGACCTCGCTTTGCTAAATCTACCTTCATACTGTGTATGTCTTTTCCTCTGAACTCACCGTTAATATATGTGGGGGCTACTATCATCTTTGGGGAATTTCACTAGAGGTAAGCCAGGTCTGTTCCTTCCTCTTCCAGGCGTAGTTAGTTCTCCGGCTGGCGCATGGCATCTAGGCAGCCGTAGGAATGCTTCCTGGCTACTGTTAGTTGTGTGGTAGATTTAGGTCACGGTCAGCTTGAGTTTCCATCACCCGAGGGCTTGTCTGTTATTTTGTGTTTCTGATGTTCCCATGCCATTGGGGAATCATGACAGGCGACCCACACAACAGACACTGGGCCAGACTCGAGGCTGGCAACCAATCACACCAGACACTGGCCCAGACACTGGACCAGACACTTGGCCATTCCCGAGGTGGGCGACCCATCACACCCCATACACTAGATAAAACCCGAGGCGGGCGACCCACATGCCAGACACTGGTCTAGACCCGAGACGGGCGACCCACCACACCAGACACTGGGCCAGACACCAGACACTAGGCCAGACACTGAGTCAGACACTGGGCCATACATACTGGGCCAGACCCGAGGCGGGCGACCCACCACACCAGACACTGGTTCAGACCCTAGTCGGGCGACCCAACACACCAGATGCACTGGGCGAGACCCGAGGCGGGCGACCCACCACACCAGACACTGGGCCAGACACCAGACGCTAGGCCAGACACTGAGTCAGACACTGGGCCATACATACTGGGCCAGACACTGGGTCAGACCCGAGGAGGGCGACCCACCACACCAGACACTGGGCCAGATCCTAGTCGGGCGACCCAACACACCAGATGCACTGGGCCAGACCTGAGGTGGGTGACCCAACACTCCAGACGCTGTGCGAGACCCGAGGCGGGCGACCAAACACACCATACATTGGACCAAACCCGAGGCGGGCGACCCAACACACCAGACACTGGGTCAGGCACTGGGTCAGACCCGAGGTGGGCGACCCATCACACCAGACACTGGGCCAGACCCGAGGCGGGTGACCCAACACACCAGACACTAAGCGAGACCCGAGGTGGGCAACCCACCACACCAGACACTGGGCCAGACCCTAGGCGGGCGACCCAACACACCAGATGCACTGGGCCAGACCCTGAAGTGGGTGACCCAACACTCCAGACGCTGTGCGAGACCCGAGGCCGGCGACAAAACACGACACATTGGACCAAACCCGAAGCGGGCGACCCAACACACCAGACACTGCAGTGGCCAGGCACTGGATCAGACCCAAGGTGTCGGGCGACCCATCACACCAGAAACTGGACCAGACCCGAGGCGGGTGACCCAACACACCAGACACTGGGCCAGACCCTAGGCGGGTGACACAACACACCAAACACTGTGCCAGACACTGGGTCAGACAATGGGTCAGACCTGAGGCGGGCGATCCATCACAGCAGACACTGGGCCAGACTCGAGGTGGGTGAGCCAACACACCAGACACTGGGCCAGACCCGAGGAGCACGACGCAACACACCAGACACTGGACAAGACCTGAAACGGGCGACTCAACACACCAGACACTGGGCCAGACCCGAGGCGAGTGACCCAACACACCAGACTTGGCCAGACACGAGGCAGGCAACCCAACACACCACACACTGGGCCAGACCCAAGGCAGGTGACCCAACACACTCCAGACACTGGGACAGAGACGAGTGACCCAACACACCAGACACTGGGCCAGAGCCAATGCAGGCGACCCAACACACCAGACACTGGGCCAGACACCCAGGTCAGACACTGGGCCAGATCCAAGGTGCGACCTGTTGTGAATTCTGTTCTCGAACTCCCTCCGGTGGTTATGATTGGTACTTCGGCGAGTTCTGTCCATGGACTCCCTCTGGTGGCTGTGAGTGGAGCTGCTGGTTCTGAGGTTCCTTCCTCAGCTGACCTCGTTTAGTCCTAGGCTGGCTGCTCTATTTAACTCCACTTAGATCGTTACTTGATGCCAGCTGTCAATGTCCTAGTACTGGTTCAGTTCTCTCTTGGATCTTTCAGATGATCTGTCTACTCCAGCAAAAGCTAAGTCCCTGCTAGCTTATTTGTTTACCACTGTTTTCTTGTCCAGCTTGCTATCATGATTCTGCCTTGCTAGCTGGAAGCTCTGGAATGCAGAGTGGCACCTCCACGCCGTGAGTCGGTGCGGGGTCTCTTTTGCACACTCTGCGTGGTTTTTTGGTAGTTTTTTATGCTGACCGCAAAGATACCTTTTCTATCCTCAAGTCTGTTTAGTTAAGTCTGGCCTCCTTTGCTGAAACCTATTTCATTCCTGTGTTTGTGACTTCCATCTTAACTCACAGTCAATATATGTGGGGGGCTGCCTATTTCTTTGGGGAATTTCTCTGAGGCAAGTTAGGCCTTATTTTCTATCTTTAGGGGTAGTTAGCTCTTAGGCTGTGAAGAGGCATCTAGGCAGAGTCAGGTACGCTCCACGGCTATTTCTAGTTGTTGTGATAGGATTAGGGGTTGCGGTCAGCAGAGCTCCCACTTCCCAGAGCTTGTCCTGTATTACTAGTTTGCTCATCAGGTCATTCCTAGTGCTCCTAACCACCAGGTCATCATAACAGTACAGCTGGCCCGTAAAGTGTTAATGCATCTCAATAGAGGGATAAAGGAAGTTCCGAGACCATTTTTTTTTTTTCCTCTGCAGCGTGTTTTGTTTTTCTTTTCCCCTAAATCTCTGGGTGGTTCAGGACACAGGTGTAGATATGGACATTCAAGGTCTGTCCTCTTGTGTGGATCAACTCACTGCAAGGGTACAAGGCATTCAGGATTATGTAGTTCAGAACCCGATGTTAGAACCCAGAATTCCAATTCCTGATTTGTTTTCTGGGGATAGATCTAAGTTCCTGAATTTCAAAAATAATTGTAGACTGTTTTTTGCTTTGAAACCCCGTTCCTCTGGTGACCCCATTCAGCAAGTAAAAATCATTATTTCTTTGCTGCGTGGCGACCCTCAAGACTGGGCATTTTCCCTTGCGCCAGGAGATCCTGCATTGCGTAATGTGGATGCGTTTTTTCTGGCGCTTGGGTTGCTGTTGTGATTCGGTTCGTGGGCTCCCCCGGTGGTCTCTTGTGGTACTGGTGTCCTGCAAGCTTTGCCTTCTCAGTTCACCTGTTCCTATCAGGATGTGGGAGTATCCTATTTAACCTTGCTCCTCAGTCATTCTAATGCTGGCCATCAATGTATCCAGAGTGATTCTGTTGCATGTTCCTGCTCCCAGTTTTCTGCTCAGCTAAGTTGGACACTTTAGTCCTTAAGTCTATTTTTGTATGTTTTGTCCAGTTTGCACTTATGTGAATCTCTGCAGCTGGAAGCTCTTGTTGGGCTGAAATTACCACTCCGGTGTCATGAGTTGTCACATGAGTTAAGATAATTTCAGGATGGTGTTTTGAAGGGTTTTGCAGCTGACCGCGAAGTCCTCTGTTGTATCTTTCTGCTATTTAGTTAGCGGGCCTCTCTGTGCTAAATCTGCTTTCATACTACGTGTGTCTTTTCATCTGCTCTCACCGTTATTATATGTGGGGGGCTGCTATCTCCTGTGGGGACATTCTCTGGAGGCAAGCCAGGACTGTGTTTTCTTCTACCAGGGGTAGTTAGTTCTCCGGCTGGCGCGCGGCATCTAGAGACAACGCAGGAATGCCCCCTGGCTACTTCTAGTGTGGTGTGTAGGTTTAGCATCGCGGTCAGCTCTAGTTTCCATCACCCGAGAGCTTGTCCGTTTATTCTATGCTTCTGATGTTTCCTTGCCATTGGAAACCATAACAGAACACATGCTAACTTAAACTGAGTTTTTTGGAGCAGAAACTTGGCAAATCCTCCACATAATCTTTGATCTCTATGTTTTGATATTTTTTAAGGTTTAATTTAGCAATGAAACACGTTATGGATTGCTCAATGTGGATGCGTTTTTTCTGGCTTTGGGGTTGCTTTATGAGGAACCAAATTTGGAGATTCAGGCTGAGAAAGCCCTAATAGCCCTCTCTCAGGGGCAAGATGAAGCCGAAATATATTGCCAAAAATTTTGAAAATGGTCTGTGCTTACTCAGTGGAATGAGTGCGCTCTGGCGGCAATTTTCAGAGAAGGTCTCTCTGATGCTGTAAAAGACGTCATGGTGGGGTTTCCTGCGCCTACTGGTCTGAATGAGTCCATGACAATGGCAATTCAGATTGATCGGTGTTTACGGGAACGCAAACCTGTGCACCAGTTGGCGGTGTCTTCTGAAGAGGCACCACAGAGTATGCAATGTGATAGCTTTCTGTCCAGAAGCGAACGACAGATTTATAGGCGCAAACATCATTTGTGCTTCTATTGTGGAAATTCTACTCATGTTATATCAGCATGCTCTAAACGAACAAAGAAAGTTGATAAATCCTCTGCTATTGGCACTTTGCAGTCCAAGTTTATTTTGTCTGTAACTCTAATTTGTTCGTTATCTTCTATTGTTGCGGATGCGTATGTGGATTCTGGCGCCGCTTTGAGTCTTATGGATTGGTCCTTTGCCAGGCGCTGTGGGTTTGATCTAGAGCCTCTGGAAGTTCCTATACCTTTAAAGGGTATTGATTCTACACCATTGGCTAGTAATAAACCACAATACTGGACACAAGTGACTATGCGTATGACTCCAGACCATCAAGAGGTGATTCGCTTCCTTGTACTGTATAATCTACATGATGTGTTGGTGCTGGGATTGCCATGGTTGCAAACTCATAACCCAGTCCTTGACTGGAAAACAATGTCTGTACTAAGCTGGGGATGTCAGGGAAATCATGGGGACACATCTTTGGTCTCCATTGCTTCATCTATTCCCTCTGAAATTCCTGAGTTTTTGTCTGATTATCGTGAGGTTTTTGAGGAATCTACTCTTAATTCTCTTCCTCCTCACAGAGATTGTGATTGCGCCATAGATTTGATCCCTGGCAGTAAATTTCCTAAGGGTCTTCTATTCAATCTGTCTGTACCTGAACATGCTGCCATGCGAGAGTATATTAGGGAGTCCTTGGAAAAGGGACATATTCGTCCTTCTTCGTCTCCTCTTGGAGCGGGGTTCTTTTTCGTAGCTAAAAGCGATGGTTCTTTGAGACCTTGTATTGATTATAGACTCTTGAATAAGATCACAGTCAAGTATCAGTATCCTTTGCCATTGCTGACAGATTTATTTGCTCGCATTGAGGGGGCGAAGTGGTTCTCTAAGATTGATCTTCGCGGTGCGTATAATTTGGTGCGAATTAAGCAGGGGGATGAGTGGAAGACCGCATTTAATACGCCCGAGGGCCATTTTGAGTATTTGGTGATGCCTTTTGGTCTGTCAAATGCCCCTTCGGTCTTTCAGTCTTTTATGCACAATATTTTCCGTGAATATCTGGATAAATTTATGATTGTGTATTTGGACGATATCTTGATTTTTTCGGATGACTGGGAATCTCATGTTCAACAAGTTAGGAGGGTTTTTCAGGTTTTGCGGACCAATTCTCTGTTTGTTAAAGGTTCAAAGTGTGTTTTTGGGGTTCAGAAGATTTCTTTTTTGGGGTACATTTTTTCCCCCTCTTCTATTGAGATGGATCCTGTGAAGGTTCGGGCTATTTGTGACTGGACGCAACCGACTTCTCTTAAGGGCCTTCAGAAATTTTTGGGCTTTGCTAACTTTTATCGTCGATTCATAACTGGTTTTTCTAGCGTTGTCAGGCCTTTGACTGATTTGACTAAAAAGGGTGCTGATGTTGCAGATTGGTCTCCTGCTGCTGTGGAGGCCTTTCGGGAGCTTAAGCGCCGTTTTTCTTCTGCTCCGGTGTTGTGCCAGCCTGATGTTTCTCTTCCTTTTCAGGTGGAAGTTAATGCTTCCGAGATCGGAGCGGGGGCGGTTTTGTCGCAGAAAAGTTCAGATTGTTCAGTGATGAGACCTTGTGCGTTCTTTTCTCGAAACTTTTCGCCCGCCGAGCGAAATTATGACGTCGGTAATCGGGAGCTTTTGGCGATGAAGTGGGCATTCGAGGAGTGGCGTCATTGGCTTGAGGGTGCTAAACATCAGGTGGTGGTCTTGACTGATCACAAAAATTTGATTTATCTTGAGTCGGCCAGACGTCTGAATCCTAGACAGGCGCGCTGGTCGTTGTTTTTTTCCCGGTTTAATTTTGTGGTTTCGTATCTGCCAGGTACTAAGAATGTGAAGGCGGATGCCCTTTCTAGGAGTTTTGAACCTGATTCCCCTGGTGATTCTAAACCTACGGGTATACTTAAGGATGGGGTGATATTGTCTGCTGTCTTCCCAGACCTGCGACGTGCTTTACAAGAGTTTCAGGCGGATCGGCCTGATCGTTGTCCGCCTGGTAGATTGTTTGTGCCGGATGAGTGGACCAATAGAGTCATCTCGGAGGTTCATTCTTCTGCGTTGGCAGGTCATCCGGGAATTTTTGGTACCAGGGATTTGGTGGCTAGGTCCTTCTGGTGGCCTTCCCTGTCTCGGGACGTGCGTACTTTTGTGCAGTCTTGCGATGTTTGTGCTCGGGCCAAGCCTTGTTGTTCTCGGGCTAGTGGGTTGTTGTTGCCCTTGCCTGTTCCTAAGAGGCCTTGGACACACATCTCTATGGATTTTATTTCTGATCTCCCTGTTTCTCAGAAGATGTCCGTCATTTGGGTGGTGTGTGACCGCTTTTCTAAGATGGTTCATTTGGTGCCCTTGCCCAAGCTGCCTTCCTCATCTGAGTTGGTGCCCCTGTTTTTTCAGAATGTGGTTCGGCTGCATGGTATTCCGGAGAATATCGTTTCCGACAGGGGATCCCAGTTTGTGTCCAGATTTTGGCGGGCGTTTTGTGCCAGGATGGGCATTGATTTGTCTTTTTCGTCTGCATTTCATCCCCAGACAAATGGCCAGACGGAACGTACTAATCAGACCTTGGAGACTTATTTGAGGTGTTTCGTGTCTGCTGATCAGGATGACTGGGTCTCCTTTTTGCCGTTGGCTGAGTTTGCCCTTAATAATCGGGCCAGTTCTGCCACTTTGGTCTCCCCTTTCTTTTGCAATTCAGGGTTCCATCCTCGTTTTTCATCTGGTCAGGTGGAGTCTTCGGATTGTCCTGGAGTGGATACCATGGTGGATAGGTTGCATCGTATTTGGGGGCAGGTGGTGGACAATTTGGAGTTGTCCCAGGAGAGGACTCAACGTTTTGCTAATCGCCATCGTCGTGTTGGTCCTCGTCTTCGTGTTGGGGACTTGGTGTGGTTGTCCTCCCGTTTTGTCCCTATGAGGGTCTCTTCTCCTAAGTTTAAGCCTCGGTTCATCGGTCCTTATAAGATTTTGGAAATTCTTAACCCTGTGTCTTTTCGTTTGGACCTCCCAGCATCCTTTGCTATCCATAATGTCTTCCATCGGTCATTATTGCGGAGGTATGAGGTACCACTTGTGCCTTCTGTTGAGCCTCCTGCTCCTGTGCTGGTTGAGGGTGAATTGGAGTACGTGGTGGAGAAAATCTTGGACTCCCGTGTTTCCAGACGGAGACTTCAATATCTGGTGAAATGGAAGGGCTACGGTCAAGAGGATAATTCTTGGGTTACAGCTTCTGATGTTCATGCTTCTGATTTGGTCCGTGCCTTTCATAGGGCTCATCCAGATCGCCCTGGTGGTTCTTGTGAGGGTTCGGTGCCCCCTCCTTAAGGGGGGGGTACTGTTGTGATTCGGTTCGTGGGCTCCCCCGGTGGTCTCTTGTGGTACTGGTGTCCTGCAAGCTTTACCTTCTCAGTTCACCTGTTCCTATCAGGATGTGGGAGTATCCTATTTAACCTTGCTCCTCAGTCATTCTAATGCTGGCCATCAATGTATCCAGAGTGATTCTGTTGCATGTTCCTGCTCCCAGTTTTCTGCTCAGCTAAGTTGGACACTTTAGTCCTTAAGTCTATTTTTGTATGTTTTGTCCAGTTTGCACTTATGTGAATCTCTGCAGCTGGAAGCTCTTGTTGGGCTGAAATTACCACTCCGGTGTCATGAGTTGTCACATGAGTTAAGGTAATTTCAGGATGGTGTTTTGAAGGGTTTTGCAGCTGACCGCGAAGTCCTCTGTTGTATCTTTCTGCTATTTAGTTAGCGGGCCTCTCTGTGCTAAATCTGCTTTCATACTACGTGTGTCTTTTCATCTGCTCTCACCGTTATTATATGTGGGGGGCTGCTATCTCCTGTGGGGACATTCTCTGGAGGCAAGCCAGGACTGTGTTTTCTTCTACCAGGGGTAGTTAGTTCTCCGGCTGGCGCGCGGCATCTAGAGACAACGCAGGAATGCCCCCTGGCTACTTCTAGTGTGGTCTGTAGGTTTAGCATCGCGGTCAGCTCTAGTTTCCATCACCCGAGAGCTTGTCCGTTTATTCTATGCTTCTGATGTTTCCTTGCCATTGGAAACCATAACAGGTTGCTTTATGATGAACCAGATTCAGTGGATCAGGCAGAGAAAATCTTGCTGGCTTTGTGTCAGGGTCAGGATGAAGCAGAGGTATATTGTCAGAAGTTTAGAAAGTGGTCTGTGCTTACTCAGTGGAATGAGTGTGCCCTGGCGGCAATTTTCAGAAAGGGTCTTTCTGAAGCCCTTAAGGATGTTATGGTGGGATTTCCCACGCCTGCAGGTCTGAATGAGTCTATGTCCTTGGCCATTCAGATCAATCGACGCTTACGTGAGCGCAAAACTGTGCACCATTTGGCGGTATCTTCTGAGCAGAGGCCTGAGCCTATGCAATGTGATAGGACCTTGACCAGAGCTGAACGGCAAGAATACAGAGGTCAGAATGGGCTGTGTTTTTACTGTGGTGACTCCACTCATGCTATCTCTGATTGTCCTAAACGCACTAAGCGGTTCGCTAGGTCTGCCACCATTGGTACGGTACAGCCAAAATGTATTTTGTCCGTTACTCTGATTTGCTCTTTGTCGTCCTATTCTGTTATGGCATTTGTGGATTCAGGCGCTGCCCTGAATTTGATGGACTTGGAGTTTGCCAGGCGCTGTGGTTTTTTCTTGGAGCCCTTACAGTATCCTATTCCGTTGAGAGGAATTGATGCTACGCCTTTGGCCAAGAATAAGCCTCAGTACTGGACTCAATTGACCATGTGCATGGCTCCTGCACATCAGGAGGATATTCGCTTTTTGGTGTTGCATAATCTGCATGATGTGGTCGTTTTGGGTTTGCCATGGCTACAGGTCCATAATCCAGTATTGGATTGGAAATCAATGTCTGTATCTAGTTGGGGTTGTCAAGGGGTACATGGGGATGTCCCATTGTTGTCAATTTCTTCTTCCCATCCTTCTGAAGTCCCTGAGTTCTTGTCAGATTACCGGGATGTATTTGATGAGCCCAAATCCAGTGCCCTACCTCCTCATAGGGATTGTGATTGTGCTATTAATTTGATTCCTGGTAGTAAGTTTCCTAAGGGCCGACTGTTCAATTTATCTGTGCCAGAACACGCCGCTATGCGGAGTTATGTAAAGGAGTCCTTGGAGAAAGGGCATATTCGCCCGTCGTCGTCACCGTTGGGAGCAGGGTTCTTTTTTGTGGCCAAGAAGGATGGTTCTCTGAGACCTTGTATAGATTACCGCCTTCTCAATAAAATCACCGTCAAATTTCAGTACCCTTTGCCGCTACTGTCTGATTTGTTTGTTCGGATTAAGGGGGCTAGCTGGTTCATTAAGATAGATCTTCGAGAGGCGTATAATCTTGTGTGTATTAAACAGGGCGACAAATGGAAAACAGCATTTAATACGCCCGAGGGCCATTTTGAGTACCTGGTGATGCCATTCGGGCTTTCTAATGCTCCATCTGTGTTTCAGTCCTTTATGCATGACATCTTCCGAAAGTACCTGGATAGATTCATGATTGTATATTTGGATGATATTTTGGTCTTTTCGGACGATTGGGAGTCTCATGTGAAGCAGGTCAGAATGGTGTTCCAGGTCCTTCGTGCTAATTCCTTGTTTGTGAAGGGGTCTAAATGTCTCTTTGGAGTTCAGAAGGTTTCATTTTTGGGCTTCATTTTTTCCCCTTCTACTATCAAGATGGACCCTGTTAAAGTTCAGGCCATTTATGATTGGACTCAGCCTACTCCTGTGAAGAGCCTTCAGAAATTCCTGTGCTTTGCTAATTTTTACCGTCGCTTCATCGCTAATTTTTCTAGTGTTGTTAAACCATTGACTGATTTAACCAAGAAAGGTGCGGATGTGGTCAATTGGTCCTCTGCGGCCGTTGAGGCTTTTCAGGAGTTGAAGCGTCGTTTTTCTTCTGCCCCTGTGTTGTGTCAGCCAGATGTTTCGCTCCCGTTTCAGGTCGAGGTGGATGCTTCTGAGATTGGAGCAGGGGCTGTTCTATCTCAAAGAAGTTCTGATGGCTCGGTGATGAAACCATGTGCTTTCTTTTCTAGAAAGTTTTCGCCTGCTGAGCGCAATTATGATGTGTGCAATCGAGCGTTGTTGGCTATGAAGTGGGCGTTCGAGGAGTGGCGACATTGGCTTGAAGGAGCCAAGCATCGCGTGGGGGTCTTGACGGATCACAAGAATCTGACTTATCTCGAGTCTGCCAAGCGGTTGAATCCTAGACAGGCTCGATGGTCGCTGTTTTTCTCCCGCTTCGATTTTGTGGTTTCGTACTTTCCGGGTTCTAAGAATGTGAAGGCTGATGCCCTTTCAAGGAGTTTTGTGCCTGATTCTCTGGGAGTTCCTGAGATGGCTGGTATTCTCAAAGAGGGGGTAATTTTGTCTGCCATCTCCCCTGATTTGCGGCGGGTGCTGCAGGAGTTTCAGGCTGATAGACCTGACCGTTGCCCAGCGGAGAAACTGTTTGTCCCTGATAGATGGACTAGTAGAGTTATCTCTGAGGTTCATTGTTCGGTGTTGGCTGGTCATCCTGGAATCTTTGGTACCAGGGATTTGGTGGCTAGATCCTTTTGGTGGCCTTCCTTGTCACGGGATGTGCGTTCTTTTGTGCAGTCCTGTGGGACTTGTGCTCGGGCTAAGCCCTGCTGCTCTCGTGCCAGTGGGTTGCTTTTGCCCTTGCCGGTCCCGAAAAGGCCCTGGACGCATATTTCCATGGATTTTATTTCAGATCTCCCTGTCTCTCAAAGGATGTCGGTTATCTGGGTGGTTTGTGATCGCTTCTCTAAGATGGTCCATTTGGTACCTTTGCCTAAATTGCCTTCCTCCTCTGATTTGGTTCCATTGTTTTTCCAGCACATGGTTCGTTTACATGGCATTCCGGAGAACATCGTGTCGGACAGAGGTTCCCAGTTTGTTTCGAGGTTTTGGCGGTCCTTTTGTGCTGAGATGGCCATTGAACTGTCTTTTTCTTCGGCTTTCCATCCTCAGACAAATGGCCAAACCGAACGAACCAATCAGACTTTGGAGACATATCTGAGATGCTTTGTTTCTGCTGATTAGGATGATTGGGTGTCCTTCTTGCCTTTGGCTGAGTTCGCCCTTAATAATCGGGCCAGCTCGGCCACTTTGGTTTCGCCTTTTTTCTGTAATTCTGGTTTCCACCCTCGTTTTTCTTCAGGACAGGTTGAGCCTTCGGACTGTCCTGGGGTGGATTCTGTGGTGGACAGGTTGCAGCAGATTTGGACTCACGTGGTGGACAATTTGACATTGTCCCAGGAGAAGGCTCAACGTTTCGCTAACCGCCGTCGCTGTGTTGGTCCCCGACTTCGTGTTGGGGATTTGGTTTGGTTGTCGTCTCGTTATGTTCCTATGAAGGTTTCGTCTCCTAAGTATAAGCCTCGTTTCATTGGTCCTTATAAGATTTCTGAAATTCTTAATCCTGTGTCATTTCGTTTGGACCTTCCAGCTTCTTTCGCCATCCATAATGTGTTCCATAGGTCGTTATTGCGGAGATATGTGGCTCCTATGGTTCCCTCCGTCGATCCTCCTGCCCTGGTGTTGGTTGAGGGGGAGTTGGAGTATGTGGTGGAGAAGATTTTGGATTCTCGTATTTCGAGACGAAAACTTCAGTACCTAGTCAAGTGGAAAGGTTATGGTCAGGAGGATAATTCCTGGGTGGTTGCCTCTGATGTTCATGCTGCCGATCTTGTTCGTGCCTTTCATTTGGCTCGTCCTGATCGGCCTGGGGGCTCTGGTGAGGGTTCGGTGACCCCTCTTTAAGGGGGGGTACTGTTGTGAATTCTGTTCTCGAACTCCCTCCGGTGGTTATGAATGGTACTTCGACGAGTTCTGTCCATGGACTCCCTCTGGTGGCTGTGAGTGGAGCTGCTGGTTCTGAGGTTCCTTCCTCAGCTGACCTCGTTTAGTCCTAGGCTGGCTGCTCTATTTAACTCCACTTAGATCGTTACTTGATGCCAGCTGTCAATGTCCTAGTACTGGTTCAGTTCTCTCTTGGATCTTTCAGATGACCTGTCTACTCCAGCAAAAGCTAAGTCCCTGCTAGCTTATTTGTTTACCACTGTTTTCTTGTCCAGCTTGCTATCATGATTCTGCCTTGCTAGCTGGAAGCTCTGGGATGCAGAGTGGCACCCCCACGCCGTGAGTCGGTGCGGGGTCTCTTTTGCACACTCTGCGTGGTTTTTTGGTAGTTTTTTATGCTGACCGCAAAGATACCTTTTCTATCCTCAAGTCTGTTTAGTTAAGTCTGGCCTCCTTTGCTGAAACCTATTTCATTCCTGTGTTTGTGACTTCCATCTTAACTCACAGTCAATATATGTGGAGGGCTGCCTATTTCTTTGGGGAATTTCTCTGAGGCAAGTTAGGCCTTATTTTCTATCTTTAGGGGTAGTTAGCTCTTAGGCTGTGAAGAGGCGTCTAGGCAGAGTCAGGTACGCTCCACGGCTATTTCTACTTGTTGTGATAGGATTAGGGGTTGCGGTCAGCAGAGCTCCCACTTCCCAGAGCTTGTCCTGTATTACTAGTTTGCTCATCAGGTCATTCCTAGTGCTCCTAACCACCAGGTCATCATAACAGCGACCCAACACTCCAGACACTGGGCCAGACCCGAGGTGGGCGACCCAACACACCAGACACTGGGCCAGACCCAAGGCGGGTGACACAACACACCAGACACTGGGCCAGACCCGAGGCAGGTGACCCAACACACCAGACACTGGGCCAGACCCGAGGCGGGCGACCCAACTCTCCAGACACTGTGCCAGACACTGGGTCAGACACTGGGTCAGACAAGAGGCGGGTGACCCATCGCACCAGACACTGGGCCAGACCTGAAGCGGGCGTCCCAACACAACAGACCACTGGGCAAGACCCGAGGCGGGCGAATAAACACACCAGACACTGGACCAGACATGAGGCGGGCGACCCAACCCACCAGACACTGTGCCAGACCCGAGGCGTATGTCCCAACACCAGACACTGAGCCAGACCCGAGGTGGGCAACCCAACACACCACTGGGCCAGACCCTAGCAGGTGACCCAACACACCAGACACTGGGACCCGAGGCGGGCAACCCAACACACCAGACACTGGCCAGAGCCGATGCGGGCGACCCAGCACACCAGACACTGGGCTCTGCAGACACTGGGCCAGACACTGGGCCAGACCCGAGGCGCGGTCGACCGTTGACTCCAAACACTGGGTCAGAACCAAGGTGGGCGACCCAACACACCAGACACTGGGCCAGACCCAAGGTGGGCGACTCAACACATCAGACACTGGGCTAGACCCAAGGTGGGAGATCCAGCACACCAGACACTGGGCCAGACCCGAGGCGGGCAACCCAACACATCAGACACTGGGCCAGACCCCAGGCGGGCGACCCAACACACCAGACACTGGGCCAGACCAAAGGCGGGCGACCAACCTCACTAGACACTGAGCCAGACACTGGGTTAGACCAGAGGCAGGCGACCCAATGACACAAGACACTGGGCCAGACTCGTGGCGGACGACCCACCACACCAGACACTGGTCAGACCCGAGGCTGGCGACCCACCACACCAGACGCTAGGCCAGACACTGGGCGGCCATACATACTGTGCCAGACACTGGGCCAGACCCGAGGTGGGCGACCCATCACACCAGACACTTTTCCAGACTCGAGGCGGGCTGCCCACACACCAAACTCTGGTCCAGACCCGAGGTGGGCGACCCATCACACCAGACACTTTGCCGCACCCAAGGCGCGGGCGACCAAACTCCCTAGACACTGGGCCAGACGCTGGGTTAGACCAATGGCAGGCAACCCATCACACAAGACACTGGATCAGACCCGAGGCGGGCAACCGAGCACACAGACACTGGGCCAGACCCGAGGCGGGCGACCCAACACACCAGACCAGTGGTCACACAGTGGGCCAGACACTGGGCCAGACCCGAGGCGGACGAGCCATCACACCAGACACTGTGCCAGACCCGAGGCGCATGTCCCAACACCAGACACTGAGCCAGACCCGAGGTGGGCAACCCAACACACCACTGGGCCAGACCCTAGCAGGTGACCCAACACACTAGACACTGGGACCCGAGGCGGGCAACCCAACACACCAGACACTGGCCAGAGCTGATGCGGGCGACCCAGCACACCAGACACTGGGCCAGACATTGGGCCAGACACCGGGCCCTACCTGAGGCACGACCGTTGACTCCAGACACTGGGTCAGACCCAAGGTGGGCGACCCAACACACCAGACACTGGGCTACACCCAAGGCGGGAGACCCAGCACACCAGACACTGGGCCAGACCGGTCCCGAGGTGGGCGACTCAACACATCAGACACTGGGCTACACCCAAGGCAGGAGACCCAGCACACCAGACACTGGGCCAGACCAGAGGCAGGCGACCCACCACACCAGCCACTGGGCCAGACCCGAGGCGAGCGACCCACTACACCAGACACTGGGCCAGACTCGAGGCGGTAGACCCAACACACCAGACACAGGTCTAGACCCGAGGTGGGCGACCGAACACACTAGACACTGGGCCAGACCAGAGGCCGGTGACATAACACACCAGACACTGGGCCAGTCCCGAGTCAGGCGACCTAACACACCAAACACTGGGCCAGACCCGAGGCGGGCGACCATACACACCAGACACTGGACCAGACCCGAAGCGGTAGACCCAACACACCAGACACTGGTCTAGACACTGGGTCAGAAACTGGGCCAGACACTGGGACAGACACTGGGACAGACCCGAGGCGGGAGACCCACCACATAAGACACTGGGCCAGACCCAAGGCAGGTGACCCATCACACCAGACACTGGGCCAGACCCGAGGCGGGCGGCCCAACACACCAGACACTGGACCAGACCTGAGGCGGGTCACCCCACACACCAGACACTGGGCCAGACCCAAGGCGGGCGACCCAACACACCAGACACTGGGCCAGAGCAGAGGCGGGCGACCCAACACACCAGACACTGACAGACCCGAGGGGGTTGACCCAACACACTGGGCCAGACACTGGGCCAGACACTGAGCCAGACCCGAGGCGGGCATCTCAAAACTCTGACAATGGGCCAGACTCTAGGCGGATAACCCAACACATTAGATACTGGGACAGACCCAAGGTGGGTGACCCAACACACCAGACCCTGGGACTGGGCCAGACACTGGGCCAGGCACTTGGCCATACCTGATGTGGGCGACCCATCACACCAGATACTGGGCCAGACCTGAGGTGGGTGACCCAACACACCAGACACTGGCCCAGACCTGAAGCGAAATACCCAACACACCAGACACTGGGCAAGACCCGAGGTGGGCGACCCAACACACCAGACACCAGACACTGAGTGGCCAACTAGGAGTCGGGCGACCCAACACACCAGACATTGGGTCAGACCCGAGGCGGGTGACCCAACACACACCAGACACTGGGCCAGACCCGAGACGGGCAACCCACCACACCAGAAACTGGGCCAGACCTGAGGTGGGTGACCCAACACACCAGACACTGGCCCAGACCCGAAGCGAAAGACCCAACACACCAGACACTGGGCAAGACCCGAGGTGGGCGACCCAACACACCAGACACTGAGTGGCCAACTATGAGTCGGGCGACCCAACACACCAGACATTGGGTCAGACCCGAGGCGGGTGACCCAACACACACGAGACACTGGGCCAGACCCGAGGCGGGCAACCCAACACACCACACACTGGGCCAGACCCGAGGCGGGTGACCCAACACACCAGACACTGGGCCAGCAGTGGTCAGACCTGAGGCGGGCGACCCATCACACCAGACACTGGGCCAGACCTGAGGCACTACCCAACACACCAGACACTGGGCCAGACCTGAGGCGGGTGACCCAACGCACCACACACTGGGCCAGACCCGAGGAGAGCGACCCAATACACCAGACACTGGGCTAGACAATGCACTGGGCCAGACCTGAGGTGGGCGACCCATCATACCCCATACACTGGATCAAACCCGAGACGGGCAACCAACACGCCAGACACTGGTCCAGACCCGAGACGGGCAACCTACCACACCAGACACTGGCAATACATTGGGCCAGACCCGAGGTGGGCGACCTATCACACCAGATACTGGGCAAGACCCGAGGCGGGCGACCCACCACACCAGACACTGGGCCAGACACCAGACGCTAGGCCAGACACTGAGTCAGACACTGGGCCATACATACTGGGCCAGACACTGGGCCAGACCCGAGGCGGGCGACCCACCACACCAGACACTGGGCCAGACCCTAGGCAGGTGACCCAACACACCAGATGCACTGGGCCAGACCTGAGGTGGGTGGCCCAACACTCCAGACGCTGTGCGAGACACGAGGCGGGCGACCAAACACACCACACATTGGACCAAACCCGAGGAGGGTGACCCAACACACCAGACACTGGGCCAGGCACTGGGTCAGACCCGAGGTGGGTGACCCATCACACCAGACACTGGGCCAGACCCGAGGCGGGTGACTGTTGTGAACTCTATTTCTGTTGTGGTTACAAGTGGTACTGTGTGAGTGCTCTCTTTCTGCAGGTTTGTGACTGGCATCAGCTGTCTCGTTATCTGTGGGCTGGTTTTCTATTTAAGCTCACTTGGACTCTCAGTCTATGCCTGCTGTCAATGTATTCAGTGCTATTCTGATTCCTTCTGACTACCTTGCTCCCAGTCTCTTCAAGAGAAGCTAAGTTTCCGTTTTGTTCATTTTTTGATCATCAGTGTTCTATTTGTTTCTTGTCCAGCTTGCTAATATGTGATTTCCCAGCTTGCTGGTAGCTCTAGGGGGCTGAGTTTCTCCCCCCACACCGTTAGTTGGTGTGGGGGTTCTTGAATTCTCAGCGTGGATATTTTGGTAGGGTTTTTTGCTGACCGCACAGTTCGCTATCTGTCTTCTGCTATCTAGTATTAGCGGGCCTCATTTGCTGAATCTGTTTTCATTCCTACGTGTGTCTTTTCTCCTTACCTCACCGTTATTATTTGTTGGGGGCTTCCTATATCTTTGGGGTTATGTCTCTTGAGGCAAGTGAGGTCTTGCTTTCTCTTTAGGGGTAGTCAGTTTCTCAGGCTGTGTCGAGACGTCCAGGATTTTAGGCACGTTCACCGGCTACCTTTAGTGTGTTTGGATAGGATCAGGTTTTGCGGTCAGTCCAGTTACCATCTCCCTAGAGCTCATGTCTATGTTTAGTTACTTAGCTAGTATTTCCTGTGATCCCCAGCCACTGGGATCATAACAGGTGACCCAACACACCAGACACTGGGCGAGACCCGAGGCAGGCAACCCACCACACCAGACACTGGGCCAGACCCTAGGCGGGCGACCCAACACACCAGATGCACTGGGCCAGACCTGAGGTGGGTGACCCAACACTCCAGACGCTGTGCGAGACACGAGGCGGGCGACAAAACACATGACACATTGGACCAAACCCGAGGCGGGCGACCCAACACACCAGACACTGCAGTGGCCAGGCACTGGGTCAGACCCGAGGTGGGCGACCCATCACACCAGACATTGGGCCAGACCCGAGGCGGGTGACCCAACACAATAGACACTGGGTCAGACCCTAGGCGGGCGACCCAACACACCAAACACTGTGCCAGACACTGGGTCAGGCCTGAGGCGGGCGATCTATCACAGCAGACACTGGGCCAGACTCGAGGTGGGAGGGCCAACACACCAGACACTGGGCCAGACCCGAGGAGCGCGACGAAACACACCAGACACTGGGCAAAACCCGAAACGGGCGACCAAACTCACTAGAACTGGGCCAGACACTGGGTTAGACCAGAGGCGGGCGACCCAATGACACCAGACACTGGGCCAGACTCGAGTTGGGCGACCCACCACACCAGACACTGGGCCAGACCCGAGGCGAGTGACCCAAAACACCAGACTTGGCCAGACCCGAGGCAGTCAACCCAACACACCACACACTGGGCCAGACCCGAGGAGCGCGACGCAACACAACAGACACTGGGCCAGACCAAAGGCGGGCAACCAAACTCACTAGACACTAGGCCAGACACTGGGTTAGACCAGAGGCCGGCGACCCAATGATACAAGACACTGGGCCAGACTCGAGGCGGGCGACCCACCACACCAGACACTGGGCCAGACCCGAGGAGAGTGACCCAAAACACCAGACTTGGCCAGACCCGAGGCAGGCAACCCAACAAACTACACACTGGGCCAGACCCAAGGCAGGTGACCCAACATACTCCAGACACTGGGACAGAGACGGGTGACCCAACACACCAGACACTGGACCAGAGCCAATGCGGGCGACCCAACACACCAGACACTGGGCCATACACCCAGGTCAGACACTGGGCCAGACCCGAGGTGTGACCCAAAACTCCAGACACTGGGCCAGACCCGAGGTGGGTGACCCAACACACCAGACACTGGGCCAGACCCAAGGCGGGTGACACAACACACCAGACACTGGGCCAGACCCGAGGCAGGTGACCAAACACACCAGACACTGGGCCAGACCCAAGGCAGGCGACCCAACTCTCCAGACACTGTGCCAGACACTGGGTCAGACACTGGGTCAGACAAGAGGCGGGTGACCCATCAAACCAGACACTGGGCCAGACTCGAGGCGGGCAACCCACCACACCAGACACTGGGTCAGACCCGAGGCTGGCGACCCACCACACCAGACACTGGGCCAGACCTGAGACGGGCGACCCAACACACCAGACGCTAGGCCAGACACTGGGCGGCCATACTATCCTTGGCCAGACACTGGGCCAGACCCAAGGCGGGCGACACAACACTCCAGACTCTGGGCCAGACCCGAGGTGGGCGACCCATCACACCAGACACTTTGCCACACCCAAGGCGCGGGCGGCCAAACTCCCTAGACACTGGGCCAGACACTGGGTTAGACCAATGGCGGGCAACCCATCACACAAGACACTGGATCAGACCCGAGGTGGGCAACCGAGCACGCAGACACTGGGCCAGACCCGAGGTGGGCGACCCAACACACCAGACCAGTGGTCACACACTGGGGCAGACACTGGGCCAGACCCGAGGTGGACGACCCATCACACCAGACACTGTGCCAGACCCGAGGCGTATGTCCCAACACCAGACACTGAGCCAGACCCAAGGTGGGCAGCACAACACACCACTGGGCCAGACCCTAGCAGGTGAACAACACACCAGACACTGGGATCTGAGGTGGGCAACCCAACACACCAGACACTGACCAGAGCCGATGCGGGCGACCCAGCACACCAGACACTGGGCCAGACACTGGGACTGACACTGGGCCAGACACTGAGTCAGACCCGAGGTGAGCGACCCAACACACCAGACACTGGGCCAGACCAAGGCTGGCGACTCAACACACCGGACTCAGGGCCAGACCCAAGGCGGGCGACCCAACACACCAGACACTGGGCCGGACCCAAAGCGGGTGGACACTGGGCTAGACAATGGGCCAGGCACTGGCCCAGACCTGAGGTGAGTGACCCATCACAGTAGACACTGGGCCAGACCCGAGGCGGGCAACCCACACAACAGATAATGGGCCAGACTCGAGACGAGCTACCCAACACACCAGACACTGGGCCAGACTGTGGGTCAGACACTGGGCCATACACTATGGACCTGAGGTGGGGACCCACTACACCAGACACATTGCCAGAGCCGATGCAGGCGATGCAACACAACAGACACTGGGCCAGACCCAAGGCGGTAGACCCAACACAGCAGACAATGGGCCAGACACAGGGAAAGGGGGTCAGTCACTGGGCCAGACCCGAGGCAGGCGGCCCAACACACCAGACATTGGGCCAGACCCAAGGCGGGTGACCCAACACACCAGACACTGGGCCAGACCCGAGGCGGGTGACCCAACACACCAAAAACTGGGCCAGACCCGAGGAGGGCGACCCAACACAAGAGATACTGCCAGAACCAAGGCGGCGACCCACAAACCAGACACTGGGCGACCAAACACACCAGGCCAGGCAACACCAGAGGTGGGCGACCCAACACACAAAGGCCACTGGGCCAGACCCGAGGCGGTAGACCCAACACACCAGACACTGGGCCAGACACTGGGCCAGACACTGAGCCAGACCCGAAGTGGGCGACCCAACACACCAGACACTGGGCCAGACCAAGGCTGGCGACCCAACACACCGGACACAGGGCCAGACCAGAGGCGGGCGACCCAACACACCAGACACTGGGCCAGACCCGAGACAGGCGACCCACCACGCCAGACAGTTTGCCAGACCCGAGGTGGGCGACCCAACACTCCAGACGCTAGGCCAGACACTGGGCGGCCATACTATCCTGGGCCAGACACTGGGCCAGACCCAAGGCGGGCGACACAACACTCCAGACTCTGGGCCAGACCCGAGGTGGGCGACCCATCACACCAGACACTTTGCCACACCCAAGGCGTGGGCGGCCAAACTCCCTAGACACTGGGCCAGACACTGGGTTAGACCAATGGCGGGCAACCCATCACACAAGACACTGGATCAGACCCGAGGTGGGCAACCAAGCACGCAGACACTGGGCCAGACCCGAGGCGGGCGACCCAACACACCAGACCAGTGGTCATACACTGGGGCAGACACTGGGCCAGACCCGAGGTGGACGACCCATCACACCAGACACTGTGCCAGACCCGAGGCGTATGTCTCAACACCAGACACTGAGCCAGACCCGAGGTGGGCAACCCAACACACCACTGGGCCAGACCCTAGCAGGTGAACAACACACCAGACACTGGGATCTGAGGCGGGCAACCCAACACACCAGACACTGGCCAGAGCCGATGTGGGTGACCCAGCACACCAGACACTGGGCCAGACACTGGGACTGACACTGGGCCAGACACTGAGTCAGACCCGAGGTGAGCGACCCAACACACCAGACACTGGGCCAGACCAATGCTGGCGACTCAACACACCGGACTCAGGGCCAGACCCAAGGTGGGCGACCCAACACACCAGACACTGGGCCAGACCCAAAGCGGGTGGACACTGGGCTAGACAATGGGCCAGGCACTGGCCCAGACCTGAGGTGAGTGACCCATCACAGTAGACACTGGGCCAGACCCGAGGCGGGCAACCCACACAACAGATAATGGGCCAGACCCGAGACGAGCTACCCAACACCCCAGACACTGGGCCAGAGTGTGAGTCAGACACTGGGCCATACACTATGGACCTGAGGTGGGGACCCACCACACCAGACACATTGCCAGAGCCGATGCAGGCGATGCAACACAACAGACACTGGGCCAGACCCAAGGCGGTAGACCCAACACAGCAGACAATGGGCCAGACACAGGGAAAGAGGGTCAGTCACTGGGCCAGACCCGAGGCAGGCGGCCCAACACACCAGACATTGGGCCAGACCCAAGGCGGGTGACCCAACACACCAGACACTGGGTCAGACCCGAGGCGGGTGACCCAACACACCAAAAACTGGGCCAGACCCGAGGCGGGCGACCCAACACAACAGATACTGCCAGAACCAAGGCGGCAACCCACACACCAGACACTGGGTGACCAAACACACCAGGCCAGGCAACACCAGAGGTGGGCGACCCAACACACAAAGGCCACTGGGCCAGACCCGAGGCGGTAGACCCAGCACACCAGACGCTGGGCCAGACACTGAGCCAGACCCGAAGTGGGCGACCCAACACACCAGACACTGGGCCAGACCGAGGCTGGCGACCCAACACACCAGACACTGGGCCAGACACTTGGTCAGACAGTGGGCCACACACTGGGTCAGATCCGAAGCGGGTAAACCATCACACTCCTGGATCAGACCCGAGGCGGGCAACCCAACACGCCAGACACTGGGCCAGACCCGAGAAGGGCTACCCAACATGCCAGACTCAGGGCCAGACACTAGACCAGACACTGGGCCAGACACTGGGCCAGACACTGGGCCAGACCCGAGGCATGTGACCCATCACACTAGACACTGAGCCAGACCCGAGGCGGACGACCCACTCACCTTGCACTTGGCGAGACCCAAGGTGGGCGACCTGACACAGCAGACACTTGGCCAGACCCGAGGTGGGTGACCCAACACACCAGACACTGGGCCACACCCAATGCCATCGACCTAACACACAAGACAGTGGGCCAGACCCGAGGCGGGCGACCCAACACACCAGACACTGGGCCAGACACTGAGTCAGACACTGAGCCAGACACTGGGTCATCACACTCGAAGCGGGTGACCCTTCACACCAGACACTGGAACAGACCCGAGGCAGGCAAACCAAAACGCCAGATGCTGGGCCAGACCCGAGGCGGGCGACCCAACACGCCAGACACTGGGCAAGACCCCGGGGTGTGCGATCAATCACAACAGACACTGGGCCAGACCCGAGGATGGCGACCCAACACACCAGACACTGGGCCAGACCCGAGGTGGGCGACCCAGCACACCAGACACTGGGCTAGACTCTAGGCGGAACACAAGACACTGGGCCAGACCCAAAGTGGTAGACCCAACACGCCAGACACTGGGTCAGACACCGGGCCACACACTGGGTCCGACCAGAATCACACTCCTGGACCAGACCCGAGGCGGGCAACCCAAAACGCCAGACACTGGGCCAGACCCGAGATGGGCTACCCACCACGCCAGACACTGAACCAGACACTGGGCCAGACCCGAGGCGTGTGACCCAGAGACACTAGACACTGGGCCAGACCCAAGACAGGCGACCTGACACAGCAGACACTTGGCCAGACCCGAGGCGGGCAACCCAACACACCAGACACTGGGCCAGACCCTAGGTGGGCAACCCAACACACCAGACACTGGGCCAATTCCGAGGCGGTAGACCGAACACACCAGACACTGGGCCAGACACTGGTCAGACACTGGGCCAGACACTGGGCCAGACCCAAGGCGAGCGACCCAACACACCAGACACTTTTCCTGACCGAGGCTGGCTACCCAACACACCGGACACAGGGCCAGACCAGAGGCAGGCGACCCAACACACCAGACACTGGGCCAGACCCGAGACAGGCGACCCACCACACCAGACACTTTGCCAGACCCGAGGTGGGCGAACCATCACACCAGACACTTGGCCAGAACCGAGGCGGGCTACCCTCCCACCAGACACTGGGCCAGACCCAAGGCGGGTGACCCAATATTGACACCAGACACTGGGCCAGACCCAAGTTGGGTGACCCAACACACCAGACACTGGGTCAGACCCGAGGCAGGCAACCGAACACACCAGACACTGTGCCAGACCCGAGGCAGTGACCCAACACACCAGACACTGGGCCAGATCCGAGGCGAGCGACCCAACACACCAGAGCCAGACCCAAGGCAGACGACCCAACCAGATATTGAGCCAGACACTGGGCCAGACACTGGGCGAGACACTGGGCCAGACACTGGGCAAGACCCGAGAACACACCACACACTGGGCCAGACCCGAGGCGGGCAACCCAACACACCAGACACTGGGACTGACCCGAGGCGGGCAACCCAACACACCAGACACGGTGCCAGACCCGAGGCGGGCAACCCACCAGACACTGGGCAAGACCCGAGGCGGGTGAACCAACACACCACACACACTGTTCCTGACCCGAGACGGGCGACCCAACACACCAGACACTGGGCCAGATCCTAGGTGGGCAACCCAACACTGACAGACACTGGGCCAAATCCGAGGCAGTAGACCCAACACACCAGACACTGGGCCAGACACTGGGCCAGACCCGAGGCGGGCCACCCAACACACCAGACACTGGGCCAGACCCGAGGCTGGCACCCAACACGCCGGACACTGGGCCTGACCCGAGGTGGGCGACCCAACACACCACACACTGGGCCAGGACCCAAGGTGGGCGAACCAACACATCAGACACTGGGCTCAGACCCGAGGCGGGTGACCCAGCACACCAGACACTGGGCCAGACTCGAGGCGGGTGACCCAACACACCAGACACTGGGCCAGACACTTGGTCAGACAGTGGGCCACACACTGGGTCAGATCCGAAGCGGGTAAACCATCACACTCCTGGATCAGACCCGAGGCGGGCAACCCAACACGCCAGACACCGGGCCAGACCCGAGAAGGGCTACCCAACATGCCAGACTCAGGGCCAGACACTAGACCAGACACTGGGCCAGACACTGGGCCAGACCCGAGGCATGTGACCCATCACACTAGACACTGAGCCAGACCCGAGGCGGACGACCCACACACCTTGCACTTGGCGAGACCCAAGGTGGGCGACCTGACACAGCAGACATTTGGCCAGACCCGAGGTGGGTGACCCAACACACCAGACACTGGGCCACACCCGATGCCGTCGACCTAACACACAAGACAGTGGGCCAGACCCGAGGCGGGCGACCCAACACACCAGACACTGGGCCAGACACTGAGTCAGACACTGGGCCAGACACTGGGTCATCACACTCGAAGCGGGTAACCCTTCACACCAGACACTGGAACAGACCCAAGGCGGGCAAACCAAAATGCGAGATGCTGGGCCAGACTCGAGGACGGCGACCCAACACACCAGACACTGGGCCAGACCCGAGGTGGGCGACCCAGCACACCAGACACTGGGCCAGACTCGAGGCGGAACACAAGACACTGGGCCAGACCCAATGCGGTAGACCCAACACACCAGACACTGGGCCAGACACTGGGTCAGACACCGGGCCACACACTGGGTCAGACCAGAATCACACTCCTGGACCAGACCCGAGGTGGGCAACCCAAAACGCCGGACACTGGGCCAGACCCGAGATGGGCTACCCACCACGCCAGACACTGGACCAGACACTGGGCCAGACCCGAGGCGTGTGACCCAGAGACACTAGACACTGGGCCAGACCCAAGACAGGCGACCTGACACAGCAGACACTTGGCCAGACCCGAGGCGGGCAACCCAACACACCAGACACTGGGCCAGACCCTAGGTGGGCAACCCAACACACCAGACACTGGGCAAGTTCCGAGGCGGTAGACCGCACACACCAGACACTGGGCCAGACACTGGTCAGACACTGGGCCAGACACTGGACCAGACCCAAGGCGAGCGACCCAACACACCAGACACTGGGCCAGAACCGAGGCAGGTGACCCAACACACCAGACACTGGGCCTGACCCGAGGCGGGCGACCCAACACACCAGACACAGGGCAGACCCGAGGTTGGCGACCCAACATACCAGACACTGGGCCAGAACCGAGGCCACCAGACACTGGGCCAGACACTGGGTCAGACTGGTTCAGATACTGGGCCAGACACTGGGTCAGGCACTGGGCCAGACACAGCTTCACACTCGAAGCGGGCAACCCATCACACCAGACACTGGTCCAGACGCAAGGCGGGCAACCCAACATGCCAGGCACTGGGCCAGACCCTGAAGTGGGCGACCCACCACACCAGACACTGGGCAAGACCGAGGTGGGTGACCCCACCACACCAGACACTGGGCCAGACACTGGGTCATCACACTCGAAGCGGGTAACCCTTCACACCAGACACTGGAACAGACCCAAGGCGGGCAAACCAAAATGCGAGATGCTGGGCCAGACTCGAGGACGGCGACCCAACACACCAGACACTGGGCCAGACCCGAGGTGGGTGACCCAGCACACCAGACACTGGGCCAGACTCGAGGCGGAACACAAGACACTGGGCCAGACCCAATGCGGTAGACCCAACACACCAGACACTGGGCCAGACACTGGGTCAGACACCGGGCCACACACTGGGTCAGACCAGAATCACACTCCTGGACCAGACCCGAGGTGGGCAACCCAAAACGCCGGACACTGGGCCAGACCCGAGATGGGCTACCCACCACGCCAGACACTGGACCAGACACTGGGCCAGACCCGAGGCGTGTGACCCAGAGACACTAGACACTGGGCCAGACCCAAGACAGGCGACCTGACACAGCAGACACTTGGCCAGACCCGAGGCGGGCAACCCAACACACCAGACACTGGGCCAGACCCTAGGTGGGCAACCCAACACACCAGACACTGGGCAAGTTCCGAGGCGGTAGACCGCACACACCAGACACTGGGCCAGACACTGGTCAGACACTGGGCCAGACACTGGACCAGACCCAAGGCGAGCGACCCAACACACCAGACACTGGGCCAGAACCGAGGCAGGTGACCCAACACACCAGACACTGGGCCTGACCCGAGGCGGGCGACCCAACACACCAGACACAGGGCAGACCCGAGGTTGGCGACCCAACATACCAGACACTGGGCCAGAACCGAGGCCACCAGACACTGGGCCAGACACTGGGCCAGACACTGGGTCAGACTGGTTCAGATACTGGGCCAGACACTGGGTCAGGCACTGGGCCAGACACAGCTTCACACTCGAAGCGGGCAACCCATCACACCAGACACTGGTCCAGACGCAAGGCGGGCAACCCAACATGCCAGGCACTGGGCCAGACCCTGAAGTGGGCGACCCACCACACCAGACACTGGGCAAGACTGAGGTGGGTGACCCCACCACACCAGACACTGCCAGACCTGAGCTGGGCGACTCATCACAGCAGAGCAGATGATCCACACACCAGACATTGGGCCAGACCTGAGGGGGGCTATCCACCACACCAGACACTGGGCAAGGCCCGATACGGGCGACCCAACCCACCAGACACTGGGCCAGACCCGAGTTGGGAGGTCCAACACACCTGGCACTGGGTCAGACCTGAGGCGGGCGACCCAACTCACCAGACTCTGGGCCAGACCCGAGGCTGGCGACCCAACACCAGTGGCGGATTATAATGAGGTCAATCTGGGCGGTAGCCCAGGGCCCAGTGGTGTGGGGGGGCCCTGGGCTACTGCTCAGATTGACCGCCGCCATCAGGGCATTACTGCCCTGACTGGTGTATGGGTCCGGTGGGCAGAGGGGACCCGCATCGGGCCCCGTCTCATCTGCTCACCGGGCCCCTACCAGCGCTGTGGCAGTTTAGCGCTATTGACGTGTGGGCGCACGCCCGCACATCAGTAGTTAACAGCCACCAGCCAATTGGAGGCTGGCAGCTGACGTCAGCCACAGCGCGCATGTCGCCGGCGTCTGATGTCATTGTCAGTCGCCGGCGAGTGCGCGTTGCTGGAGGGAGCTTTGCCGAAGGAGCGCGGACAGGTGAGGAGAACTAGGTTCACACTGGGGGCAATATGCTGGAGACACTGGGGCAGCTTGCTGGACACACTGGGGGCAATATACTGGAGACACTGGGGGCAGGATGCTGGACACACTGGGGGCAGGATGCTGGACACTGGAGGCAGAGATGCTGGACAGTGGGGGCAGAGATGCTGGACACTGGGGGCAGAGATGCTGGACACTGGAGGCAGAGATGCTGGACACTGGGGGCAGAGGTGCTGGACACTGGAGGCAGAGATGCTGGACACATTGGGAGCAGAGATGCTGGACACATTGGGAGCAGAGATGCTGGACACATTGGGGCAGAGATGCTGGACATTGGGGGCAGAGATGCTGGACACTGGGGGCAGAGATGCTGGACACACTGGGGGCAGGACTGGAGACAGATGGGGCAGGATTGGAGACATGGGCAGAATGTAGATACGGGGCATGATTGGAGACATGGGGCAGAATGAAAGACATGGGGCAGGATTGGAGACAGATCCTGCAAGATCATGGGGCAGGATGGATACAATGGAGACTGAGGGGGCAGGATGGGGAGATCATATGGGGCAGAATATTGATACTCATGAGGGCAGGATGGGAGAACATATGGCTGGAGCCAGGAATGAGATACACGGGGCCAGGATGGGGGATATTATTATTACCATGGGGGCTAATTAAGGGATATTATTACTGCAGTGATGTATTTATTTTATTTTTTGAGGACACTGTTTTAAATGGGGGGCGGTCCTGTTACTGTGTAGAGTGACACTATGTTGCCTCTTTTTCTTCATGTGGTGTAATGTAGAAGTTGGGAAAAATTAAGTAATGTGTTCTCGAAGCGGAGCTCGAGATAACTGTGTAATTTCCTGCAAAGACGAGTCCTGGCTGGATGAAGTGATGGCGGTCTGTGCTGGATGAAAGATGAAGGACTTCACCTAGAGACGTCACTGGTGAGTCAGTGTTACCTATACACTGTATACTATATACAGAGGTCCTGTGCACAATGTCACCTGTGATCACTGTATTACCTCTACACAGACACTGCATACTAAGTACAGCTCTCCTGTGAATACTGGCACTTATGGTGATAGTATTGTGATTTTTTTTTTCTTTTTTTTTCTTCCTAACTGAAGGGTAAATTGACTAGATCAATTGATGTTTGACAGGTTATATAGTTTCACAGAGCAACTATTTTTCTGGAATAATCTGGTTCAGGTATACGATGACCCCGTCGCATGACCCCATCACATGACCCCATCACATGACCCCGTCACATGAGGGGCCCACAGTGTCTGAACAGCCCGGGGCGCTGGCTACCCTTAATCCACCCCTGATGGAACATCAATGCGAGCTGTGGCAAGAAGGTTTGCTATGTCTGTCAGCATAGTGTCCAGAGGCTGGAGGCGCTACCAGGAGACAGGCCAGTACACCAGGAGGGGGCCGTAGGAGGGCAACAACCCAGCATCAGGTCCGCTACCTCAGCCTTTGTGCAAGGAGGAACAGGAGGAGCACTGCCAGAGCCCTGCAAAATGACCTCCAGCAGGCCACAAATATGCTGGTGCGGTTGGCTCTTGGTTCCTCCTAATGCAGGACAATGCCAGATCTCATGTGGCTGGAGTGTGTCAGCAGTTCCTGCAAGATGAAGGCATTGAATCTATGGACTGGTCCGCTCATTCCCCAGATGTGAATCCAATTGAACACATCTGGAACATCATGTATCGCACCATCCACCAACTTCACGTTGCACCACAGACTGTCCAGGAGTTGGCAGATGCTTTAGTCCAGGTCTGGGAGGAAATCATTCAGGAGACCATCCGCAGCCTCATCAGGAGCATGCCCAGGCATTGTAGAGATGTCATACAGGCACATGGAGGCAACACACTTACAACTGAACATCATTTCCTTGTCTTGAGGCATTTCCACTGAAGTTGGATCAGCTTGTAATTTGATTTTCCACTTTGATTTTGAGTATCATTCAAAATCCAGACCTCCGTGGGATATTCAAAATCGTCTTTCAAGACCCTGGCAAGCCGCAGCGTGAAGGTGTCCTACACAATGCCTGAGCGGTGACGGCACGACACCCAACACTGTCCAGTGTCTGTCACTGCACTCACTACACTGAGCAGCCAATCACAGTACATGTATGCCTCGTATGGGAGGCGCCCAGTCACCACAGAGCATAGCCAATCATTCAGCACTTGTACATACTGCTTACGGCAGGAAGGGAGATCTGGCAGTGTCTTCCTGAGTGCAGGCTTGCTCGGAGTTGTAGTTTCACACCATTGATAGGACAAGCATTGCCTGTATACTATATTCATTTTTCATGGAGCCCCTCGGTGTATATGGTGGGACCCTGCATAGAGCAGGAAGGAAACAGATTACCACCAGGCCCCATAGCAATCACTGACACCAGCCATCCCAGTGTCCATGGTGACAGCATAGAGGGGTATATTTGCATGGAGAGATATATATACACGGAGAGATATATATGTACATGGAGAGATATATGTGTACATGGAGATATATATATATATATATATATATATATATATATATATATATATATATATACACGGAGAGATATATGTGTACATGGAGAGATATATGCTGTATATACATGGGAGAGATGTATGTGTCCACATAACCACACCAGCACCATTGAGTCGCCCAGCCAGGGCCGTGGGGTACTCGGTACCGGGTCCAGTCTCAAGGGGGGATGTCACGGAGCTGCAACCCGGTCCGTGGCCCTGGGGCTCAACGTTAAAGGGGAATGGTCTTTAAAGGGGAAAATGTTTATGAGTCTGTCGTGATGCCACCTGTGGTGTTCGGTCAGTAGTGGGACCGACACTGCATTGAAGGGGTCCCCTGGGGGATGTTGTGGCAGCACGGGTGTTACACTTCCCACAGGTGAAGCTGGGTCACCATGGGTCCTATGGTGTGTGGCCAAGATGATGGTATGTGCCGATGAATAAATGCAGGAGACAAGCTGTAAGTCTTTACCTGGTTTACTGCAGATGGTAGGCCACAGTCCAGGGCAATGTACCTGTGTACATTAGGAGTCCAGGCAGTCCAGAGACAAGTGGAATCCCCTTAGCAGGTCAGGTTGGGGACCTTCCACTCTGCGCTTGCTGTGTCTGAGGTCCCTGCTGCCACTAAGTGCTCCAAACAAGGTCCTAGTTGTTTCCCCTGTCCTGGGACAGGTACCTGTATGGTAGGCAGCTTGAGACGTCCCTTCTGGGGGACTCCAAATGGTGACTCCAAGCTTCAGGATGCTGCTGTACCACAGGTGCAAATGGGCAATGTCCATGTAATCCTATGTCCTCCAGTTCTGCTCTGTGTCTTAGAATTTTCACAAGAGCCTCGGCTCCCAGTACCCGGTTTCTGCGCACTGACTCCTTGGAGGCCTACCCATAGCCTCCTTGAGTCCTGTATCTCCTCTCTGCTCCCTTCCTGTCTGTCCTCGCTCACAGACTGTCTGTACCAACTGAACTGACTCCTCCTCCAAACCAGGATTGTTATCCAGGTAAGCTGCCCTAAAACAGGGTTTTGAGCTCCTCTCCTGGCCTGGATTTGGAAGGTGTTGTGTGTGATAACCTGCCAAAGGGAATCTCACTTGTCTCCAGGCATAGCACTACCCTCCCTGAGAGGAAGGTACCACTACTGTGGTACCCGAACTCCAGGGGTGCCACACCATTGCTTGTGCTTTCTAACAATGTTGCGGTGGTTGGTGCTCGTTTACGGCTTCTTTTATATGGACCTATGCAAACGGCATTGGTGATAGCACACGGCGGCCAGTCATATCCCGCCAAAACTCCGACCACTGCAATGAGCCTTTGCTGTCGAGTATCAGCTGCTTTGCCACCTGCAATGTGTTTCTGCGATGTGTGGGACGAATGGTCAGTGCCCATTCTTGGCGGCATTTTCCTTGTTTACATGTAATAATGATCTGCTCACCACAAGTCCTCATCCATATGAAATGCACGAGCAGCTGGGGAATGTTTGCTCCACAGAGTAAGGCCACGTTCACACATTCAGTATTTGGAAGCCAAAACTCGGAAAAATTGGTGATAAATACAGAAGTGGTGAAGTGTTTCTATTATACTTTTCCTCTGATTGTTCTTCTCCTGGCTTTGACTTAGAAATACTGAGGTAAAATACTGACCAGATACTGAACATGTGAACATGGCCTTTATCAGGCTACTGATTAAACGCTCCATCAATTAATGATCAGCTCATATATTCGGGCAGGTTGTCCACCTTTGGGGACAATTTTATTTCTTAGAATTTCTTGGATAAAAATAATTGATTGAGTGATGAGTGAACGTGCTCGAAAATAGAATTAGTCTTACCGGTAATTCGGTTTCTAGGAACCTTCCACGACAGCAGCATAGAAGTAAATCTGTGCTTTGGTCTGATGAGTCCAAATTTGAGATCTTTGGTTCCAACCACCGTGTCTTTGTGCGACGCACAAAAGGTGAACGGACGGACTCTACATGCCTGGTTCCCACCGTAAAGCATGGAGAAGGAGGTGTGATGGTGTGGGGGTGCTTTGCTGGTGACACTGTTGGGAATTTATTCTAAATTGAAGGCATACTGAACCAGCATGGCTACCACAGCATCTTGCAGCGGCATGCTATTCCATCCGATTTGCGTTTAGTTGGACCATCATTTATTTTTCAACAGGACAATGACCCCAAACACACCTCCAGGCTGTGTAAGGGCTATCTGACCAAGAAGGAGAGTGATGGGGTGCCATGTCAGATGACCTGGCCTCCAGAGTCACCAGACCTGAATCCAATCGAGATGGTTTGGGGTGAGCTGGACCGCAGAGTGAAGGCAAAAGAGCCAACAAGTGCTAAGCATCTCTGGGAACTCCTTCAAGATTGTTGGAAGATCATTCCCGGTGACTACCTCTTGAAGCTCATCAAGAGAATGCCAAGAGTGTGCAAAGCAGTCATCAAAGCAAAAGGTGGCTACTTTGAAGAACCTAGAATATAAGACATAATTTAAGTTGTTTCACACTTTTTTGTTAAGTATATAATTCCACATGTGTTAATTCATAGTTTTGATGCCTTCAGTGTGAATGTGCAATTTTCATAGCCATGAAAATACAGAAAAATCTTTAAATGAGGTGTGTCCAAACTTTTGGTCTGTAATATATATATATATATATATATATATATATATATATATATATATACAGGTCCTTCTCAAAAAATTAGCATATAGTGTTAAATTTCATTATTTACCATAATGTAATGATTACAATTAAACTTTCATATATTATAGATTCATTATCCACCAACTGAAATTTGTCAGGTCTTTTATTGTTTTAATACTGATGATTTTGGCATACAACTCCTGATAACCCAAAAAACCTGTCTCAATAAATTAGCATATCAAGAAAAGGTTCTCTAAACGACCTATTACCCTAATCTTCTGAATCAACTAATTAACTCTAAACACATGCAAAAGATACCTGAGGCTTTTAAAAACTCCCTGCCTGGTTCATTACTCAAAACCCCCATCATGGGTAAGACTAGCGACCTGACAGATGTCAAGAAGGCCATCATTGACACCCTCAAGCAAGAGGGTAAGACCCAGAAAGAAATTTCTCAACAAATAGGCTGTTCCCAGAGTGCTGTATCAAGGCACCTCAATGGTAAGTCTGTTGGAAGGAAACAATGTGGCAGAAAACGCTGTACAACGAGAAGAGGTGACCGGACCCTGAGGAAGATTGTGGAGAAGGACCGATTCCAGACCTTGGGGAACCTGAGGAAGCAGTGGACTGAGTCTGGTGTGGAAACATCCAGAGCCACCGTGCACAGGCGTGTTCAGGAAATGGGCTACAGGTGCCGCATTCCCCAGGTAAAGCCACTTTTGAACCATAAACAGCGGCAGAAGCGCCTGACCTGGGCTACAGAGAAGCAGCACTGGACTGTTGCTAAGTGGTCCCAAGTACTTTTTTCTGATGAAAGCAAATTTTGCATGTCATTCGGAAATCAAGGTGCCAGAGTCTGGAGGAAGACTGGGGAGAAGGAAATGCCAAAATGCCTGAAGTCCAGTGTCAAGTACCCACAGTCAGTGATGGTGTGGGGTGCCATGTCAGCTGCTGGTGTTTGTCCACTGTGTTTCATCAAGGGCAGGGTCAATGCAGCTAGCTATCAGGAGATTTTGGAGCACTTCATGCTTCCATCGGCTGAAATGCTTTATGGAGATGAAGATTTCATTTTTCAGCACGACCTGGCACCTGCTCACAGTGCCAAAACCACTGGTAAATGGTTTACTGACCATGGTATTACTGTGCTCAATTGGCCTGCCAACTCTCCTGACCTGAACCCCATAGAGAATCTGTGGGATATTGTGAAGAGAAAGTTGAGAGACGCAAGACCCAACACTCTGGATGAGCTTAAGGCCGCTATTGAAGCATCCTGGGCCTCCATAACATCTCAGCAGTGTCACAGGCTGATTGCCTCCATGCCACGCCGCATTGAAGCAGTCATTTCTGCCAAAGGATTCCCGACCAAGTATTGATTGCATAACTGAACATTATTATTTGATGGTTTTTTTGTTTGTTATTAAAAAACACTTTTATTTGATTGGACGGGTGAAATATGCTAATTTATTGAGACAGGTTGTTTGGGTTATCAGGAGTTGTATGCCAAAATCATCAGTATTAAAACAATAAAAGACCTGACAAATTTCAGTTGGCGGATAATGAATCTATAATATATGAAAGTTTAATTGTAATCATTACATTATGGTAAATAATGAAATTTAACACTATATGCTAATTTTTTGAGAAGGACCTGTATATATATATATATATATATACTCGTATGTATACATTGCTCAAAAAAATAAAGGGAACACTTAAACATCAGAATATAACTCCAAGTAAATCAAACTTCTGTGAAATCAAGGACAGTTTCAATCAACACTGATTGACAATCAATTTTGCATGCTGTTGTGCAAATGGAATAGACAACAGATGCAAATTATTGGCAATTATCAAGGCGCATTCAATAAAGGAGTGGTTCTGCAGGTGGGGACTACAGATCATATCTCAGTACCAATGCTTTCTGGCTGATGTTTTGGTCACTTTTGAATGTTGGTTGTGCTTTCACACTCATGGTAGCATGAGATGGACTCTACAACCCACACAAGTGGCTCAGGCAGTGCAGCTCATCCAGGATGGCACATCAATGTGAGCTGTGGCAAGAAGGTTTGCTGTGTCTGTCAGCGTAGTGTCCAGAGGCTGGAGGCGCTACAAGGAGACAGGCCTGTACACCAGGAGATGTGGAGGGGGCCGTAGGAGAGCAACAACCTAGCAGCAGGACCGCTACCTCAGCCTTTGTGCAAGGAGGAACAGGAAGAGCACTGCCAGAGCCCTACAAAATGACCTCCAGCAGGCCACAAATGTGCATGTGTCTGCACAAAAGGTTAGAAACCAACTCCATGAGGATGGTCTGAGTGCCCGACATCCACAGATGGGGGTTGTGCTCACAGCCCAACACCATGCAGGACGCTTGGCATTTGCCACAGAACACCAGGATTGGCAAATTTGCCACTGGCGCCCTGTGCTCTTCACAGATGAAAGCAGGCTCACCCTGAGCACATGTGACAGACGTGACAAAGTCTGGAGACGCTGTGGAGAGCGATCTGCTGCCTGCAACATCCTTCAGCATGACCGGTTTGGCAGTGGGTCGGGTCAGTAATGGTGTGGGAAGTAGGTAACTAGCACACTCCAGTAAATTGTGATGCAAAACGGGGGATTTATTTACATACAGTAGTCACAAGTAGTCACAAACGTTTCGGTCTATACTTGACCTTCATCAGTGTGCTAAATATAATGGTACACTTGATATGGCCCCGGTGATAATTACTTTGATTTGCATCCACTTGGAACAAAATGGACAAGAAATGCCAGATTGGGCGGCAAGTAAGTCAACTTGCAGGAGGAAGAAAAAATGGACGTTTACGCGGTGTCCACCGCTTTACTAGTCCATTTTGTTCCAAGTGGATGCAAGTAAATAAATCCCCCGTTTTGCATCACAATTTACTGGAGTGTGCTAGTTACCTACTTTCTATAAATTAAGGTTTGGGAACCTGTAACTGTGCACCTCCCCTCACAGGTTGTGCTGAACATTTCTATACCACAGTAATGGTGTGGGGTGGCATTTCTTTGGAGGGCCGCACAGCCCTCCATGTGCTCGCCAGAGGTAGCCTGACTGCAATTAGGTACTGAGATGAGATCCTCAGAGCCCTTGTGAGACCATATGCTGGTGCGGTTGGCCCTGGGTTCCTCCTAATGCAGGACAATGCCAGACCTCATGTGGCTGGAGTGTGTCAGCAATTCCTGCAAGATGAGGGCATTGAAGCTATGGACTGGCCTACCCATTCCCCAGACCTGACTCCGATTGAACAAATCTGGGACCTCATGTCTCACACCATCCACCAATGTCACATTGCACCACAGACTGTCCAGGAGTTCGCGGATGCTTTGGTCCAGGTCTGGGAGGCGATCCCTCAGGAGACCATCCGCCGCCTCATCAGGGAGAAATTATATACTTAACAAAAAACTGTGAAACAACTGAAATTATGACTTATATTCTAGGTGAATGCCAAGAGTGTGCAAAGCAGACATCAAAGCAAAAGGTGGCTACTTTGAAGAACCTAGAATATAAGACATAATTTCAGTTGTTTCACACTTTTTTGTTAAGTATATAATTCGAGAAAAAACTACACACACTATGGCACTCGCCACAAAGGGGGGAGGGGGACACGAGTTGGTGGCAAGGGGAGTGGGCCGTGAAAATAAAAACCCCTAGCTGCTGGACCCACACAGGATCTGTGCCTATCCTGGGAAGGAAATGTATGTAATAAAATATCGCAGTGCGGATAAGGTGGACCGCGTGTTCTATGGTAATGGACAGCAGGAGGCTAATAATTGTATACAATAAATGGTGCTTAGATCGTTACTCTATGCATAAATCTGATGTAGGTGTCATTTTATCCGTATGACACCTACAGCAGATTTATGCATAGAGTAACGATCTAAGCACCATTTATTGTATACAATTATTAGCCTCCTGCTGTCCATTACCATAGCACACGCACCCCTGAGCGCGGTCCACCTTATCCGCACTGCGATATTTTATTATATAAGTATATAATTCCACATGTGTTAATTCATAGTTTTGATGCCTTCAGTGTGAATGTACAATTTTCATAGTCATGAAAATACAGAAAAATCTTTAAATGAGAAGGGGTGTCCAAACTTTTGGTCTGTACTGTGTGTGTGTGTATATATATATATATATATATATATATATATATATATATATATATATATATATATATATATATATATATATATATATATATATATATATATATATATATATATATATATATATATATAATAAACCACTATTTTTTATAAGAAGGAGAGCTGTCTTCAACTTTTTTGGACTATATTATACACCATGTTCCAAATTGTTATGCAAATTATATTTTTTTGGATTTTCCTAAATGGTTGGTGCAAATGTAAGTCAGTCTAATAAAGGTCATCACCCGTTAGATTATACATCGAATTTTATTGAAGAAACCTCCCAATGATAACAGTATAATCTCCAAAACTAATAAAAACTCAAAATGCACTGTTCCAAATTATTAGGCACAGTAGAATTTCTAAACATTTGTTTTAAAGAACTGAATATTCTCATTTGTGGAATTTGCAGCATTAGGTCACATTCACTGAACAAAAAAGCTATTTAACGCCAAAACATCCCAACAGGCCAAGTTACATGCTAACATAGGACCCCTTCTTTGATATCACCTTCACATTTCTTGCATCCATTGAACTTGTGAGTTTTTGGAGAGTTTCTGCTTGTATTTCTTTGCATGAAGTCAGAATAGCCTCCCAGAGCTGCTGTTTTGATGTGAACGGCCTCCCACCCTCATAGATCTTTTGCTTGATGATACTCCAAAAGATCCTCTATAGGATTGAGGTCAGGGGAAGATGGTGGCCACACCATGAGTTTATCTCCTTTTATGCCTATAGCAGCCAATGACTCAGAGGTATTCTTTGCAGCATGAGATGGTGCATTGTCATGCATGAAGATGATTTTTCTCCTGAAGGCATGTTTTTGCTTTTTATACCATTCAAGAAAGTTGTCAGTCAGAAACTCTATATACTTTGCAGATGTCATTTTCACACCTTCAGGAATCTTAAAGGGCCCTACCAGCTGTTTCCCCATGATCACGGCCCAAAACATGACTCCTCCACCTCCTTGCTGACGTCGCAGCCTTGTTGGGACATGATGGCCATCCACCAATCCACTACTCCATCCATCTGGACCATCCAGGGTTGCTTGACACTCATCAGTAAACAAGACTGTTTGGAAATTAGTCTTCATATGTATGTCTGGGCCCACTGCAACCGTTTCTGCTTGTGAACCCCTTTTAGGGGTGGCCGAATAGAAGGTTTATGCACCACAGGAAGCCTTTGAAGGATCCTACACCTTGAGGTTTGTGGGACTCCAGAGGCACCAGCAGCTTCAAATATCTGTTTGCTGCTTTGTAATGGTATTTTGGCAGCTGCTCTCTAAATCCAATGAATTTGTCTGGCAGAAACCTTCCTCATTATGCTTTTATCTGCATGAACTGTGTCTGTGCTCTGTTTCAGTCACAAATCTCTTCACAGTATGATGATCACTCTTAAGTTTTCGAGAAATATCTAATGTTTTAATACCTTGTCCAACATATTGCACTATTTAATGCTTTTCAGCAGCAGAGAGATCCTTTTTATTTCCCATATTGCTTGAAACCTGTGGCCTGCTTAATAATGTGGAACATCATTTTTAAGTAGTTTTCCTTTAATTAGAATCACCTGGAAAACTAATTATCACATGTGTTTAAGATTGATTTCAGCGATCCATTGAGCTGAGACAGAATACCATCCACAATTTAATTTGAAAAACAAAACAATTAAATCTTTATGACACTTAAATCCAATTTGCATAATAATTTGGAACACAGTGTATATAGTCCAAAAAAGATGAAGACACCACTCCTTCTGAGGACACATCTTTCCGGCACATGTCAACTGTTTGGAGCAGCTGACATGTGCTTCTAACAGCCGCAGGTGGAATCGTGATCCACCCACGGCTGTTAACTAGTTAAATGCTGCTGTCAAACTCTGACAGCTGCATTTAACACGCGCTTCTGGCAAGCGCCAGAAATCCTACCCATAGGCACCCGTGTCACATGACCACAGGTCAACGATGTGTTGGCATGACAACCAGAGGTCTCCAGCAGACGTTTATGGTTGTCACTGCCGGATTGCTACGAGCACTGCCTGGTGGTCGGCGCTCATAGCAAGAGAGCAATTCTGCTACATACAGGCAATCTGATCAACGCCTGTTTGTAGCAGAGCCGATCGGGTTATGGCAGCTTCTAGTCTCCCATGGAGACTATTGAAGATTGCCAAAAGTTTTAAAAAGATTAAAAAAATTTAAAACGTTTAAAATATAAAAGTACAAATCATCCCCTTTTGGCCCGTTCAAAATAAAACAATTAAAAAAAATCACTCATACACATATTTGGTTTCACCGCGTTCAGAATTGCCCAATCTATCAATTTAAAAAAAGAATTAGCCTGATTGGTAAATGGAGTAACAAGAAAAAAGTCAAAACGCCAGAATTACATTTTTTTGGTCATTGCAAAATTGTATTAAAATGCAATAATGGGCAATCAAAAGATTGTGTCTGCACCAAAATGGTATAATTAAAAACGTCTGCTCGGCATGCAAAAAAGAAGCCCTCACCCAACCGATGTATATTGTTCATGTACAAGTGTTATTATCATACTTATTTGAGTGCAGTATCTTTTCCAAGCATTATTATCTTGACAATTTGATGGTGAGCATGATGGGAGTGGTTGCACTGTTTTTACTGATGTTTTAAAGTTGGTGTCAATAAAGCTTTACCTTTGTATATTATTATCTAGTGGTGTGCATTACCTATAGTGGTCTTCTTTTTCTTCTTTTTTTGCCTCACCCAACCAAGATCACGAAAAATGGAGACGCTATGGGTATTGTAAAAGGGCGCCTTTATTTATTTTATTTTTTTTTACAAATTTTGGAATTTTTCCACCACTTAGATAAAAAAAAACCTAGACAAGTTTAATGTCTATGAACTCTTAATAACCTGGAGGACCATAATAGCAGGTCAGTATTAGCATTTAGTGAACATAAAAAAAAAGCAAAACAAAAAACAATTGTGGAATTGCACTTTTTTTGCAATTTCAACGCACTTGGGATTTTTTCCCATTTACCAGTGCACAAACTGTAAAAACCAATGATGTCGTTCAAAAGTACAACTCGTCCCGCAAGAAACAAGCTCTTGCATGTCCATTTTGACCAAAAAATAAAAAAGTTATGGCTTTGGGAAGAAGGGAAGCAAAAAATGAAAATGCAAAACCAAAAATACTTCTGGTAGTTAAAGGGTTAAGGGAATAGGGGATTTCCAAGTTATGAGAGGCCAGACTAGTGAGAATTGAGACATTTCCTGGTTTCATTCAGTCAGAAAGTTGGATGGAGAATAATAAAGTTATTTCAGAAACAAGTTTAAGGGTATGTTCACACGTTCCTGATTTCCCTCCTTTTTATTCAGGACTAAAAACCGCAGCTCTTGGCAGAAAACGCAGGTGCGTTTTTTGGTGCGTTTTTGGTGCGGTTTTTGATGCGTTTTTTGATGCGGTTTTTAGTGCGTTTTTTTATGCAGTTTTCTCTGCAGATTGTCTGTGTTTGACACAAATAAAGCTTACTGCAGTGGGGGAAAAAAAAAAAATTAAAAAATGATGTCATTTCCTATAATATATGTGGACCCCCCCCAAAAAAAATACATAGGGTCCCCCTATATTTTTAGGCCAGAAAAGCTAGGCAGACAGCCGTGGGCCAATATTTGATGCCCGGGAAGGGGTTAAAATACCCATGGCTGTTCCCAGGCTATGAATATTAACCCACAGCTGTCTGCGCAGCCTTTCTGGCACTAAAATATAGGGGTCCCCGAAAAAAAAAAGTGTTGGGGTCCCCCTATATTTTTAGGCCAGAAAGGCTAGGCAGACAGCCGTGGGCCAATATTTGAGGCCCGGGAAGGGGTTAAAATACCCATGGCTGTTCCCAGGCTATGAATATTAACCCACAGCTGTCTGCGCAGCCTTTCTGGCACTAAAATATAGGGGTCCCCGAAAAAAAAAAAGTGTTGGGGTCCCCCTATATTTTTAGGCCAGAAAGGCTACGCAGACAGCCGTGGGCTTATATTCATAGCCTAGGAAAGGGGCCATGGATATTTGCCCCCCCCAGGGCTACAAATATAAGCCCGCAGCCGCCCCGGAAAAGGCGCATCAAAAAGATGCGCCAATTTCGGCACTTAGCCCCTCTCTTCCCACTCCTGTGTAGTGGTGGGATATGGGGTAATGAGGGGTTAATGCCACCTTGCTATTGTAAGGTGGCATTAAGCCCGGTTAATAATGGAGAGGCGTCAATAAGACGCCTATCCATTATTAAGCCAATGAAAGGGTTAAAAAAAAAACCACAAAGACTAGAAAAAAATATTTTAATGAAATAAAGACACACACTTTTTGACCAAATTTTATTAAACGCTCAATCCGTCAAGAAGACCCTCGACCTGAAAAAGAGGCAAAATAAAAAAACAAATTCATACTCCCTGGCCCTGTCCGCAGAAATCCATCGAGGGTCCCACGAAGATCTTCCATGGAGAACAGACACATCCAGAGATATGTCTGCTCTCCACGGCTGCAGCAACACACTGACAGGAGCCATAGTTCCTGTCGGTGTGTCACTGCGCATGCGCGAGCGAGTTTACCGGCGGTCATTGACCCCGGCACTCTCGCTTAAAGGCAGTGCTGCGTGGGAAAGTTCAACGCAGCTGTACTGCCGTTAACCGAGACGCCGGACCCATTGAACTCCGGAACAGTACGCGATACACTGCTAGGAGCTTCGCTCCAGGCAGTGTATCGCCGGAGAGCAGCCGATCGGCGTGGGACACTCGTTTTATGGATTCTGTGGACAGGGAGTATGAATTATTTTTTATTTTGGGATTTTTTTCCTGGAGGATCGAGGGCTTCGCCTACAAGTGTGCTGTTGGTGAGTATATACTCTGTGTTATATGTTGTATGTACTGTACTGTGTGTCATGTATGTGTATTGTGTGTGTTTTGTGTAACTTACGGCGACTTAGCACAATGGTGGCACTATCGTCGCATGGGGACACACACACACACACACACACACACACACACAGACACACACACATACACACACACACATACATACCAAATCAATCAGACGCCCGACATCGATCCCCATGCGACGGTATGCCTCCATGACAGTCTCTTCGGGAACGACACTACGCCCACGCACTTCCGCGCACCAACTTCCTCCCGCTTCCCCGCACTTCCTGCTGCAGCGGTTCTGCACCACAAACCGCAATAAAACCCGCAGATATATTTTTGATCTGCGGGTTTTACTGCGGGTTTGACCTCACAATGGAGGTCTATGGGTGCAGAACCGCTGCTGTTTCGGACAAAGAAGTGACATGCTCCTTCTTTTTTCCCACAGCTATTCAGCGCGGCTTTTTTTTTTAAATTCAGGATCATGTGTACAGTGGTTCCTGTTTTCCATAGGGTACATTGTACTGTACCCTGCATGGAAAAAAGCTGCGGAACCGCAGCGGCAAAACCGCTGCGGCTCCGCAGTAAAAAACGCACTGTGTGAACATGGCCTAAGAAGAAGAGTCCAGCAGTTCATTGCCTCAGGGCTAGAAGTCACAAACTAGTACGAGGGAACAGAAGCAGCATGAGAGCGGCAGTGACTAGGTTCAGTGGGAAATCCCAGAATGCCCGAGTATTATGGACTGGAAAAGGTTTGGAAGAGCCATCCTTTATTTTGCCCTCTGAGGGGAAAACGGACGGGGACCCCCAGGCAGGAACTAGTCTGGCTAGTCAGGAAGCTGCAGTACATTACCGGAAAAAAGATTGCCAGGAGAGCAAGGGACAGCACAGAGGAAAGGATCTATGAACAGTGAGGATTACTGTGCAATGTCTGTGACTGAACTAAACTTGCTGAGTAAAGAGGTTTTGTTAAAAATGGACTTGGACTCTGTCAATCAGTGTGTGATGATATCTGGAATCGGAACCGTGGAACCTGAGGAGAACTCCAATCTAAAAGTAAGTGACTTGCATTGCACACAAATCACACAACAGATGGGACATTGTGTTCTCTTTGCGGGATGCCAGGGTGTGCTGGAACAGCAGCCCTTCGCCATGGCCATGGCTACCACCCTGGTCACCTCACACTCGTGTCCGAAAGACACAAGTACAATTGATCATTGGGAGTCTGTGCAGGGAGAAACACTTTGGAATGCTGCTTTAGGCAGCCCGATGATGTCCCCCTTCTGGCTTTGCCAGGGGAAGCTGCCCCGCCTGCCCTCCCCCTAGATATGCCTCTAGTCATGCCCCAGAAATTAGTGTCACTGATGACACTTTGTTTCAGGGAAGGGGCAGAGGCTGTCACAGTAACTGCAGCCTCTGCCCCCTGCTCTGATGAGGCTTCCCAGCATGCAATGGAATTTTTAAACGAAACGTCATCCCACAGGAAGTAGAAAAAATACATTAGCTGTTAGTGTAGTTAGGGAACAGTAGGGACATTTTTATGCATGCATATTAGAAAATAGTTTAGATTATGGCATCTCCTTTAATGTATGGACACCTAAGGTTTAATTTCTTTGCCTATGTGAGATTTGAAGATCAGTAGAATCACGCATCACTAGTCTGTAATTTAAGTATCACAATGCTCCAAATATGCTGTGATTGGTCGCCAGTTACCCAGGACGATCTGGTATTACTTCTTGTCCCATGAAAGTGAATGGTTTGCCCTGAGCTTGTAGTGCCATGTACAGTCTCATGATGGAATAGCATGACATTGCTGTACCAGGTAATGTAATGAAGGCCCTAGCGATAACACCTTTCCTCTGCTGATATGGAATGCCCGCCAGGGCCGTGGGGTACTCAGCACTGGGTTCGGTCGCTATTAAAGGGGTGGTCACGGTGGTGGCGACCCGGTCTGTGGCCCTGGGCGCCCAAGTAAAAGGGATTTGTAAAGTGGTAAAACTTTGTGATGCCACCTGTGGTACTCGGTCAGGGGTGACCGACGCTGCTTAAAAGGGTTCTCTGGGGATGATGGTACTGCACCTGGGATGGTATAGCTTCCCACAGGTGAAGCTGAGTCCCCAGGGCTCTTGGTGTATTTGGCAACGATGGTGTGGTGCCAGAATAAACAGAGGACACAGGATTACAGTCTCTTTACCTGGGTTACTGGTTGTAGTAAGCCACAGTCCAGGGTACCAGCAACAGGTGGTGATGCAGTCCAGCCAGTCCGGAGGCGATAGTGGATCCCTCTCCCAGGTGAGGTTTGTAAGCCTTCCTACTCGCACTCTTATGCGAGGTCCTTGCTGCCTGTGATTCCCTTACAAAGTCCTCTCTCTCCTGTCCTGGGACAGTAACCCGTATGGTGGGCAATGCGAGCCATTTTACAGGGTCTCTATCATGACCCGGGCTCTATGTACTGCTGCACCTTCAGGTGTGGGTGCAGACAGATGACTTGCAATCCTCTGTCCTTCCAGTTCTGCCATGGAACCTGAAGTATGAAATAGCCTCAGGCTGCCGGTGCCCAGTTCATGCGCTTCAGCTCAGAGGGGGCCCGGTCATGGTTCCCCTCCAGCTCCTTTGTTCTCCTTTGCTTCTCCCCTCTGACACGTGCTATCACTGCAACCCTTCAGGTTCTCTTCCGCTCTTGGATTAGCAGTACCACACATGGCTGCATGGCTCCACTCTCTGCTCTCTGTCTGCTTCAGACTTCCTTCTCCTCTGGTCTCCCTGGACCAACCAACTAACTCCTCCTCCAGACCAGAATATATATATATATATCTGGGGAAGCTCCCCTGAATCTGGGTGGAGCCCCCCCCCCTTCTGGCCTGGACTCAGAATGTGTTGCATGTAGGTGTACCTGTTAAAGGGAATACTCCTTGCCTCCAGGCATGACATCACCCTCTCTGAAGGGAAGGCAACATCACTGTAACAACTGGCTGCCTGGGGTGTTACAGATAGATTATGGGGCTAGGGGTTGGATTTCCACAAAACACATGCTGATAGCCTATGCTAAGAAAAATCCATGAATATTATACTAAGAAAAAAATCTTCCTTGCTAAATTGAAAGCTGTCATTTTCTTAGTATTCACTTTTTCTAAGGCCTCATTCAAACCTCAGGTTTTGTCACGTAAAAGAAAAACGGTCCAGTTATTTTGATCACACTCAGATCATCAGTTTTTCTCGTACGTGGAGAGAAAAAAAGTTTCTCCACCTTCTCCATTCTGACAGTTCTTGAAAATCAGACCAATTTTTTTTACAGACTCATAGACTTACATTGTTGATTTAGATCCGACCCTCAGGGCAAAATCGAACATGCCTCCGCGATTTTCCATGGTGCGAGAAAAATCACGGACATGTGAATGGCCCCATAGACTATCACAGGCATGAGAGCTATCTATGAAGGCCAAGGAGAGCACTCGTATGCGAAAAACAGATGTCTGAATGAGAACTAACAAAGTCAAAAGGTGGCAGCAATGCTATCACCATTCTGATTTGAATTTTTAATAACTTGATGGAAGCAATAAATACTCATTAAAGCAATTACTAAGACAAAAAAAGGCATTATATTAGCACATATATGACTGAATGTCAGAGAGCATCTTCATCACCACAATAATGCCGCCACTCATTACTAATTCTCTCTGCTCTTATTGCAGCTCTGATAATTCACTGCAGCAATCAACATTCAATTATGTCAAAAACATAACGGAAAGTGACAGGTGAGTGACAGTGCCAAACACTTATATGATTTGCCCACGCTCATTATACAAAGAGATAATGATTTACGTAAAAACCCTTGAGATCAGAATCTTCCAAAGTTCAGATTGTTTATTTTCTGCCTCTCAGCAATCTACTACATTGTGAAATCACACAAAAGGGCCACTTCTGGAACCACAAATGTCAGCCTAATCTCAGCTACCAATCTGGATATTAAAAGTCAAATCATTCAGTCTTATTCTTGCATTTGCTTCCGTTTCCAGCGCAGAAGGTCAAGCTTTGGTACCTGGCACAGCTCATGGGTAGAAGTGGCAAGTGATTAGGGGACTAATGCATTTGGGGTCACCGATGAGCGGGATTTCCGGTGCACTTGCCGGAAGCACGCGTTAAATGTTTGACAGCGGCATTTAACTAGTTAACAGCCACAGGTGTATCGCGATTCCACCCTCGGCTGTTAGAGGCACATGTCAGCTGTTCAAAACAGCTGACACGTGCTGAAAAAGATGTGGGCTCCGGCCCACAAATGGAGGGAGTCCAACATCGGAAAGGGGTTCAAGGAGTCTGTGTCATTGTTTCAATTAAAGGACTTTTTTCTAGGTGTCTGTGTTTTTATACAATATGACTATGGCTGTTAGTAATGGGGGCGTATTATTGACGCCTCTCCATTACTAACCTCTGGGCTTGATGTTACCTGACAATACAAAGATCGATCTATCTATCTATTTATCTATCTATCTATCTATCTACACTGCTCAAAAAATAAAGGGAACACTTAAACAACAGAATATAACTCCAAGTAAATCAAACTTCTGTGAAATCAAACTGTCCACTTAGGAAGCAATACTGTTTGACAATCAATTTCACATGCTGTTGTGCAAATGGAATAGACAACAGATGGAAATTGTTGGCAATTATCAAGACACACTCAATAAAGGAGTGGTTCTGCAGGTGGGGACTACAGACCACATCTCAGTACCAATGCTTTCTGGCTGATGTTTTGGTCACTTTTGAATGTTGGTTGTGCTTTCACACTTGTGGTAGCATGAGACAGACTCTACAACCCACACAAGTGGCTCAGGTAGTGCAGCTCATCCAGGATGGCACATCAATGCAAGCTGGGCAAGAAGGTTTGCTGTGTTTGTCAGCGTAGTGTCCAGAGGCTGGAGGCGCTACCAGGAGACAGGCCAGTACACCAGGAGACGAGGAGGGGGCTGTAGGAGGTCAACAACCCAGCAGCAGGACCGCTACCTCAGCCTTTGTGCAAGGAAGAACAGGAGGAGCAGTGCCAGAGCCCTGCAAAATGACCTCCAGCAGGCCACAAATGTGCATGTGTCTGCACAAACGGTTAGAAACTGACTCCATGAGGATGGTCTGAGTGCCCGACATCCACAGATGGGGGTTGTGCACAAAGCCCAACACCATGCAGGACGCTTGGCATTTGCCACAGAACACCAGGATTGGCAAATTCACCACTGGCGCACTGTGCTCTTCACAGATGAAAGCAGGTTCACACTGAGCATATGTGATAGACGTGACATAGTCTGGAGACACCGCGGAGAGCAATCTGCTGCCTGCAACATCCTTCAGCATGACTGGTTTGGCAGTGGGTCAGTAATGGTGTGGGGAAGCATTTCTTTAGAGGGCTGCATAGCCCTCCAATGTGCTCACCAGAGGTAGCCTGACTGCCATTAGGTCCCGAGATGAGATCCTCAGACCCCTTGTGAGACCATATACTGGTGTGGTTGGCCCTGGGTTCCTCCTAATGCAGGACAATGCCAGACCTCATGTGGCTAGAGTATGTCAGCGGTTCCTGCAAGATGAAGGCATTGAAGCTATGGACTGGCCCGCCCATTCCCCAGACCTGAATCCGATTGAACACATCTGGGACATCATGTCTCGCACCATCCACTGTCACGTTGCACCACAGACTGTCCAGAAGTTAGTGGATGCTTTTGTCCCGGTCTGAGAGGAACTCCCTCAGGAGACCATCCGCCGCCTCATCAGGAGTATGCCCAGGCGTTGTAGGGATCATACAGGCACGTGGAGGCCACACACACTACTGAGCATCATTTCCTTGTCTTGAGGAATTTCCACTGAAGTTGGAAACTTCATTTTCTACTTTGATTTTGAGCATCATTCCAACTCCAGACCTCCGTGGGATATTAGTGGTGATTTACGTTGATCATTTTGGGGTTTTATTGTTCTCAACATATTCCACTATGTAATGAATAAAGACTTACAACTGGAATATTTCATTCAATGATATCTAGGATGTGCAATTTTAGTGTTCCCTTTATTTTTTTGAGCAGAGAAAATATATATATATATATATATATATATATATATATATATATATATATATAATGTTTTTAAGAATATTTCCTTTGAAAATGATGTGTAAGTGACATAGAGAATTGCTCTATGTGAAAGCTCATGTTAAAATCGCATTGCAATCAGATAGCAATCGCACTGCATTCGGATGTAAATCGGATTCTAGGTGTGAGAAATCAGATTGTATTCGCATGAAAAACGCATGACACTTGCTTTACACTCATCCGTCTTTGTAGGAACAAAATCGGACTGATTTTAAAATTGCTAGTGTGACTCCAGCCTTGTAATAAGTTCCTGCATTGCAATGAATTAGAACAGCAATCTAGCTGCTGAAAGTGAAAGTCTCAAAGTGGACAAAGTAAAAAAGTAAATTAAAAAAAAGAAGTAAAAAACTTCACAAATATATTTTTTTAAAAAATCAGAAAATAATAATAAAAAATAATATATATTGTACTGATAAATTTAAAGTTTTATGTAAAAAAAAAAGTAAACATTTTTGGTATCGCCGCTTCGGGGACAACCAGCCCCATAAAATTGTTCCACTAGTTAACCCCTTCAGTGAACACCAGAAGAAGAAAAAAAAAAATAAGGCAAAAAACGATGCTTTTCATCATTTGCTGAACAAAAAATGTAATAACACGTGATCAAAAAGACGAATCTAAATAAAAATGGTATCACTGAAAACGTCATTTTGTCCTGCATAAAATAATCTGCCATTCAGCTCCAAGCTCCATCAGCCAAAAAATAAAAAAGTTATAGATTATTATTATTATTATTATAATTATTATTGCTTGCAAAACTTATTTTTTTTATATAAAATAGTTTTTATTGTGAAAAAGCACCAAAACATAGAAAAATATAATTATGGTATCTCTGAAACCGTGCTGACTAGAAGAATAAAGCTGCCTTATCAATTTTGCCATACGCAGAACAACATAAAAAAACAAACCTAAAACACAATTCCCGAATTGCTGGTTTTTGTTCATTCTGCCTCCCAAAAATCGCAATAGAAAGCAATCAAAACATGTTATGTGACCGAAAATGGTACCAATAAAAACATCAACTCGTCCCGCAAAATAAAATCCATCACATAAGTCTGTCGGCAGAAATATGCAAAAACTATTGCTTTCAAACTATGGCGATGTGCAATAAAGAGTGTTTTTTAGTGTGCGACAGCAGCCAAACATAAAAAAAATATATAAATCTGGTATCGCTGTGCTCGCACCAACCCAATGAATAAAGTCGTCTAATCACTTATACCACACGAGGAGCAGCGTAGAAAATAAATAAAATCAATTCTTCACCTGCTGTTGATTTTTTCATTCTGCCTCCCAAGGATCGCAGGAAGGTCCGGCACACATTTATCCTGCGCTGAGTGTCTACACTGGTGTTTCGGTGTGAAACTCTGAAATATGTGATTCAAATGGAACCCCCGTTGAAAGTTTGCCTTAGGTTAGGCAGATGGAGGCACTGTGGGCGCTGTCTGGCCTGTGATCCGGTGTTTTCTGTCTTTTTAGGCATGCATAAAAGTGCTGTTGGCCACAGTTTTGTGCACTTCTGAAAAGAAGGACACCGCTGAACAGAGGCCAGGCGAAGTTCAGAGTGACTCTTCTGCCTTATTATAGTGAATGGATCTTTCGGGGGTTTCATCTGAATCACATCACTCAGAGATTTAGATGGAAACCCCAAAGTAAGTGGTCAGCGTAGAGCACCAGATAACTGTAATCCCAAACGTTATGTAAAATGATCCCAGTAAAAGCTTCAACTCAAGCCACAAAAATAGCAAGTGCTCACTCAGGTCCGTCATCTGTCAATGGAAATATAGGGAGCTTCCACGTTACTAGTAGTACAAGTGGGCTAAAAAAGCGCTGTGGATCCTCACACCCCAAGAGAAATCCAGCAAATTCTCCACTCCCAAATCCAAATGCCCCCCTCCTTTCTGAGCCCCAGTGTGCCTAAAGCACATTTAGCGTCCAGATGTTTGGCATTTCTGTAGTGATAAGAGACCTCTTACTTTTCATGCCATAGCTGTGTTCTAATTAAAAGCCATCATGCACATTCTTATGGCTACTTTAAAACCTCCCCTTCCACTCCTTATTCCATTAGACCGAGTTTAAGAACACGCAGTGTTCGAAACACATTCGATTAATGCCATTTTTTCTTCCCACTCCAACCAATTTTAACTGGTTTGTCACAACAATGCCAACAGTTTTTATTGTGATCTAAATAAAGACTCATAATTGTACCCTGCTGGAGCCGGATCCTTGCTTCCATTCAGGCACGTTGCCTCCACGTTTGGCAGATATGAAATCCCATGCTCTGCTCATGGAACTCATGAAGTCCTCTCTAAGGGTGAGGTCAATTTAATTTTTCACAGATTATAGTGATAAGAGACCACCTAATTTACGGGTGCGTGTTTCCAGAAGCATCAGCTGAGCATAATGTACTGGTCACTACAACTTACTGGGCAAAACAATGGCAGTTTGAAATTTACTCAGTAACATCCACTGCTTCTTGTTTCTGAAAAACAACCATGCAATAAATATCATCCCTACACCTGTAGATAATTTCCAAAAGAGGTATAATTTCCAAAATGGGGTCAATTGAAGGGGAATTCTGCTCTTCTTGCACTTAGGGGCTCTGTATATGGAGTCCGCAAACTATTCTAGGAAAATCTGCGCTCCAGGAGGCAAATAGCGCTCCGTCCCTCCCGTGTCTCGCCGTATGGCTAAGCAGTACTGCACAGCCACATCTGGGGTATTTCTACATTCCACAGAATTTGTGGGACAAATTTTGGTGCCATTTTTACCCATTTTCCTTGTGAAAATGTAAAATCTGGGACTAAAACAAAATTTTTGTGCTAAAAATGTAATTATTTTTTTCTCTGGCCACCTGTGATGTCAATATAATCATTGCCAACCTAGATTAATTCAAGATGTATAGTTTGTAAAATGGGGTCACTTATGAGGAGTTCTGCTATTTCGACACATCAGGGGCTCTCCCAGTGGGGTCATGGCACCCACAAACCATAAGAGTAAAATATTCACTATAAAAGTATTTCCCGTTTACATGTAGGGTATTGGCGCACTCAGAAGACATTTTTACAACAAACAGGTCCATTTTTTACTATTAGCCCTTAGAAAAATTAAAAACTTAGGGTTAAAATGACATTTTAGTGGTAAAAATGTAATTATTCTTTCTTCACCACCCAGTACTACAAAATTCTGTGGGGTTCAATATGATCATTTCACACCTAAATGAATTCATTGGGGAGTGTAGTTTGTAAAATAAGGTCATATAAGGGGGGCTTTCTGCTGTTCTGCCACTTCAGGGGTTCTGCCAATATGACATGCAGCAAAATCTGAAATCCAACATGGTGCTACTTCCCATCTGAGCTTTGCACTGTGCCTCAAAAGTAGTTTTAGACCATATATGGGGTATTGGCATACTAAGGAGAAACTGCAGAACAAATTTGGGGGTCTATTTTCTCCTGCTATCCTTGCAAAAATGAAATTTGAGGCCAAACAACAGTTTTGTGGGATTTTTTTTCCATTTTCACAGATCAACATTGTAAAATTCTGTGAAGCACCTGGGGGTTCAAGGTGTTCACCACACATCTAGCTAAATTCCTTGAGGGGTCTAGTTTCCAAAATGGGGCCACTTGTGGGGGTTTCCACTGTTTAGACACACCAAGGACTCTCTAAACACGACATGACACCAACACACAATTCCATCAAAGTCTGCATTCCAAAACGTCACTCCTTCCCTTCCGAACCCTGCCATGCACCCAAACAGTAGTTTCACCCACAGAGAGGGTATCAGCGTACTCAGGAGAAATTGCACAAACAATTTATATGGTGCAATTTCTCCTGTTACCCTTGTGAAAATAAAAAATTGGGGCTAAAACAACATTTTTGTGGGAAAAATTTTATTTTTTATTTTTACAGCTTAACGTTATAAACTTCTTTGAAGCACCTGGAAGTTCAAGGTGATCACCACACATCTAGATACATTTCTTGAGAAATTTAGTTTCCAAAATGCTCTCCAAATGGGACATGGAGTTCACTAATGTTTCCAACAAATTTTGCATTCAAAAAGTCAAACGGTGCTCCTTTCTGCCGTGCTCTCCAAACAGTAGTTTTCCCCCACATATGGGGCATCGGCATGCTCAGAAGTTGCCCAACACTTACTATGCTTTATTTATTTATTATGCTTTGCTTATATAGCGCTATCTTATTCCGCAGCACTTAACATACATTATCATCACTGTCCCCAATGGGGCTCACAATCTAAATTCCCTATCAGTATGTCTTTTGGAGTGTGGGAGGAAATCAAAGAACCCGGAGGAAACCTACGCAAACACGAGGAGAACATACAAACTCCTTGCAGATGTTGTCCTTTATGGGATTTGAACCCAGGACCCCAGCGCTGCAATGCTAACCACTGAGCCACCGTGCTGGTACATGGATGTGTTATATCTGTGAATAATTCTATTGAACACATGTAATAAAAACAGACATCTGAATGAGCCCTTATGTTAAACTACATGAATCATTTAGAAATAAATGGGGCCTGGGGGACCTCAAAGTCACATTTGGCGAGCCACTGAACACACTGGATGTGTGCTTCATGCTGATGAGCCATATTTTTCATGAAAGTAGTCACATAATGACTTCCAGGCAGTGTCCTAAAGAGATTTCGGTTTTACTCCGTGGTGAACAATCACTAGCCTACTTCCAAAAAAAAATGCCAAGTCCAGTTCTATGGTGAGAAAAGAAAACAGAGAAAATGTGTTTGCATAATTCTACTAGATTAAAAAATATGAATGTATCAGGATTCATAATCCTAATAAAGAGAATGAAATTTTATAGCATGAAATGCCTTTATTTCCCAGAAAGCTTGTTTCTGTCAAATACAGTATAGACATATGAAGAGACCAAACATATCTGTGCAGAAATAGGAAGCATTTTCCAAGTTACTTGGGAAATGAGGACATCTAGTGGTCAGGTAGAGTAATACTCTTAAATTTGCTAGTATTTGGATGTGAATGATTTGGGAAAATGATTTATGTATAAAGGTCACATTTTTTTTACAATATTAGCCTACATTCCCACATCCATTTCCATTTTTACATCCGCTAAAAAATATCCACATTACTCTCATGGTTTACCCATTTTTCTCAGTGTTACATGTTTTTTTTCTCATCCATTTTTAAAAATTGAAAGAGGTAGACTGAACTTTTTTTCATTGATTCTTAATAGTTCAAAAGTTATGAAAAATGGATGGAAAACTGATGCATAATGGATGACTTTCGATTCAGACTTGTATGGCCGAGTCTGAACCACATCTGCACAAATGGATGAGGATAGGACGTTATCTGTGTTTAATGGAACGGAACACACACTTCCATTAGACCAGTGTGCTATCCATTTTAAAAACGGACAACACATTAATGACAAAAATTGGATGTGTGAATGTAGCCTTATACTAATAAAACTAATAAAAAGTCTAGATTAACAGAATTATTTTGAGATACCACTTTAAGTTCTGTTTTCTCTGTGGCTCTATAGCCCATATGCCAATATGCAATGTAGAGTCCAAAAAAATAGAAAGTAATTAAATGGGTACTCCCCATATTCTTAGTACCGATTTGCATTACGTTAGTGTCATTTATGCTGCAGAGTGAATATTTACAAAATGAACCCCCAAAAAGAAAACTGCATGAATTTTCAATTACCCCTAAAAAATAACAAAAATTTCAATGTAGATATGAACTCAAAAATGGTGACATTAAAATGTTGTGCCCAAACCACAAACCCTTATAAATTTACATTGACAGGAAAAAAAAAGTTATAACATTTTCTTCACAACATAATGGCATCATAGAGGCCAAAGTAGGTATGCAGTGGGTTCAAATGGCCGTCTAGAATAGGCTTGTCAAGTTACCTGGTGTTTTTGGGAGTCATCCCCCTCCCAACCCCCATGGAGTCCCACAGATCCCCTTTCTTCCTACTTCTAAATTTCACACAAAGGGGAGAGCACCATGCTATTGACACATGTATCTTACGAACCAGGGAGACACATACCTGAACCTGACAAGCCCATGCTAAGACTAGGTAAAGCCCTTCTCTTGCGGATGTTGGCACACTAAGGTAATGGTGCCCCACCCAGAAAAGTGAAGGCAAACAAGTCTATCACCAGCAGGAAACACAAGGGGGAAGGTATTTAAAGCTGCACCGAAAGTGATAGGACAGACAAACAGAGTAAATGAAGAACACCTATGTTAAGCTAGAATAGCAGAACCCAAATGCCCAGAGAAAAGGTGTGTCTCCTGTGGCTTGGCAAAAAGAGAAGCCGAACACAAACTCAAAGGATCAAATCCAGGAGCATGACAATTGAGTTTAGCCAAAGCTGTGGTTACAATGCAAAATAAAAGTGAGTGTGAACTTGGTCAAGCTATTTGACCAAGTCAACTTTAGGAGAACCTTACATTAATTTTTATTTTTGAAGAGATCTGAAGGAAGGTAATGGAGCGGATCTCACTCCAGTCTGGATCATGGAAGAGGCCCATGTCCACAATTCCCATTTGAACTTTCAGGTAAGTGGATGTGTCAGTATTGGTTTTGAAAGCATCAGAGCAAAAGGTTTTGCGTTTCCCTTTCTGTGTGAGACTGAACACAGACCAGAGCCAGAAGCTAAATCAAAGCCGTTGCTGGACCCACTAGTTATACAGTGATGCAGTTGCTCACGGCAATTGGCTGATACAGATTGATACGGACTTTCCAGCTGCAAACCGGATGATAAAGTTAGGATTTATTTTCGTAAGATGGCAAATAAAGTCATTTAAGCTGAACTTTCTTGTGTCCCTGCCTCATTACTGCACAGAAGTGAAAGCCGCTGCCTTATATAAATTATAGGCTTTATTTTCTGATTTTATAAATGAATATGTTGTCACGATATGTATTGTGAACCATTGGGGAGTCGGTCGGCAGACAGCACAAAACACAACGGGAAGGTAAAGGGGTGAAGAAGGTCCTACCGATAGGGACATGAGGAATGGTCACCTCCTGCTCAAACCTGAGCCTGGCCCTGCACTCCCCTAATGCCCTAAGTAGGTCCTTCCCCACCCAACCGCCATCCAGGAACCTCGTCCCTCGCTGTCACCTCACACTGCTGTGGCTAGTGCAATGGCCGTCAAGGAGCGCTAGCCTCACCAGAGCAGATAGCACAACACAGGGGACAGTGACAAACACGAGACTGACGGGGTAGTAACACACCGTAACTTCTTCTGCTGTAAAGCATTGCACAGCAGAATAAAGGCACCAGGACAATGAACTCACGAAACCAGCTGATACACCACAACAGCCAGCAAGCGCCTTACTCCAGTCTTGGCCACTGTAGATTGCTCTATCACCGACAGTCAGCCTATGCATCAGGTGACTATTGAAAGGATGGTGGGAGTGGTCACCACCTACATCAGCGATCTAGCAACTCTGCAGATTCAACAGATTGACAGCAAGAGAAACTGATATTAACTCCCACTGGTCCTGAAAGGAAAAAAGCTTCATTTAACTCATAATGAAACCAGAACTGCCATGAATCCAAAAATGGATCGTGACAGTACCCCCCTTTCAATGAGGGGCCTCTGGACCCTCAACAACAGACCTCACTGGAAACAACGTACGGTGAGGATGCCTCATTCCACAAACATTCACCTCCACAGTCACCTGATCCTCAGGTTTAGGCAAACGCAGCCCAATGGAGATGGCAATAACATAGGCTCCAGAGGCACCACTAATCTCCAGAGCGCTGACCTGGGTAATTCGTTGTGAACGTGCATTACTGAGGGTAACTCCAGCTGGAAAGTCCCCAGGCTGAGAATGGCTGACACCCGATATGGCCCGATCACCCTAGAACTCCAGGTCCCAGAAGCATGCTACCAAATGATGTTTTTTGTGGACACCCACACATATTCATTTACACACAGGTCTGGACCTGCATGTTTATTTCCATGCAGGTGTTTGCCAATGGATGGTGAACTCTCTGAGGAACCGACAACAGAGGTGTCCCCCTGTGTCACCAAACTCATACACTCACTACATACAGAGGGAACCACCACCCTCCCCTGATCCCGCCTCCTGGGAGGACACCGAGACTCAGGGTTTAATTGTGGTAAGTAGTCATGAGCGAGTGTACTCGTTGCTCGGGTTTTCCTGAGCATGCTCGGGTGGTCTCCGAGTATTTGTGAGTGCTCGGAGATTTAGTTTTTGTCCCCGCAGCTGCATGATTTGCGGCTGCTAGACAGCTTGAATACATGTGGGGATTTGTTAGCAACCAGGCAACCTCCACATGTACTCAGGCTGGCTAGCAGCTGTAAATCATGCAGCTGCGTCAACAAAAACTAAATCTCCAAGCACTCATAAATACTCAGAGACCACCCGAGCGTGCTCGGGAAAACCCAAGCAACGCGTATACTCGCTCATCACTAGTGGTGAGAGTTGAATCCTGCCCCTACTCCCAGGTATCTCCTTAGCTGTTACCAACGGAGTATTTTTAAAAAGGACAGCAGAGACAATAGCTCTCAGGCAGCAGTCCTTGCAAGACTGGTCCCAACTGACTACTTCCTTGGACCCCCAATCTATGACCGTGTTGTATTTTTCAGCCAGGGAAGGCCTAGGACGATGGGTGTTGGCATACACTCCAAGACATAGCACGACAGGGACTCCTCATGGAGTCCCTATATGCAGGTTAAAATCTATGACTTATGTAAAAAGAAAAATGTTCAGCTCACCCTGTTATGTCCAGGTTCCTTGGCTGGTCATCGCCGCACGGAGCAGCCCTGGTCCCAGCGGTAAAGAAATCCAATGTGCAAGATAAGTTGTTTCCAGCGACCACAGGAGATATGATTATTAAAAAACTTGACATTTATTTATCATAATATTAAAAAGCACAGATATGCAGATATGAGCAATCCCAGTGCAAGGAATGAATCCTACATGTTTCAACCTACACGGTCTTAATCATGGATGGATCATGATCATGATGGAACAGCTGATGGGCTCTCACTCACCATAGGGGGGTGAAGGAGGAGGAGGAAGCAGCAGATGCGGTTGATGGGAAGGCCTGTGGTGGGCAAGATCCACTAGTCCACATTCTAGCGCACTGAGATTCCCATACTAATACATGTTGATTGCGCATGCGTCGGTTCATGCATGTAGTAGTCAAATTATTTCAATTTTTGCCTCTACTGAGTCATATTTTACAAAGTTGGCAGGTAACGTGAGTTGGGTCATCCTTTGTGGTGACAAAAAAAGACCCAGCCTTGCCACCCCTGCGAACTGCAGACCCACAATCACTGCTGGTCACAGCCAGAGCTGTGGCTGAAGATGCAGTGCTTCTCATTCTTAAATCACTTTGTGTTTGTGCAGCAAGACGCAACTTAACCTTCTCATCTTCCTCCTTCTCTGTTGAGCTACTCAGCTGCATGCCTGTGGGTTCACAAGTGGGATGTACAACTTCATCGTCATCCTCTTTGTTCTCCCACTCCTCACCCTGAGTCACTCTCTTCCTCTTCCTGCCCTGACAGCACAGTACAATCCACATGCGCCTCAGGTATCTCAGTCTCATCAGGATCACCTCCAGCCCCGGGGGTTAACGTGTGTTGATGAGGGTCTGAATTTTGCTAGGATCCTACTTCATCCGGCAATGGATCCAACTGAAAAAAGTTTTGGACATCGGTGCAGATGCTTTCCTCCTCTTGATTCTGTGAATCTTTAGAGCAGACCTCTGATGCCCATGGAATAGAATGTGTGAACAGCTCTGCAGACTCATTGTTCCCCACAGTCAGTTGGGCAGTTGGAGAGTTGTGACGTGGGGGAAACAAGGGTACAGTAAATGGGGTGCCGCCTCTGAGGATTGTACTGTGTGAGGTGAAGGTGGAGGAAGAAGAGGAGAGGCCATTTGATGCAGCGCTTGCCATCTACTGGAGCACATGCTCTTTATGGCTCTAATCTACAAGGCAAACCACTTTGCAGCTGCCAAAGAAAGGGAGTCGAGTAGCCTGCGCAGTAACAGACGTTGTCAGTTGTCTTTGGATAGGACAAGATGATGTTTGTTTAGTAGAGCTTTGAGTAACATTGCCACCTAACATACGTACACCTTGAACACCAAGCCTATTTTCCCTTTCACCATGACCTTAGACTCTGAAATGTGTCCTGGTGTATGGCCCACACTATTAGCAGAAAGGATTTAGATTTGGAAAGTGGACTCCTGGTTGGACCACATCATTAGCACAAATGATTTCAATTCAGAAATGTGTCCTGGTGTATGGCCCACACTATTAGCAGAAAGGATTTAGATTTGGAAAGTGGACTCCTGGTTGGACCACACCATTAGCACAAATGATTTCAATTCAGAAATGTGGCCTGGTGTACGGCCCACACTACAGTATTGGCAGAAAGGATTTAGATTTGGAGTGTGGACTGCTGGCTAGACAACACCATTAGCACAAACAATTTAGATTCTGAAATGTGACCTGGTCTCTGGCAAACACTATTAGCACAAACTAGATTCTGAAATGAGGCCTGGTGTATGACCAACACTGTTATGATCCGGTGACCTTGGAGCCGCATGAGACTTTCTCAGGAGTAGGTGGAACCTGTACTGACCGCAAACCCTAAACTGTCACCGCAACTAGAAGTAGCCGTGGGGTGTACCTAACACATCCTAGACACCTCGACACAGTCGGAGGACTAAATACCCCTATAGATGGAAATGGGAATTCTATCTTGCCTCAGAGCAGAACCCCAAAGGATAGGCAGCCCCCCACAAATATTGACTGTGAGTATTAGAGGAAAGACACACGCAGGCAGAAATCAGGATTTAGCAAAAGAGGCCACGCTAGCTATATAGGAAAGGATAGGACAGAATACTAAGCGGTCAGTATTAAAACCCTAAAAATATCCACAGCAGATAATACAAAAATTCCACCATCTAACTAAAGACATGGAATGTATATCTGCATCTCCTGAGAATCCAACTTGACTGAAATATCCAAACACAGTCTAAGCTGGACAAGAAAAAACATTGAATAGTACTGAATTGTAAAGCACACAGCATGTGTGCTGTAGAAACAAAACCAGACACTTATCTTTGCTGATTTGGCAGCAGGGCTGGAGGAACCAGACAGAGATGCAAAACCTCCAAGAACAATGGACAACTGGCAAGGGCTAATGAATCCTGCACACCTAAATATCCCAGTCAGAGCTGCAATCAGCAGGGACACCTGCCCAGGATTGCAACCCAGGGACAACTGCATTACTACCAACAACCACCGGAGGGAACCCAAGAGCAGAATTCACAACACAACACTATTAGCAGAAAGGATTTAGATTCTGAAATGTGGCCTTGTGTCTGTGCCACACTATTAGCACAAACTATTTAGATTCTGAAATTTGGCCTTGTGTATGGCCCGCACTATTAGCAGAAAGGATTTAGATTCTGAAATGTGGCCTGGTGCCTGGCCCAAACTATTAGCACCAAGGATTTAGATTCTGAAATGTGGCCTGGTGTATGGCCCACACTATTTGCTGAAAGCTTTAGATTCTGAAATGTGGCCTGGTGTTTGGTCCACAGTATTAGCTGAAAGGATTTGGATTCAGAAATGTGGCCTAGTGTCTAGACCACACTATTAGCGCAAACGATTTAGATTCTGAAATGTGGCCTGGTCTCTGGCCCACCATTAGTAGAAAGGATTTAGATTCTGAAATGTGGCCTGGTGTCTGGCCCACACTATTAGCAGAAAGGATTTAGATTCTGCAATGTGGCCTGCTATCTGGCCCACGCTATTAGCACAAACTATTTTGATTCTGAAATGTGACCTGATGTATGGCCCACATTATCAGCAGAAAGGATTTAGATTTGGAAATGTGGATACCTGACTGGTCCACAGAATTAACACAAATGATTTAGATTCTGAAATGTGGCCTGGTGTATGGCCCACACTATTAGCAGAAAGGATTTAGATGCTGGAAGGTCAATTTCACACAGGATCCTATCTGAACTATCTGCCCACTTGGAGCAGCAAGAGCAGCCTCTCTACGCTTACACTGACAAAATGGTGCCAAAACAACATGTCCGCTTTTTATATGGAGAGGGATATGTGACTACGGTAGCCAGTGACAGAAGCCCTTGTGTCTGGACGTTGTGGATGGTTTCTGCGATCTGATTGGCTGCCGGAATCTCCACACATTAAGTTAATTTAAAAAAATAGTGCACTGCTACTTTGACATCTCCCCACCCCCTCCCCTCATCCAGCACACACTCACACCCCCCTGCTCCTCATACAGCACCACTATCCTAGCCAATGTCCTAACAAAAGCATTAGTGGAAACTCAATTCATTACCGAACTTTGGCCAAACTGTGACAATATTGAGGAAAATGCTAGGGAATCCAAACACGAATCTGAATGTGCAACAATCGTGCCGAATTTGAGAACATTTTCCGAGAACATGTTCGCTCATCTCTAGTAGAGACCACACACGAGAATAAGATGTATTCTTTTTGTGGACCTTCCTGTCTAGTAAAAGTCCACTTCAGGGAAATTTATGGAAACAGAAGCTTCAGCAGTTCTAGTAGATGAGTGGTATATACCATTTATTACTAGGATTGCTGCTGCACTCCAGCCGGCGGGTTCCGTCCCCAGGGTTCTGAGTGATCAGGTCCCGCATGCCCGCAGGTTTTCCTCTGCCCCCCGCAGCCTTCCTTACCCTGTCCGCGCTCCCACTGTGTCTCCCCTGGCTATGGTGTGTCTCCTCCGCTGCTTCACTTCCTGGTTGCAGGGGAGCACTGCCAAATGATTTAATGGGCCAGCGCACCCTTTTTTCCTGTGACCATCTCTCAGCCAATCACTGAGAGATCTGTGGATATTTAAGGTCCTCACTTCCTCTGGGAGGTGCCTGGGCAATTTTGTGCTTTATTCTGAGTTGCCATTCTCAGGTCCCAGACCTGCACTTTCTTGTTCTGTCTCGTTTTTCCTGGTGTTAATACTCGGTGTTCTTTCTTCCAGTGCCGTTGTTCTACCTGTCTACCTCCTGTCTGCTGACCCCAGCGGTACTCTCTGGACCATCTGGTTGCCTTCCTCTGGTTTCCTGGACCTCCCGTTCCCTTCCCATATTTGTCATTTTTTCCTCCTGGGTCGGTCCCTCTGGTTTTGGAACCGTCTCACTAGAGCCTCCCGGTCTGTTCTGGGACAATCCCTGTTATAATGGTCTATTCGCTGGCACTCCCTTGGAGGTATTCGGTGTTTCGGCCCAGGTGGTTTTTCCCAGTAGGTTATCCTGCTTGTATTTCAAATAAACCTCACAATTTATCTGATTATCTTGTCCGGCCAGTTCCTTGGGTACAGCTTCCACAGGGTTCTCTGTGGTCTAGTGGGTGTACTAGTATAGACAGACTGATATAAAGTATGAGAAAACTGATAAGATGCAGTACACAGATCTAAACACATATGATAAACAAGGAAATTAATCATCATTTGCAGAAATAAAGTTCAGTACTGTAAGTATTAGTGAAAATACCAGTACATAGCATCACTATTAGGCGCCCTAATTAATGGCTTTGCCAAAAGTAACACTACCTGCAAGTTAGGTCTTTTAAATCTCATACAAGCAATAGTCAATTAACTCAATGAGGCAGGTATAAAGGAGAAATGCCTGAAGCGGGAGTCCATATTATATGCTAAGTAGGACATGTCTTAATGAAAAAAGCTAAGAAACAAGCTGAACATATTTTTAAACATTTCCAATTATCCTATTATATTTAATGGAATTAATATATTTTCCATGTCTTGTGTCTGTGATTCTTCAACCAACTAGACATATAGGTAATCCTGTCCGGGAAATCAGCCATTCCCGGTGTGGAAGAGACCAGGACATTGGTCATTGGAGGAAGACAGACATGATTAATACAAACATCAATTAAGAGTAAAAAAAATTGCTGCTGGCTAAGATTTTATTTATTCTAAGGGGTGCAGAGGAGAAATAACATGGGGAGAACGCAGAAGAGCTCAGCCGAATACTGCAAGTCAAAAAAGGGCGTCATCAACCTCTCTCATGCCACACAAACATTGAAGCCTCAATGATTTTATTTTAAAATATAAATTGATCATAGTTTAGCAAAATATGTATTTTGCTAAAGCTGATCATACAAGGATATTAAATGCCTTCTAACACACTAACATAATCTAGTAAAATTACAGATTATACCAACATGCAATATCTTTATAGGGCTGTCATGAGAGTTCTTGATCAGTAAATACCAAAAAATGCAGCATATGTTCCCTGAATGGCTAGATTAGTTACAGATTTATCAGTAAGAATTGGTTATCTATGGCCAACATCAGTTATTGGGATGTTTCGGGCTAAAGACAACATTGCTAAACTTTTTGTTCTTATGTTCTTAATTTGCCTCATGTTGCAATTGAATCCTATCTCACTATAAGCCAACCAGCTGCGGAAGAGCTTCCGCCAGCAACCTGAAACACCCTGCATCTCCTCACCAGTGATGGTCGAACCCGAACAGTGAACACCTAGAGTCCGTGCACAGACCCCGAACATGGACTTCTCCAGTAAGGCTGCTTTCACACTAGCGTCGGCACGGGGCCATCGCTATGCGTCGGCCCGACGTGCTGACGCGCGTTGTGAAAATAATGCCCGTCGTGGGCAGCGGAAGCAGTCTTACGACGCTTCTGCTGCCCCATTGTAATGTTCGGGGAGGAGGGGGCGGTGGACACGACGCACAAAAAAAGTTACATGTAACTTTTTTTGTGCCGACGGTCTGCCAAAACACGACGCAACCATCGCACGACGGTTGCGACGTGTGGCGATACGTCGTAATGTAAGTCTATGGGGAAAAAACGCATCCTGCAGACAACTTTGCAGGATGCGTTTTTTCTCCTAAACGACGCATTGCGACGTATTGCAAACGACGCTAGTGTGAACACTGGTGGCTCTGACTGGTGGGAAGTTAGTTATCCATAGTTCCTTCCCAGTCTGAGAATACCAACCCCCCCAGCTGTTTGTTTTAGCTTGGCTGGTTGTCAAAAATGGGGGAACCCCAAGTATTATTTTTTAATTATTTAAATAATTTAAAAAAATGGCATGGGACCCCTCTATTTTTGGCAACTAGCCATGATAAAGCTGGCAACTGGAGGTTGCAGCCTGCAGCTGTCAGTTTTGCCTATGCTGGTTATCAAAAATAGAAGAGACCCAAGTCATTACTTAATTTTTTTTTTAAAATTATTTATAGCACAGGCGCCGGCTTATGAATACCATCATCAGCCTTGCCTGCTCTTGCTGCGACAGCAGGTGTAGAATGATGACAGTAGTACTCTCATCAGCGACACTTGTGACCGGCAGTAACCTTTTTACTGCAGGTCACAGCTACTGTATTGTTGGTTAGTGCTTTTGTATGATAGAGGTTTTGTTATCTCTGTTTTGACTTTGTGTCTTGTTTATCTTACATTTCTGTCTTATGCCTCATAGGGTGAGGGAAGGAACAGATCAGGGTGTAACAGGAGCATAGTAAGGTTGAAGACTTGGGCCTCTTTACCTTCAAGAGTACCCCTGGGACAGGGATAGTTAGGGTTCCAGGGACAGTTTTAGGCCCTCCTTCCTTATCAAAGACAGTCACAGTGTAACAATGTTCAAGAGCAAAACCTGTTTCAGTCTGTCAATGATTTGAGATGGGGACGGCGGTTCACCTTCCAACAAGACAATGACCCAGAGCATATTGCTAAAGCAACACTTGAGTGTTTTAAGGTACCTTCACACTAAGCGACTTTACAACGATATCGCTAGCGATCCGTGACGTTGCAGCGTCCTGGATAGCGATATCGTTGTGTTTGACACGCAGCAGCGATCAGGATCCCGCTGTGAGATCGCTGGTTATTGCTGAAAGTCCAGAACTTTATTTCGTCACTGGATCTCGCGCTGTCATCGCTGGATCGTTGTGTGTGACACCGATCCAGCGATGTCTTCACTGGTAACCAGGGTAGACATCGGGTTACTAAGCGCAGGGCCGCGCTTAGTAACCCGATGTTTACCCTGGTTACCAGTGTAAATGTAAAAAAAAACACATACTCACATTCCGGTGCCCGGCGTCCGCTTCCCTGCACTCCTCCTGCATCCTGTGTAAGTGCCGGCCGTAAAGCAGAGCGGTGACGTCACCGCTCTGCTCTGTGGGAGATGCCGGAGATGTTCGGCGCTGACACAGGATGCAGGAGGAGTGCAGGGCAGCGGACGCCGGGCACCGGAATGTGAGTATGTGTTTTTTTTTTTTTACATTTACACTGGTAACCAGGGTAAACATCGGGTTACTAAGTGCGGCCCTGCGCTTAGTAACCCGATGTTTACCCTGGTTACCCGGGGACTTCGGCATCGTTGGTCGCTGGAGAGCGGTCTGTGTGACAGCTCTTCAGCGACCACACAACGACTAAACAGCGACACTGCAGCGATCGGCATCGTTGTCTGTATCGCTGCAGCGTCGCTTAGTGTGAAGGTACCTTTAGGGAGAAGCATGCAATTGTTTTGGACTGGCTTGTTCAAAGCCAAGACCTTAATCCAATTTAGAATCTGTGGTCAGACTTGAAGATTGCGGTTCACCACAGGAAACCATCTATCTTGAAGGAGCTGGAGCAGTTTTGCCTTGAGGAATGGGCAAAAATCCCCACGGCAAGATGTGGAGGGCTCTGATACTTACTCAAAGATACTTGCAGCATGAATTATCGCAAAAGGAGGCTCTAGAAAGTACTGAATTTAGGGGAGTGAATAGTTATGCACAATGTAATTTTCAGTTATTTTGTCCTATTTGTTGTTTGCTTCACAATAAAAAAACAAAAACAAATGTTCACAGTTATAGGCATGTTTTTAACATGATCTGATGCAACCCTAAAAATATAGTGAAATTCCAGGTTGCGAGGTAGCAAAACACGAAAAATACCAAGTGAATACTTTTGCAAGCCACTGTATTCATTTTGCTGGTACAGTAAAACAATGTTTTTTTCGGAGGCAAAAATGTAGCAAAACTTAAGTGTGAAAAAGCTCTTAGCTTTAATGGGAATCTGTCAGCAGGTGTTTGCTTTTTAATCTGATAGCAGCATGATGTAGGGGCTGAGAGTCCGACTCCAGTGTTATTTGCTCAGCATCTCACTGCAGTTTCAGTACAATCAATGTTTTATCAGCAGGAGATTATCACTAGTGAACTAGGTGTTGTGTGCATTGAGGTCCAGCTAATTTGTTTAACCCCCTCCACTGATTGGCAGCAGGGTGCCAATCAGAGGTATGTGCGGGGTTAAACACAGATCAGCATTCTGACCACTCTACATCTACAGCAGAGAAAACAGGGATTCTAGCAAAACTACACCATGCAGTTCATTATATTACACACTGGAATCAGGTTCTCTGTCTCTACATCATGCTTCTCTCAGATTCCATAGCACAAACCTGCTGACAGCATCATTTTAACTGTATAGCGGCACTACCCACACATTTAGAGAAGATGTGTACACTTACTATATGGAGCAAATTACAGAGTTAAGACCACTCCATAAAACGCAAGTGCTGGCTGTGTTATACACACGGAACCTCAGAGAATCTACTGAAATTAGAGCTAGATTCCATCACAAAAGTTTAACCTCTAAGGCTACTTTCACACATCAGGTTTTTTGCATCAGGCACAATCCGGCGAATGTTGGAAAAACTGGATCCGGCGCAGATTGTGAAAAACTGATGCGACGGATCCGTTTTTTTCGACGGATCCGGCTAGCATATCTAGATTATTGGATAAAAAAAATGTGGAGCATGCTCAGCTTAAAAAAACGTAATCTGGCGCCGGAATCCGTCATTTTCTGGATCCGGCACCTTCCGGCTCCCATAGACTTCCATTCTAGCAAACAGCCGGAAGCGCCGAATCCAGCGCTTCCGGCTTTTTTGCCGGACACAAAAAACATTGCTATGGATGTTTTTTCAAGAAACCAGAAACGGCAGATTTGCCGGATCCGGCGAAAACCGGACGAAACGCAAGGTCATCAGGCGCAATCCGGCACTAATACAAGTCTATGGGAAAAAAACGGATCTGGCGGCAACATTCGCCAGTTCCGGTTTTTTGAAAATTAGCCAGATTGAGCCTGACGCTGAAAACCTCATGTGTGAAAGTAGCCCAAGAAGTCAATCATGACAGCAGCATTTAAAAGGTTAGGACACTGGGGGTGGAGTTTGCTTCCGATGGCCATATGTCTAACTCTGACATAATCGTGGGGTGCTCATAGAAAAAGATCACAAAGTGGTATGAAACCCCCAAAAGTATCAATAATATTTAGATGTCATCCCCCAATAAACAAAGCACTCATACAACTTTATTAGCAAAAAAAATATTAAAATTAAGAGTCTCAGAATACAGTAACTAAAGTAAAATTTATTCTTGCAAGGTGTAATATTATTTTTTATTAAGTAGTAAGAAAAAAATACACACATTTACCAGGTAATTTCTGACCGCAAAGTGAATGTCGTAAAAACAAAACTGACAAAATAGCGATATACTTTTTCAATAACATCCCACTTGGTATATTTTTACCATTTTTTTTTAGTAAATTGTATATTAAAATAAATGGTGTTATTCAAACCTTCAATTCGTCCCGCAACAAACAAGCCCTCAATGGAAATCGATGGTTCTTGGAAGAAAAAATTAAAGTGAAAAAAATATAAAACAGGTCATCTCCAAGTGGTTAAAGATAGTGATGAGCGAACGTGCTCTGATAAAGTGTTAGGCAAAGTATCTTTGGCGTGCCCAAATAATCTGTTCAAATCCCTGCGGCAGCATTCTTTGCGGCTGTTAGATAGCTGCAACACATGCGGGTATTGCCTAACAAGCTGGCAATCCAAGCATATAATGCAGCTGTCTAACAGCCACAAAACATGCCACCGCAGGGTCTTGAACATATTATTCGAACGCACGCAAGTTACTCTGATAACACCAGAGCATGCTCAGATAGTAGATTATCCGAGCACGTTCGCTCATCACTGGTTAAAGGCTATGGAAATTAGTTGTGTTTTCAATATGCAAGATTTAGACGGAAAGCCATGTGCGTGGAGCTTGTACAACAGCACAGAGACCTACTACTAGCTACTATGGAATCTACAGTGGGGAAAATAAGT